>NW_027478558.1:696689-1012461 GCF_051014685.1 Ptiloglossa arizonensis | reverse complement strand
GCATTTGAAAGTAGAAACACGCCCGATTGCAGTGGTGTGTGTACTTTTCCCCTGGGCCATTCCAGTTATTGGTTCGAGTATCAGACCAGCGAAAATTTTGATGGTTTCTCAACCATTCCTTTACCTCAAAGTCCCATATCTCGCGAACGGATTGACGAACTCGAGAAATTCCTGTTGCATCTGAAAGTAGAAGCTCGCCCGAATACAGCGGTATGGGTATTTTTGCCCTAGGCCATAGTAGTTATTGGTATCGAGTATCAGAGTTGCGAAAATTTTGATGGTTTCTCAACCATTCCTTAATTTCAAACTCCCATATCTCGCGAACGGATTGACGATCTCGAGAAATTCCTGTTGCATTTGAAAGTAGAAACACGCCCGATTGCAGTGGTGTGTGTACTTTTCCCCTGGGCCATTCCAGTTATTGGGTTCGAGTATCAGACCAGCGAAAATTTTGATGGTTTCTCAACCATTCCTTAACTTCAAACTCCCATATCTCGCGAACGGTTTGACGAACTCGAGAAATTCCTATTGCATCTGAAAGTAGAAACTCGCCGATTACAATGGTGTGTGTACTTTTCCCCTAGGCCATTCCTGTTATTGGTTTCGAGTATCAGACCAGCGAAATTTTTGATGGTTTCTCAACCATTCCTTAACTTCAAACTCCATATCTCGCGACGGATTGACGAACTAGAGAAATTCCTGTTGCATCTGAAAGTAGAAACTCGCCCGATTACAGCGGTGTGTGTATTTTTGCCCTAGGCCATAGTAGTTATTGGTTACGAGTATCATGGTTGCGAAATTTTGATGGTTTCTCAACCATTCCATAACTTCGAACTCCATATCTCGCAAACGGATTGACGAACTCGAGAAATTCCTGTTGCATCTGAAAGTACAAAATCGCCCGATTACAGCGGTGTGTGTATTTTTGCCCTAGGCCATAGTAGTTATTGGTATCGAGTATCAGAGTTGCGAAAATTTTGATGGTTTCTCAACCATTCCTTAATTTCAAACTCCCATATCTCGCGAACGGATTGACGATCTCGAGAAATTCCTGTTGCATTTGAAAGTAGAAACACGCCCGATTGCAGTGGTGTGTGTACTTTTCCCCTGGGCCATTCCAGTTATTGGGTTCGAGTATCAGACCAGCGAAAATTTTGATGGTTTCTCAACCATTCCTTTACCTCAAAGTCCCATATCTCGCGAACGGATTGACGAACTCGAGAAATTCCTGTTGCATCTGAAAGTAGAAGCTCGCCCGAATACAGCGGTATGTGTATTTTTGCCCTAGGCCTTAGTAGTTATTGGTATCGAGCATCAGAGTTGCGAAAATTTTGATGGTTTCTCAACCATTCCTTAACATCAAACTTCCATATCTCGCGAACGAACTGGACGAACTCGAGAAATTCTTGTTGCATCTGAAAGTAGAAACTCGCACGATTACAACGGCATGTGTATTTTTCCTCTAGGCCTTTGTAGTTATTGGTTTCGGGAATCAGACTTGCGAAAATTTTGATGGTTTCTCAACCATTCCTTAACTTCGAACTCCCATATCTCGCGAACGGATTGACGAACTCGAGAAATTCCTGTTGCATCTGAAAGTAGAAACTCGCACGATTACAACGGTATGTGTATTTTTCCCCTAGGCCTTTGTAGTTATTGGTTTCGGGAATCAGACTTGCGAAAATTTTGATGGTTTCTCAACCGTTCCTTAACTTCAAACTCCCATATCTCTCGAACGGATTGACGAACTAGAGAAATTCCTGTTGCATCTGAAAGTAGAAACTCGCCCGATTACAGCGGCAAGTGTACTTTTCCCCTAGGCCATAGTAGTTATTGGTTTCGAGTATCAGACCAGCGAAAATTTTGATGGTTTCTCAACCATTCCTTAACATCAAACTTCCATATCTCGCGAACGAACTGGACGAACTCGAGAAATTCTTGTTGCATCTGAAAGTAGAAACTCGCACGATTACAACGGCATGTGTATTTTTCCTCTAGGCCTTTGTAGTTATTGGTTTCGGGAATCAGACTTGCGAAAATTTTGATGGTTTCTCAACCATTCCTTAACATCAAACTTCCATATCTCGCGAACGAACTGGACGAACTCGAGAAATTCTTGTTGCATCTGAAAGCAGAAACTCGCCCGATTACAGCGGTGTGTGTATTTTTGCCCTAGGCCATAGTAGTTATTGGTTTCGAGTATCAGATTTGCGAAAATTTTGATGGTTTCTCAACCGTTCCTTAACTTCAAACTCCCATATCTCGCGAACGGATTCACGATCTCGAGAAATTCCTGTTGCATCTGAAAGTAGAAACTCGCAAGATTACAACGGCATGTGTATTTTTCCTCTAGGCCTTTGTAGTTATTGGTTTCGGGAATCAGACTTGCGAAAATTTTGATGGTTTCTCAACCATTCCTTAACTTCTAACTCCCATATCTCGCGAACGGATTGACGATCTCGAGAAATTCCTGTTGCATCTGAAAGTAGGAACACGCCCGATTACAGTGGTGGGTGTACTTTTCCCCTAGGCCATTCCAGTTATTGGTTTCGAGTATCAGACCAGCGAAAATTTTGTGGTTTCTCAACCATTCCTTAACTTCAAAGTCCCATATCTCGCGAACGGATTGACGAACACGAGAAATTCCTGTTGCATCTGAAAGTACAAAATCGCCCGATTACAGCGGTGTGTGTATTTTTGCCCTAGGCCATAGTAGTTATTGGTATCGAGTATCAGAGTTGCGAAAATTTTGATGGTTTCTCAACCATTCCTTAATTTCAAACTCCCATATCTCGCGAACGGATTGACGAACTCGAGAAATTCCTGTTGCATCTGAAAGTAGAAACTCGCCCGATTACAATGGTGTGTGTACTTTTCCCCTAGGCCATTCCAGTTATTGGTTTCGAGTATCAGACCAGCGAAATTTTTGATGGTTTCTCAACCATTCCTTAACTTCAAACTCCCATATCTCTCGAACGGATTGGCGAACTAGAGAAATTCCTGTTGCATCTGAAAGTAGAAACTCGCCCGATTACAGCGGTAAGTGTACTTTTCCCCTAGGCCATAGTAGTTATTGGTTTCGAGTATCAGACCAGCGAAAATTTTGATGGTCTCTCAACCATTCCTTAACATCAAACTTCCATATCTCGCGAACGAACTGGACGAACTCGAGAAATTCTTGTTGCATCTGAAAGTAGAAACTCGCACGATTACAACGGCATGTGTATTTTTCCTCTAGGCCTTTGTAGTTATTGATTTCGGGAATCAGACTTGCGAAAATTTTGATGGTTTCTCAACCATTCCTTAACATCAAACTTCCATATCTCGCGAACGAACTGGACGAACTCGAGAAATTCTTGTTGCATCTGAAAGCAGAAACTCGCCCGATTACAGCGGTGTGTGTATTTTTGCCCTAGGCCATAGTAGTTATTGGTTTCGAGTAACAGACTTGCGAAAATTTTGATGGTTTCTCAACCATTCCTTAACTTCAAACTCCCATATCTCGCGAACGGTTTGACGAACTCGAGAAATTCCTGTTGCATCTGAAAGTAGAAACTCGCCCGATTAAAATGGTGTGTGTACTTTTCCCCTAGGCCATTCCAGTTATTGGTTTCGAGTATCAGACCAGCGAAATTTTTGATGGTTTCTCAACCATTCCTTAACTTCAAACTCCCATATCTCGCGAACGGATTGACGAACTCGAGAAATTCCTGTTGCATCTGAAAGTACAAAATCGCCCGATTACAGCGGTGTGTGTATTTTTGCCCTAGGCCATAGTAGTTATTGGTTTCGAGTATCAGGGTTGCGAAAATTTTGATGGTTTCTCAACCATTCCTTAACTTCAAACTCCCATATCTCTCGAACGGATTGACGAACTAGAGAAATTCCTGTTGCATCTGAAAGTAGAAACTCGCCCGATTACAGCGGTAAGTGTACTTTTCCCCTAGGCCATTGTAGTTATTGGTTTCGAGTATCAGACCAGCGAAAATTTTGATGGCTTCTCAACCATTCCTTAACATCAAACTTCCATATCTCGCGAACGAACTGGACGAACTCGAGAAATTCTTGTTGCATCTGAAAGTAGAAACTCGCACGTTTACAACGGCATGTGTATTTTTCCTCTAGGCCTTTGTAGTTATTGGTTTCGGGAATCAGACTTGCGAAAATTTTGATGGTTTCTCAACCATTCCTTAACATCAAACTTCCATATCTCGCGAACGAACTGGACGAACTCGAGAAATTCTTGTTGCATCTGAAAGCAGAAACTCGCCCGATTACAGCGGTGTGTGTATTTTTGCCCTAGGCCATAGTAGTTATTGGTTTCGAGTATCAGACTTGCGAAAATTTTGATGGTTTCTCAACCGTTCCTTAACTTCAAACTCCCATATCTCGCGAACGGATTCACGATCTCGAGAAATTCCTGTTGCATCTGAAAGTAGAAACTCGCAAGATTACAACGGCATGTGTATTTTTCCTCTAGGCCTTTGTAGTTATTGGTTTCGGGAATCAGACTTGCGAAAATTTTGATGGTTTCTCAACCATTCCTTAACATCAAACTTCCATATCTCGCGAACGAACTGGACGAACTCGAGAAATTCTTGTTGCATCTGAAAGCAGAAACTCGCCCGATTACAGCGGTGTGTGTATTTTTGCCCTAGGCCATAGTAGTTATTGGTTTCGAGTATCAGACTTGCGAAAATTTTGATGGTTTCTCAACCGTTCCTTAACTTCAAACTCCCATATCTCGCGAACGGATTCACGATCTCGAGAAATTCCTGTTGCATCTGAAAGTAGAAACTCGCAAGATTACAACGGCATGTGTATTTTTCCTCTAGGCATTTGTAGTTATTGGTTTCGGGAATCAGACTTGCGAAAATTTTGATGGTTTCTCAACCATTCCTTAACTTCTAACTCCCATATCTCGCGAACGGATTGACGATCTCGAGAAATTCCTGTTGCATCTGAAAGTAGGAACACGCCCGATTACAGTGGTGGGTGTACTTTTCCCCTAGGCCATTCCAGTTATTGGTTTCGAGTATCAGACCAGCGAAAATTTTGTGGTTTCTAAACCATTCCTTAACTTCAAAGTCCCATATCTCGCGAACGGATTGACGAACACGAGAAATTCCTGTTGCATCTGAAAGTACAAAATCGCCCGATTACAGCGGTGTGTGTATTTTTGCCCTAGGCCATAGTAGTTATTGGTATCGAGTATCAGAGTTGCGAAAATTTTGATGGTTTCTCAACCATTCCTTAATTTCAAACTCCCATATCTCGCGAACGGATTGACGATCTCGAGAAATTCCTGTTGCATTTGAAAGTAGAAACACGCCCGATTGCAGTGGTGTGTGTACTTTTCCCCTAGGGCATTCCAGTTATTGGTTTCGAGTATCAGACCAGCGAAAATTTTGATGGTTTCTCAACCATTCCTTAACCTCGAAGTTCCATACCTCGCGAACGGATTGACGAACTCGAGAAATTCCTGTTGCATCTGAAAGTAGAAGCTCGCCCGAATACAGCGGAATGGGTATTTTTGCCCTAGGCCATAGTAGTTATTGGTATCGAGTATCAGAGTTGCGAAAATTTTGATGGTTTCTCAACCATTCCTTAATTTCAAACTCCCATATCTCGCGAACGGATTGACGATCTCGAGAAATTCCTGTTGCATCTGAAAGTAGAAACACGCCCGATTGCAGTGGTGTGTGTACTTTTCCCCTAGGCCATTCCAGTTATTGGTTTCGAGTATCAGACCAGCGAAATTTTTGATGGTTTCTCAACCATTCCTTAACTTCAAACTCCCATATCTCGCGAACGGATTGACGAACTAGAGAAATTCCTGTTGCATCTGAAAGTAGAAACTCGCCCGATTACAGCGGTGTGTGTATTTTTGCCCTAGGCCATAGTAGTTATTGGTTACGAGTATCATGGTTGCGAAAATTTTGATGGTTTCTCAACCATTCCATAACTTCGAACTCCCATATCTCGCAAACGGATTGACGAACTCGAGAAATTCCTGTTGCATCTGAAAGTACAAAATCGCCCGATTACAGCGGTGTGTGTATTTTTGCCCTAGGCCATAGTAGTTATTGGTTTCGAGTATCAGGGTTGCGAAAATTTTGATGGTTTCTCAACCATTCCTTAACTTCAAACTCCCATATCTCTCGAACGGATTGACGAACTAGAGAAATTCCTGTTGCATCTGAAAGTAGAAACTCGCCCGATTACAGCGGTAAGTGTACTTTTCCCCTAGGCCATAGTAGTTATTGGTTTCGAGTATCAGACCAGCGAAAATTTTGATGGTTTCTCAACCATTCCTTAACATCAAACTTCCATATCTCGCGAACGAACTGGACGAACTCGAGAAATTCTTGTTGCATCTGAAAGTAGAAACTCGCACGTTTACAACGGCATGTGTATTTTTCCTCTAGGCCTTTGTAGTTATTGGTTTCGGGAATCAGACTTGCGAAAATTTTGATGGTTTCTCAACCATTCCTTAACATCAAACTTCCATATCTCGCGAACGAACTGGACGAACTCGAGAAATTCTTGTTGCATCTGAAAGCAGAAACTCGCCCGATTACAGCGGTGTGTGTATTTTTGCCCTAGGCCATAGTAGTTATTGGTTTCGAGTATCAGACTTGCGAAAATTTTGATGGTTTCTCAACCGTTCCTTAACTTCAAACTCCCATATCTCGCGAACGGATTCACGATCTCGAGAAATTCCTGTTGCATCTGAAAGTAGAAACTCGCAAGATTACAACGGCATGTGTATTTTTCCTCTAGGCCTTTGTAGTTATTGGTTTCGGGAATCAGACTTGCGAAAATTTTGATGGTTTCTCAACCATTCCTTAACATCAAACTTCCATATCTCGCGAACGAACTGGACGAACTCGAGAAATTCTTGTTGCATCTGAAAGCAGAAACTCGCCCGATTACAGCGGTGTGTGTATTTTTGCCCTAGGCCATAGTAGTTATTGGTTTCGAGTATCAGACTTGCGAAAATTTTGATGGTTTCTCAACCGTTCCTTAACTTCAAACTCCCATATCTCGCGAACGGATTCACGATCTCGAGAAATTCCTGTTGCATCTGAAAGTAGAAACTCGCAAGATTACAACGGCATGTGTATTTTTCCTCTAGGCCTTTGTAGTTATTGGTTTCGGGAATCAGACTTGCGAAAATTTTGATGGTTTCTCAACCATTCCTTAACTTCTAACTCCCATATCTCGCGAACGGATTGACGATCTCGAGAAATTCCTGTTGCATCTGAAAGTAGGAACACGCCCGATTACAGTGGTGGGTGTACTTTTCCCCTAGGCCATTCCAGTTATTGGTTTCGAGTATCAGACCAGCGAAAATTTTGTGGTTTCTAAACCATTCCTTAACTTCAAAGTCCCATATCTCGCGAACGGATTGACGAACACGAGAAATTCCTGTTGCATCTGAAAGTACAAAATCGCCCGATTACAGCGGTGTGTGTATTTTTGCCCTAGGCCATAGTAGTTATTGGTATCGAGTATCAGAGTTGCGAAAATTTTGATGGTTTCTCAACCATTCCTTAATTTCAAACTCCCATATCTCGCGAACGGATTGACGATCTCGAGAAATTCCTGTTGCATTTGAAAGTAGAAACACGCCCGATTGCAGTGGTGTGTGTACTTTTCCCCTAGGGCATTCCAGTTATTGGTTTCGAGTATCAGACCAGCGAAAATTTTGATGGTTTCTCAACCATTCCTTAACCTCGAAGTTCCATATCTCGCGAACGGATTGACGAACTCGAGAAATTCCTGTTGCATCTGAAAGTAGAAGCTCGCCCGTATACAGCGGAATGGGTATTTTTGCCCTAGGCCATAGTAGTTATTGGTATCGAGTATCAGAGTTGCGAAAATTTTGATGGTTTCTCAACCATTCCTTAATTTCAAACTCCCATATCTCGCGAACGGATTGACGATCTCGAGAAATTCCTGTTGCATCTGAAAGTAGAAACACGCCCGATTGCAGTGGTGTGTGTACTTTTCCCCTAGGCCATTCCAGTTATTGGTTTCGAGTATCAGACCAGCGAAATTTTTGATGGTTTCTCAACCATTCCTTAACTTCAAACTCCCATATCTCGCGAACGGATTGACGAACTAGAGAAATTCCTGTTGCATCTGAAAGTAGAAACTCGCCCGATTACAGCGGTGTGTGTATTTTTGCCCTAGGCCATAGTAGTTATTGGTTACGAGTATCATGGTTTCGAAAATTTTGATGGTTTCTCAACCATTCCATAACTTCGAACTCCCATATCTCGCAAACGGATTGACGAACTCGAGAAATTCCTGTTGCATCTGAAAGTACAAAATCGCCCGATTACAGCGGTGTGTGTATTTTTGCCCTAGGCCATAGTAGTTATTGGTATCGAGTATCAGACCAGCGAAAATTTTGATGGTTTCTCAACCATTCCTTAACATCAAACTTCCATATCTCGCGAACGAACTGGACGAACTCGAGAAATTCTTGTTGCATCTGAAAGTAGAAACTCGCACGTTTACAACGGCATGTGTATTTTTCCTCTAGGCCTTTGTAGTTATTGGTTTCGGGAATCAGACTTGCGAAAATTTTGATGGTTTCTCAACCATTCCTTAACATCAAACTTCCATATCTCGCGAACGAACTGGACGAACTCGAGAAATTCTTGTTGCATCTGAAAGCAGAAACTCGCCCGATTACAGCGGTGTGTGTATTTTTGCCCTAGGCCATAGTAGTTATTGGTTTCGAGTATCAGACTTGCGAAAATTTTGATGGTTTCTCAACCGTTCCTTAAGTTCAAACTCCCATATCTCGCGAACGGATTCACGATCTCGAGAAATTCCTGTTGCATCTGAAAGTAGAAACTCGCAAGATTACAACGGCATGTGTATTTTTCCTCTAGGCCTTTGTAGTTATTGGTTTCGGGAATCAGACTTGCGAAAATTTTGATGGTTTCTCAACCATTCCTTAACTTCTAACTCCCATATCTCGCGAACGGATTGACGATCTCGAGAAATTCCTGTTGCATCTGAAAGTAGGAACACGCCCGATTACAGTGGTGGGTGTACTTTTCCCCTAGGCCATTCCAGTTATTGGTTTCGAGTATCAGACCAGCGAAAATTTTGTGGTTTCTAAACCATTCCTTAACTTCAAAGTCCCATATCTCGCGAACGGATTGACGAACACGAGAAATTCCTGTTGCATCTGAAAGTACAAAATCGCCCGATTACAGCGGTGTGTGTATTTTTGCCCTAGGCCATAGTAGTTATTGGTATCGAGTATCAGAGTTGCGAAAATTTTGATGGTTTCTCAACCATTCCTTAATTTCAAACTCCCATATCTCGCGAACGGATTGACGTTCTCGAGAAATTCCTGTTGCATTTGAAAGTAGAAACACGCCCGATTGCAGTGGTGTGTGTACTTTTCCCCTAGGGCATTCCAGTTATTGGTTTCGAGTATCAGACCAGCGAAAATTTTGATGGTTTCTCAACCATTCCTTAACCTCGAAGTTCCATATCTCGCGAACGGATTGACGAACTCGAGAAATTCCTGTTGCATCTGAAAGTAGAAGCTCGCCCGAATACAGCGGAATGGGTATTTTTGCCCTAGGCGATAGTAGTTATTGGTATCGAGTATCAGAGTTGCGAAAATTTTGATGGTTTCTCAACCATTCCTTAATTTCAAACTCCCATACCTCGCGAACGGATTGACGATCTCGAGAAATTCCTGTTGCATCTGAAAGTAGAAACACGCCCGATTGCAGTGGTGTGTGTACTTTTCCCCTAGGCCATTCCAGTTATTGGTTTCGAGTATCAGACCAGCGAAATTTTTGATGGTTTCTCAACCATTCCTTAACTTCAAACTCCCATATCTCGCGAACGGATTGAGGAACTAGAGAAATTCCTGTTGCATCTGAAAGTAGAAACTCGCCCGATTACAGCGGTGTGTGTATTTTTGCCCTAGGCCATAGTAGTTATTGGTTACGAGTATCATGGTTGCGAAAATTTTGATGGTTTCTCAACCATTCCATAACTTCGAACTCCCATATCTCGCAAACGGATTGACGAACTCGAGAAATTCCTGTTGCATCTGAAAGTACAAAATCGCCCGATTACAGCGGTGTGTGTATTTTTGCCCTAGGCCATAGTAGTTATTGGTATCGAGTATCAGAGTTGCGAAAATTTTGATGGTTTCTCAACCATTCCTTAATTTCAAACTCCCATATCTCGCGAACGGATTGACGATCTCGAGAAATTCCTGTTGCATTTGAAAGTAGAAACATGCCCGATTGCAGTGGTGTGTGTACTTTTCCCCTAGGGCATTCCAGTTATTGGTTTCGAGTATCAGACCAGCGAAAATTTTGATGGTTTCTCAACCATTCCTTAACCTCGAAGTCCCATATCTCGCGAACGGATTGACGAACTCGAGAAATTCCTGTTGCATCTGAAAGTAGAAGCTCGCCCGAATACAGCGGAATGGGTATTTTTGACCTAGGCCATAGTAGTTATTGGTATCGAGTATCAGAGTTGCGAAAATTTTGATGGTTTCTCAACCATTCCTTAATTTCAAACTCCCATATCTCGCGAACGGATTGACGATCTCGAGAAATTCCTGTTGCATCTGAAAGTAGAAACACGCCCGATTGCAGTGGTGTGTGTACTTTTCCCCTAGGCCATTCCAGTTATTGGTTTCGAGTATCAGACCAGCGAAATTTTTGATGGTTTCTCAACCGTTCCTTAACTTCAAACTCCCATATCTCGCGAACGGATTGACGAACTACAGAAATTCCTGTTGCATCTGAAAGTAGAAACTCGCCCGATTACAGCGGTGTGTGTATTTTTGCCCTAGGCCATAGTAGTTATTGGTTACGAGTATCATGGTTGCGAAAATTTTGATGGTTTCTCAACCATTCCATAACTTCGAACTCCCATATCTCGCAAACGGATTGACGAACTCGAGAAATTCCTGTTGCATCTGAAAGTACAAAATCGCCCGATTACAGCGGTGTGTGTATTTTTGCCCTAGGCCATAGTAGTTATTGGTATCGAGTATCAGAGTTGCGAAAATTTTGATGGTTTCTCAACCATTCCTTAATTTCAAACTCCCATATCTCGCGAACGGATTGACGATCTCGAGAAATTCCTGTTGCATTTGAAAGTAGAAACACGCCCGATTGCAGTGGTGTGTGTACTTTTCCCCTGGGCCATTCCAGTTATTGGGTTCGAGTATCAGACCAGCGAAAATTTTGATGGTTTCTCAACCATTCCTTTACCTCAAAGTCCCATATCTCGCGAACGGATTGACGAACTCGAGAAATTCCTGTTGCATCTGAAAGTAGAAGCTCGCCCGAATACAGTGGTATGGGTATTTTTGCCCTAGGCCATAGCAGTTATTGGTATCGAGTATCAGAGTTGCGAAAATTTTGATGGTTTCTCAACCATTCCTTAATTTCAAACTCCCATATCTCGCGAACGGATTGACGATCTCGAGAAATTCCTGTTGCATTTGAAAGTAGAAACACGCCCGATTGCAGTGGTGTGTGTACTTTTCCCCTGGGCCATTCCAGTTATTGGGTTCGAGTATCAGACCAGCGAAAATTTTGATGGTTTCTCAACCATTCCTTAACTTCAAACTCCCATATCTCGCGAACGGTTTGACGAACTCGAGAAATTCCTGTTGCATCTGAAAGTAGAAACTCGCCCGATTACAATGGTGTGTGTACTTTTCCCCTAGGCCATTCCTGTTATTGGTTTCGAGTATCAGACCAGCGAAATTTTTGATGGTTTCTCAACCATTCCTTAACTTCAAACTCCCATATCTCGCGAACGGATTGACGAAGTAGAGAAATTCCTGTTGCATCTGAAAGTAGAAACTCGCCCGATTACAGCGGTGTGTGTATTTTTGCCCTAGGCCATAGTAGTTATTGGTTACGAGTATCATGGTTGCGAAAATTTTGATGGTTTCTCAACCATTCCATAACTTCGAACTCCCATATCTCGCAAACGGATTGACGAACTCGAGAAATTCCTGTTGCATCTGAAAGTACAAAATCGCCCGATTACAGCGGTGTGTGTATTTTTGCCCTAGGCCATAGTAGTTACTGGTATCGAGTATCAGAGTTGCGAAAATTTTGATGGTTTCTCAACCATTCCTTAATTTCAAACTCCCATATCTCGCGAACGGATTGACGATCTCGAGAAATTCCTGTTGCATTTGAAAGTAGAAACACGCCCGATTGCAGTGGTGTGTGTACTTTTCCCCTGGGCCATTCCAGTTATTGGGTTCGAGTATCAGACCAGCGAAAATTTTGATGGTTTCTCAACCATTCCTTTACCTCAAAGTCCCATATCTCGCGAACGGATTGACGAACTCGAGAAATTCCTGTTGCATCTGAAAGTAGAAGCTCGCCCGAATACAGCGGTATGTGTATTTTTGCCCTAGGCCTTAGTAGTTATTGGTATCGAGCATCAGAGTTGCGAAAATTTTGATGGTTTCTCAACCATTCCTTAATTTCAAACTCCCATATCTCGCGAACGGATTGACGATCTCGAGAAATGCCTGTTGCAGCTGAAAGTAGAAACACGCCCGATTGCAGTGGTGTGTGTACTTTTCACCTAGGCCATTCCAGTTATTGGTTTCGAGTATCAGACCAGCGAAAATTTTGATGGTTTCACAACCATTCCTTAACTTCGAACTCCCATATCTCGCGAACGGATTGACGAACTCGAGAAATTCCTGTTGCATCTGAAAGTAGAAACTCGCACGATTACAACGGTATGTGTATTTTTCCACTAGGCCTTTGTAGTTATTGGTTTCGGGAATCAGACTTGCGAAAATTTTGATGGTTTCTCAACCGTTCCTTAACTTCAAACTCCCATATCTCGCGAACGGATTCCCGATCTCGAGAAATTCCTGTTGCACCTGAAAGTAGAAACTCGCAAGATTACAACGGCATGTGTATTTTTCCTCTAGGCCTTTGTAGTTATTGGTTTCGGGAATCAGACTTGCGAAAATTTTGATGGTTTCTCAACCATTCCTTAACTTCTAACTCCCATATCTCGCGAACGGATTGACGATCTCGAGAAATTCCTGTTGCATCTGAAAGTAGAAACACGCCCGATTACAGTGGTGTGTGTACTTTTCCCCTAGGCCATTCCAGTTATTGGTTTCGAGTATCAGACCAGCGAAAATTTTGTGGTTTCTCAACCATTCCTTAACTTCAAAGTCCCATATCTCGCGAACGGATTGAAGAACTCGAGAAATTCCTGTTGCATCTGAAAGTACAAAATCGCCCGATTACAGCGGTGTGTGTATTTTTGCCCTAGGCCATAGTAGTTATTGGTGTCGAGTATCAGAGTTGCGAAAATTTTGATGGTTTCTCAACCATTCCTTAATTTCAAACTCCCATATCTCGCGAACGGATTGACGATCTCGAGAAATTCCTGTTGCATTTGAAAGTAGAAACACGCCCGATTGCAGTGGTGTGTGTACTTTTCCCCTAGGGCATTCCAGTTATTGGTTTCGAGTATCAGACCAGCGAAAATTTTGATGGTTTCTCAACCATTCCTTAACCTCGAAGTCCCATATCTCGCGAACGGATTGACGAACTCGAGAAATTCCTGTTGCATCTGAAAGTAGAAGCTCGCCCGAATACAGCGGTATGTGTATTTTTGCCCTAGGCCATAGTAGTTATTGGTATCGAGTATCAGAGTTGCGAAAATTTTGATGGTTTCTCAACCATTCCTTAATTTCAAACTCCCATATCTCGCGAACGGATTGACGATCTCGAGAAATTCCTGTTGCATCTGAAAGTAGAAACACGCCCGATTGCAGTGGTGTGTGTACTTTTCCCCTAGGCCATTCCAGTTATTGGTTTCGAGTATCAGACCAGCGAAATTTTTGACGGTATCTCAACCATTCCTTAACTTCAAACTCCCATATCTCGCGAACGGTTTGACGAACTCGAGAAATTCCTGTTGCATCTGAAAGTAGAAACTCGCCCGATTACAATGGTGTGTGTACTTTTCCCCTAGGCCATTCCTGTTATTGTTTTCGAGTATCAGACCAGCGAAATTTTTGATGGTTTCTCAACCATTCCTTAACTTCGAACTCCCATATCTCGCGAACGGATTGACGAACTAGAGAAATTCCTGTTGCATCTGAAAGTAGAAACTCGCCCGATTACAGCGGTGTGTGTATTTTTGCCCTAGGCCATAGTGGTTATTGGTTACGAGTATCATGGTTGCGAAAATTTTGATGGTTTCTCAACCATTCCATAACTTCGAACTCCCATATCTCGCAAACGGATTGACGAACTCGAGAAATTCCTGTTGCATCTGAAAGTACAAAATCGCCCGATTACAGCGGTGTGTGTATTTTTGCCCTAGGCCATAGTAGTTATTGGTATCGAGTATCAGAGTTGCGAAAATTTTGATGGTTTCTCAACCATTCCTTAATTTCAAACTCCCATATCTCGCGAACGGATTGACGATCTCGAGAAATGCCTGTTGCAGCTGAAAGTAGAAACACGCCCGATTGCAGTGGTGTGTGTACTTTTCCCCTGGGCCATTCCAGTTATTGGGTTCGAGTATCAGACCAGCGAAAATTTTGATGGTTTCTCAACCATTCCTTAACCTCAAAGTCCCATATCTCGCGAACGGATTGACGAACTCGAGAAATTCCTGTTGCATCTGAAAGTAGAAGCTCGCCCGAATACAGCGGTATGTGTATTTTTGCCCTAGGCCTTAGTAGTTATTGGTATCGAGCATCAGAGTTGCGAAAATTTTGATGGTTTCTCAACCATTCCTTAATTTCAAACTACTATATCTCGCGAACGGATTGACGATCTCGAGAAATGCCTGTTGCAGCTGAAAGTAGAAACACGCCCGATTGCAGTGGTGTGTGTACTTTTCCCCTAGGCCATTCCAGTTATTGGTTTCGAGTATCAGACCAGCGAAAATTTTGATGGTTTCTCAACCATTCCTTAACTTCGAACTCCCATATCTCGCGAACGGATTGACGAACTCGAGAAATTCCTGTTGCATCTGAAAGTAGAAACTCGCACGATTACAACGGTATGTGTATTTTTCCCCTAGGCCTTTGTAGTTATTGGTTTCGGGAATCAGACTTGCGAAAATTTTGATGGTTTCTCAACCGTTCCTTAACTTCAAACTCCAATATCTCGCGAACGGATTCACGATCTCGAGAAATTCCTGTTGCATCTGAAAGTAGAAACTCGCACGATTACAACGGCATGTGTATTTTTCCCCTAGGCCTTTGTAGTTATTGGTTTCGGGAATCAGACTTGCGAAAATTTTGATGGTTTCTCAACCATTCCTTAAGTTCTAACTCCCATATCTCGCGAACGGATTGACGATCTCGAGAAATTCCTGTTGCATCTGAAAGTAGAAACACGCCAGATTACAGTGGTGTGTGTAGTTTTCCCCTGGGCCGTTCCAGTTATTGGTTTCGAGTATCAGACCAGCGAAAATTTTGATGGTTTCTCAACCATTTCTTAACTTCAAACTCCCATATCTCGCGAACGGTTTGACGAACTCTTGAAATTCCTGTTGCATCTGAAAGTAGAAACTCGCACGATTACAACGGCATGTGTATTTTTCCCCTAGGCCTTTGTAGTTATTGTTTCGGGAATCAGACTTGCGAAAATTTTGATGGTTTCTCAACCATTCCTTAAGTTCTAACTCCCATATCTCGCGAACGGATTGACGATCTCGAGAAATGCCTGTTGCAGCTGAAAGTAGAAACACGCCCGATTGCAGTGGTGTGTGTACTTTTCCCCTAGGCCATTCCAGTTATTGGTTTCGAGTATCAGACCAGCGAAAATTTTGATGGTTTCTCAACCATTCCTTAACATCAAACTTCCATATCTCGCGAACGAACTGGACGAACTCGAGACATTCTTGTTGCATCTGAAAGCAGAAACTCGTCCGATTACAGCGGTGTGTGTATTTTTGCCCTAGGCCATAGTAGTTATTGGTTTCGAGTATCAGACTTGCGAAAATTTTGATGGTTTCTCAACCGTTCCTTAACTTCAAACTCCCATATCTCGCGAACGGATTCACGATCTCGAGAGATTCCTGTTGCACCTGAAAATAGAAACTCGCACGATTACAAAGGCATGTGTATTTTTCCTCTAGGCCTTTGTAGTTATTGGTTTCGGGAATCAGACTCGCGAAAATTTTGATGGTCTCTCAACCATTCCTTAACTTCTAACTCCCATATCCCGCGAACGGATTGACGATCTCGAGAAATTCCTGTTGCATCTGAAAGTAGAAACACGCCCGATTACAGTGGTGTGTCTACTTTTCCCCTAGGCCATTCCAGTTATTGGTTTCGAGTATCAGACCAGCGAAAATTTTGTGGTTTCTCAAGCATTCCTTAACTTCAAAGTCCCATATCTCGCGAACGGATTGACGAACTCGAGAAATTCCTGTTGCATCTGAAAGTAGACACCCGCCCGACTACAGCGGTGTGTGTATTTTTGCCCTAGGCAATACTAGATATTGGTTTCGTGTATCATGGTTGCGAAAATTTTGATGGTTTCTCAACCATTCCTTAACTTCGAACTCCCATATCTCGCGAACGAATTGACGAACTCCAGAAATTCCTGTTGCATCGGAAAGTAGAAACTCGCCCCATTACAATGGTGTGTGTACTTTTCCCCTAGGCCATTCCAGTTATTGGTTTCGAGTATCAGACCAGCGAAATTTTTGATGGTCTCTCAACCATTCCTCAACTTCAAACTCCCATATCTCGCGAACGGATTGACGAACTCGAGAAAATCCTGTTGCATCTGAAAGTAGAAACTCGCACGATTACAACGGCATGTGTATTTTTGCCCTAGGCCATAGTAGTTATTGGTTTCGAGTATCAGACTTGCGAAAATTTTGATGGTTTCTCAACCGTTCCTTAACTTCAAACTCCCATATCTCGCGAACGGATTCACGATCTCGAGAAATTCGTGTTGCATCTGAAAGTAGAAACTCGCTCGATTACAACGGCATTTGTATTTTTCCTCTAGGCCTTTGTAGTTATTGGTTTCGGGAATAAGACTTGCGAAAATTTTGATGGTTTCTCAACCATTCCTTAACTTCTAACTCCCATATCTCGCGAACGGATTGACGAGCTCGAGAAATTCCTGTTGCATCTGAAAGTAGAAACTCGCCCGATTACAATGGTGTGTGTACTTTTCCCCTAGGCCATTCCAGTTATTGGTTTCGAGTATCAGACCAGGGAAATTTTTGATGGTTTCTCAACCATTCCTTAACTTCAAACTCCCATATCTCGCGAACGGATTGACGAACTCGAGAAATTCCTGTTGCATCTGAAAGTAGAAACTCGCCCGATTACAGCGGTGTGTGTATTTTTGCCCTAGGCCATAGTAGTTATTGGTTTCGAGTATCATGGTTGCGAAAATTTTGATGGTTTCTCAACCATTCCTTAACTTCGAACTCCCATATCTCGCGAACGGATTCACGAACTCGAGAAAATCCTGTTGCATCTGAAAGTAGAAACTCGCACGATTACAACGGCATGTGTATTTCTGCCCTAGGCCATAGTAGATATTGGTTTCGAGTATCAGACTTGCGAAAATTTTGATGGTTTCTCAACCATTCCTTAATTTCAAACTCCCGTATCTCGCGAACGAATTGACGAACTCGAGAAATTCCTGTTTCATCTGAAAGTAGAAACACGCCCGATTACAGTGGTGTGTGTACTTTTCCCCTAGGCCATATTAGTTATTGGTTTCGCTTATCAGACTTGCGAAAATTTTGATGGTTTCTCAACCATTCCTTAACTTCGAACTCCTATATCTCGCGAACGGATTCACGAACTCGAGAAATTCCTGTTGCATCTGAAAGTAGAAACTCGCACGATTACAACGGCATGCGTATTTTTCCCCTAGGCCACTCCAGTTATTTGTTTCGCTTATCAGACCAGCGAAAATTTTGATGGTTTCTCAACCATTCCTTAATTTCAAACTCCCATATCTCGCGAACGGATTGACGATCTCGAGAAATTCCTGTTGCATCTGAAAGTAGAAACTCGCCCGATTACAATGGTGTGTGTACTTTTCCCCTAGGCCTTTGTAGTTATTGGTTTCGGGAATCAGACTTGCGATAATTTTGATGGTTTCTCAACCATTCCTTAATTTCAAACTCCCATATCTCGGGAACGGATTGACGATCTCGAGAAATTCCTGTTGCACCTGAAAATAGAAACACGCCCGATTACAATGGTGTGTGTTCTTTTCCCTAGGCCATAGTAGTTATTGGTTTCGAGTATCAGACTTGCGAAAATTTTGATAGTTGCTCACGCGTTCCTTAACTTCAAACTCCCATATCTCGCGAACGGATTGACGAACTCGAGAAATTCCTTTTGCGTCTTAAAGTAGAAACTCGCCCGATTACAAGGGTGTGTGTACTTTTCCCCTAGGCCACTCCAGTTATTGGTTTCGCGTATCAGACCAGCTAAAATTCTGATGGTTTCTCAACCATTCCTTAACTTCAAACTCCCATATCTCGCGAACGGATTGACGAACTCGAGAAATTCCTGTTGCATCCGAAAGTAGAAACTCGCACGATTACAACTGCATGTGTATTTTTTTCCCTAGGCCTTTGTAGTTATTGGTTTCGGGAATCAGACTTGCGAAAATTTTGATGGATTCTCAACCATTCCTTCACTTCTAACTCCCATATCTGGCGAACGGATTGACGATCTCGAGAAATTCCTGTTGCATCTGAAAGTAGAAACTCGCCCGATTACAACGGTATGTGTATTTTTCCCCTAGGCCTTTGTGGTTATTGGTTTCGGGAATCAGACTTGCGAAAATTTTGATGGTTCCTCAAACATTCCTTAACTTCAAACTCCCATATCTCGCGACTGGATTGACGAGCTCGAGAAATTCCTGTTGCATCTGAAAGTAGAAACTCGCCCGATTACAACAGTATGTGTATTTTTCCCCTAGGCCTTTGTAGTTATGGGTTTCGGGAATCAGACTTGCGAAAATTTTGATGGTTGCTCAAGCGTTCCTTAAATTCAAACTCCCATATCTCGCGAACGGATTGACGAACTCGAGAAATTCCTGTTGCGTCTGAAAGTAGAAACTCGCCCGATTGCAATGGTGGGTGTACTTTTCCCCTAGGCCATAGTAGTTATTGGTTTCGATTATCAGACTTGCGAAAATTTTGATGGTTTCTCAACCATTCCTTAACTTCGAACTCCTATATCTCGCGAACGGATTCACGAACTCGAGAAATTCCTGTTGCATCTGAAAGTAGAAACTCGCACGATTACAACGGCACGCGTATTTTTCCCCTAGGCCTTTGTAGTTATTGGTTTCGGGAATCAGACTTGCGAAAATTTTGATGGTTTCTCAACCATTCCTTAACTTCAATCTCCCATATCTCGCGAACGCACTGACGAACTCGAGAAATTCTTGTTGCATCTGAATGCAGAAACTCGCCCGATTACAAGGGTGTGTGTACTTTTCCCCTAGGCCACTCCAGTTATTGGTTTCGAGTATCAGACCAGCGAAAATTGTGATGGTTTCTCAACATTTCCTTAACTTCAAACTCCCATATCTCGCGAACGAATTGACGAACTCGAGAAATTCTTGTTGCATCTGAAAGTAGAAACTCGCCCGATTACAGAGGTATCTGTATTTTTGCCCTAGGCCATAGTAGTTATTGGTTTCGAGTATCTGAGTTGTGAAAATTTTGATGGTTTCTCAACCATTCCTTAATTTCAAACTCCCATATCTCGCGAACGGATTGACGATCTCGAGAAATTCCTGTTGCATCTGAAAGTAGAAACTCGCCCGTATACAATGGTGTGTGTACTTTTCCCCTAGGCCTTTGTAGTTATTGGTTTCGGGAATCAGACTTGCGAAAATTTTGATGGTTTCTCAACCATTCCTTAACTTCAAACTCCCATATCTCGGGAACGGATTGACGATCTCGAGAAATTCCTGTTGCATCTGAAAATAGAAACACGCCCGATTACAATGGTGTGTTTTCTTTTCCCCTAGGCCATAGTAGTTATTGGTTTCGAGTATCAGACTTGCGAAAATTTTGATGGTTGCTCAAGCGTTCCATAACTTCAAACTCCCATATCTCGCGAACGGATTGACGAACTCGAGAAATTCCTGTTGCGTCTGAAAGTAGAAACTCGCCCGATTACAACGGCACGCGTATTTTTCCCCTAGCCCTTTGTAGTTATTGGTTTCGGGAATCAGACTTGAGAAAATTTTGATGGTTTCTCAACCATTCCATTACTTCAAACTCCCATATCACGCGAACGGATTGACGAACTCGAGAAATTCCTATTGCATCTGAAAGTAGAAACTCGCCCCATTACAATGGTATGTGTACTTTTCCCCTAGGCCATTCCAGTTATTGGTTTCGAGTATCAGTCCAGCGAAAATTTTGATGGTTTCTCAACCATTCCTTAACTTCAAACTCCCATATCTCGCGAACGGTTTGACGAACTCGAGAAATTCCTGTTGCATCTGAAAGTAGAAACTCGCCCGATTACAATGGTGTGTGTACTTTTCCCCTAGGCCATTCTAGTTATTGGATTCGAGTACCAGACCAGCGAAATTTTTGATGGTTTCTCAACCATTCCTTAACTTCGAACTCCTATATCTGGCGAACGGATTGACGACCTCGAGAAATTCCAGTTGCATCTCAAAGTAGAAACACGTCCGATTACAGTGGTGTGTGTACTTTTCCCCTAGGCCATTCCAGTTATTGTTTTCGAGTATCAGACCAGCGAAAATTTTGATTGTTTCTCAACCATTCCCTAACTTCAAACTCCCATATCTCGCGAACGGATTGACGAACTCGAGAAATTCCTGTTGCATGTGAAAGTAGAAACACGCCCGATTACAATGGTGTGTGTTCTTTTCCCCTAGGCCATAGTAGTTATTGGTTTCGAGTATCAGACTTGCGAAAATTTTGATGGTTGCTCAAGCGTTCCTTAACTTCAAACTCCCATATCTCGCGAACGGATTGACGAACTCGAGAAATTCCTGTTGCATCTGAAAGTAGAAACTCGCACGATTACAACGGTATGTGTATTTTTCCCCTAGGCCTTTGTAGTTATTGGTTTCGGGAATCAGACTTGCGAAAATTTTGATGGTTTCTCAACCATTCCTTAAATTCTAACTCCCATATCTCGCGAACGGATTCACGAACTCGAGAAAATCCTGTTGCATCTGAAAGTAGAAACTCGCACGATTACAACGGCATGTGTATTTCTGCCCTAGGCCATAGTAGATATTGGTTTCGAGTATCAGACTTGCGAAAATTTTGATGGTTTCTCAACCATTCCTTAATTTCAAACTCCCGTATCTCGCGAACGAATTGACGAACTCGAGAAATTCCTGTTTCATCTGAAAGTAGAAACACGCCCGATTACAGTGGTGTGTGTACTTTTCCCCTAGGCCATATTAGTTATTGGTTTCGCTTATCAGACTTGCGAAAATTTTGATGGTTTCTCAACCATTCCTTAACTTCGAACTCCTATATCTCGCGAACGGATTCACGAACTCGAGAAATTCCTGTTGCATCTGAAAGTAGAAACTCGCACGATTACAACGGCATGCGTATTTTCCCCCTAGGCCACTCCAGTTATTTGTTTCGCTTATCAGACCAGCGAAAATTATGATGGTTTCTCAACCATTCCTTAACTTCAAACTCCCATATCTCGCGAACGAATTGACGAATTCGAGAAATTCTTGTTGCATCTGAAAGTAGAAACTCGCCCGATTACAGAGGAATGTGCATTTTTGCCCTAGGCCATAGTAGTTATTGGTTTCGAGTATCTGAGTTGCGAAAATTTTGATGGTTTCTCAACCATTCCTTAATTTCAAACTCCCATATCTCGCGAACGGATTGACGATCTCGAGAAATTCCTGTTGCATCTGAAAGTAGAAACTCAGCCGATTACAATGGTGTGTGTACTTTTCCCCTAGGCCTTTGTAGTTATTGGTTTCGGGAATCAGACTTGCGATAATTTTGATGGTTTCTCAACCATTCCTTAATTTCAAACTCCCATATCTCGGGAACGGATTGACGATCTCGAGAAATTCCTGTTGCACCTGAAAATAGAAACACGCCCGATTACAATGGTGTGTGTTCTTTTCCCTAGGCCATAGTAGTTATTGGTTTCGAGTATCAGACTTGCGAAAATTTTGATAGTTGCTCACGCGTTCCTTAACTTCAAACTCCCATATCTCGCGAACGGATTGACGAACTCGAGAAATTCCTTTTGCGTCTTAAAGTAGAAACTCGCCCGATTACAAGGGTGTGTGTACTTTTCCCCTAGGCCACTCCAGTTATTGGTTTCGCGTGTCAGACCAGCGAAAATTTTGATGGTTTCTCAACCATTCCTTAACTTCAAACTCCCATATCTCGCGAACGGATTGACGAACTCGAGAAATTCCTGTTGCATCCGAAAGTAGAAACTCGCACGATTACAACTGCATGTGTATTTTTTTCCCTAGGCCTTTGTAGTTATTGGTTTCGGGAATCAGACTTGCGAAAATTTTGATGGATTCTCAACCATTCCTTCACTTCTAACTCCCATATCTGGCGAACGGATTGACGATCTCGAGAAATTCCTGTTGCATCTGAAAGTAGAAACTCGCCCGATTACAACGGTATGTGTATTTTTCCCCTAGGCCTTTGTGGTTATTGGTTTCGGGAATCAGACTTGCGAAAATTTTGATGGTTCCTCAAACATTCCTTAACTTCAAACTCCCATATCTCGCGACTGGATTGACGAGCTCGAGAAATTCCTGTTGCATCTGAAAGTAGAAACTCGCCCGATTACAACAGTATGTGTATTTTTCCCCTAGGCCTTTGTAGTTATGGGTTTCGGGAATCAGACTTGCGAAAATTTTGATGGTTGCTCAAGCGTTCCTTAAATTCAAACTCCCATATCTCGCGAACGGATTGACGAACTCGAGAAATTCCTGTTGCGTCTGAAAGTAGAAACTCGCCCGATTACAATGGTGGGTGTACTTTTCCCCTAGGCCATAGTAGTTATTGGTTTCGATTATCAGACTTGCGAAAATTTTGATGGTTTCTCAACCATTCCTTAACTTCGAACTCCTATATCTCGCGAACGGATTCACGAACTCGAGAAATTCCTGTTGCATCTGAAAGTAGAAACTCGCACGATTACAACGGCACGCGTATTTTTCCCCTAGGCCTTTGTAGTTATTGGTTTCGGGAATCAGACTTGCGAAAATTTTGATGGTTTCTCAACCATTCCTTAACTTCAATCTCCCATATCTCGCGAACGCACTGACGAACTCGAGAAATTCTTGTTGCATCTGAATGCAGAAACTCGCCCGATTACAAGGGTGTGTGTACTTTTCCCCTAGGCCACTCCAGTTATTGGTTTCGAGTATCAGACCAGCGAAAATTGTGATGGTTTCTCAACATTTCCTTAACTTCAAACTCCCATATCTCGCGAACGAATTGACGAACTCGAGAAATTCTTGTTGCATCTGAAAGTAGAAACTCGCCCGATTACAGAGGTATCTGTATTTTTGCCCTAGGCCATAGTAGTTATTGGTTTCGAGTATCTGAGTTGTGAAAATTTTGATGGTTTCTCAACCATTCCTTAATTTCAAACTCCCATATCTCGCGAACGGATTGACGATCTCGAGAAATTCCTGTTGCATCTGAAAGTAGAAACTCGCCCGTATACAATGGTGTGTGTACTTTTCCCCTAGGCCTTTGTAGTTATTGGTTTCGGGAATCAGACTTGCGAAAATTTTGATGGTTTCTCAACCATTCCTTAACTTCAAACTCCCATATCTCGGGAACGGATTGACGATCTCGAGAAATTCCTGTTGCATCTGAAAATAGAAACACGCCCGATTACAATGGTGTGTTTTCTTTTCCCCTAGGCCATAGTAGTTATTGGTTTCGAGTATCAGACTTGCGAAAATTTTGATGGTTGCTCAAGCGTTCCATAACTTCAAACTCCCATATCTCGCGAACGGATTGACGAACTCGAGAAATTCCTGTTGCGTCTGAAAGTAGAAACTCGCCCGATTACAAGGGTGTGTGCACTTTTCCCCTAGGCCACTCCAGTTATTGGTTTCGCGTATCAGACCAGCGAAAATTTTGATGGTTTCTCAACCATTCCTTAACTTCAAACTCCCATATCTCGCGAACGGATTGACGAACTCGAGAAATTCCTGTTGCATCCGAAAGTAGAAACTCGCACGATTACAACTGCATGTGTATTTTTTCCCTAGGCCTTTGTAGTTATTGGTTTCGGGAATCAGACTTGCGAAAATTTTGATGGTTGCTCAAGCGTTCCTTAAATTCAAACTCCCATATCTCGCGAACGGATTGACGAACTCGAGAAATTCCTGTTGCGTCTGAAAGTAGAAACTCGCCCGATTACAATGGTGGGTGTACTTTTCCCCTAGGCCATAGTAGTTATTGGTTTCGATTATCAGACTTGCGAAAATTTTGATGGTTTCTCAACCATTCCTTAACTTCGAACTCCTATATCTCGCGAACGGATTCACGAACTCGAGAAATTCCTGTTGCATCTGAAAGTAGAAACTCGCACGATTACAACGGCACGCGTATTTTTCCCCTAGGCCTTTGTAGTTATTGGTTTCGGGAATCAGACTTGCGAAAATTTTGATGGTTTCTCAACCATTCCTTAACTTCAATCTCCCATATCTCGCGAACGCACTGACGAACTCGAGAAATTCTTGTTGCATCTGAATGCAGAAACTCGCCCGATTACAAGGGTGTGTGTACTTTTCCCCTAGGCCACTCCAGTTATTGGTTTCGAGTATCAGACCAGCGAAAATTGTGATGGTTTCTCAACATTTCCTTAACTTCAAACTCCCATATCTCGCGAACGAATTGACGAACACGAGAAATTCTTGTTGCATCTGAAAGAAGAAACTCGCCCGATTACAGCGGTATCTGTATTTTTGCCCTAGGCCATAGTAGTTATTGGTTTCGAGTATCTGAGTTGTGAAAATTTTGATGGTTTCTCAACCATTCCTTAATTTCAAACTCCCATATCTCGCGAACGGATTGACGATCTCGAGAAATTCCTGTTGCATCTGAAAGTAGAAACTCGCCCGTATACAATGGTGTGTGTACTTTTCCCCTAGGCCTTTGTAGTTATTGGTTTCGGGAATCAGACTTGCGAAAATTTTGATGGTTTCTCAACCATTCCTTAACTTCAAACTCCCATATCTCGGGAACGGATTGACGATCTCGAGAAATTCCTGTTGCATCTGAAAATAGAAACACGCCCGATTACAATGGTGTGTTTTCTTTTCCCCTAGGCCATAGTAGTTATTGGTTTCGAGTATCAGACTTGCGAAAATTTTGATGGTTGCTCAAGCGTTCCATAACTTCAAACTCCCATATCTCGCGAACGGATTGACGAACTCGAGAAATTCCTGTTGCGTCTGAAAGTAGAAACTCGCCCGATTACAAGGGTGTGTGCACTTTTCCCCTAGGCCACTCCAGTTATTGGTTTCGCGTATCAGACCAGCGAAAATTTTGATGGTTTCTCAACCATTCCTTAACTTCAAACTCCCATATCTCGCGAACGGATTGACGAACTCGAGAAATTCCTGTTGCATCCGAAAGTAGAAACTCGCACGATTACAACTGCATGTGTATTTTTTCCCTAGGCCTTTGTAGTTATTGGTTTCGGGAATCAGACTTGCGAAAATTTTGATGGTTGCTCAAGCGTTCCTTAACTTCAAACTCCCATATCTCGCGAACGGATTGACGAACTCGAGAAATTCCTGTTGCGTCTGAAAGTAGAAACTCGCCCGATTACAATGGTGGGTGTACTTTTCCCGTAGGCCATAGTAGTTATTGGTTTCGATTATAAGACTTGCGAAAATTTTGATGGTTTCTCACCATTCCTTAACTTCGAACTCCCATATCTCGCGAACGGATTCACGAACTCGAGAAATTCCTGTTGCATCTGAAAGTAGAAACTCGCACGATTACAACGGCACGCGTATTTTTCCCCTAGCCCTTTGTAGTTATTGGTTTCGGGAATCAGATTTGAGAAAATTTTGATGGTTTCTCAACCATTCCATTACTTCAAACTCCCATATCACGCGAACGGATTGACGAACTCGAGAAATTCCTATTGCATCTGAAAGTAGAAACTCGCCCCATTACAATGGTATGTGTACTTTTCCCCTAGGCCATTCCAGTTATTGGTTTCGAGTATCAGACCAGCGAAAATTTTGATGGTTTCTCAACCATTCCTTAATTTCAAACTCCCATATCTCGCGAACGGTTTGACGAACTCGAGAAATTCCTGTTGCGTCTGAAAGTAGAAACTCGCCCGATTACAATGGTGGGTGTACTTTTCCCCTAGGCCATAGTAGTTATTGGTTTCGATTATCAGACTTGCGAAAATTTTGATGGTTTCTCAACCATTCCTTAACTTCGAACTCCTATATCTCGCGAACGGATTCACGAACTCGAGAAATTCCTGTTGCATCTGAAAGTAGAAACTCGCACGATTACAACGGCACGCGTATTTTTCCCCTAGGCCTTTGTAGTTATTGGTTTCGGGAATCAGACTTGCGAAAATTTTGATGGTTTCTCAACCATTCCTTAACTTCAATCTCCCATATCTCGCGAACGCACTGACGAACTCGAGAAATTCTTGTTGCATCTGAATGCAGAAACTCGCCCGATTACAAGGGTGTGTGTACTTTTCCCCTAGGCCACTCCAGTTATTGGTTTCGAGTATCAGACCAGCGAAAATTGTGATGGTTTCTCAACATTTCCTTAACTTCAAACTCCCATATCTCGCGAACGAATTGACGAACTCGAGAAATTCTTGTTGCATCTGAAAGTAGAAACTCGCCCGATTACAGAGGTATCTGTATTTTTGCCCTAGGCCATAGTAGTTATTGGTTTCGAGTATCTGAGTTGTGAAAATTTTGATGGTTTCTCAACCATTCCTTAATTTCAAACTCCCATATCTCGCGAACGGATTGACGATCTCGAGAAATTCCTGTTGCATCTGAAAGTAGAAACTCGCCCGTATACAATGGTGTGTGTACTTTTCCCCTAGGCCTTTGTAGTTATTGGTTTCGGGAATCAGACTTGCGAAAATTTTGATGGTTTCTCAACCATTCCTTAACTTCAAACTCCCATATCTCGGGAACGGATTGACGATCTCGAGAAATTCCTGTTGCATCTGAAAATAGAAACACGCCCGATTACAATGGTGTGTTTTCTTTTCCCCTAGGCCATAGTAGTTATTGGTTTCGAGTATCAGACTTGCGAAAATTTTGATGGTTGCTCAAGCGTTCCATAACTTCAAACTCCCATATCTCGCGAACGGATTGACGAACTCGAGAAATTCCTGTTGCGTCTGAAAGTAGAAACTCGCCCGATTACAAGGGTGTGTGCACTTTTCCCCTAGGCCACTCCAGTTATTGGTTTCGCGTATCAGACCAGCGAAAATTTTGATGGTTTCTCAACCATTCCTTAACTTCAAACTCCCATATCTCGCGAACGGATTGACGAACTCGAGAAATTCCTGTTGCATCCGAAAGTAGAAACTCGCACGATTACAACTGCATGTGTATTTTTTCCCTAGGCCTTTGTAGTTATTGGTTTCGGGAATCAGACTTGCGAAAATTTTGATGGTTGCTCAAGCGTTCCTTAACTTCAAACTCCCATATCTCGCGAACGGATTGACGAACTCGAGAAATTCCTGTTGCGTCTGAAAGTAGAAACTCGCCCGATTACAATGGTGGGTGTACTTTTCCCGTAGGCCATAGTAGTTATTGGTTTCGATTATAAGACTTGCGAAAATTTTGATGGTTTCTCACCATTCCTTAACTTCGAACTCCCATATCTCGCGAACGGATTCACGAACTCGAGAAATTCCTGTTGCATCTGAAAGTAGAAACTCGCACGATTACAACGGCACGCGTATTTTTCCCCTAGCCCTTTGTAGTTATTGGTTTCGGGAATCAGACTTGAGAAAATTTTGATGGTTTCTCAACCATTCCATTACTTCAAACTCCCATATCACGCGAACGGATTGACGAACTCGAGAAATTCCTATTGCATCTGAAAGTAGAAACTCGCCCCATTACAATGGTATGTGTACTTTTCCCCTAGGCCATTCCAGTTATTGGTTTCGAGTATCAGACCAGCGAAAATTTTGATGGTTTCTCAACCATTCCTTAATTTCAAACTCCCATATCTCGCGAACGGTTTGACGAACTCGAGAAATTCCTGTTGCGTCTGAAAGTAGAAACTCGCCCGATTACAATGGTGGGTGTACTTTTCCCCTAGGCCATAGTAGTTATTGGTTTCGATTATCAGACTTGCGAAAATTTTGATGGTTTCTCAACCATTCCTTAACTTCGAACTCCTATATCTCGCGAACGGATTCACGAACTCGAGAAATTCCTGTTGCATCTGAAAGTAGAAACTCGCACGATTACAACGGCACGCGTATTTTTCCCCTAGGCCTTTGTAGTTATTGGTTTCGGGAATCAGACTTGCGAAAATTTTGATGGTTTCTCAACCATTCCTTAACTTCAATCTCCCATATCTCGCGAACGCACTGACGAACTCGAGAAATTCTTGTTGCATCTGAATGCAGAAACTCGCCCGATTACAAGGGTGTGTGTACTTTTCCCCTAGGCCACTCCAGTTATTGGTTTCGAGTATCAGACCAGCGAAAATTGTGATGGTTTCTCAACATTTCCTTAACTTCAAACTCCCATATCTCGCGAACGAATTGACGAACTCGAGAAATTCTTGTTGCATCTGAAAGTAGAAACTCGCCCGATTACAGAGGTATCTGTATTTTTGCCCTAGGCCATAGTAGTTATTGGTTTCGAGTATCTGAGTTGTGAAAATTTTGATGGTTTCTCAACCATTCCTTAATTTCAAACTCCCATATCTCGCGAACGGATTGACGATCTCGAGAAATTCCTGTTGCATCTGAAAGTAGAAACTCGCCCGTATACAATGGTGTGTGTACTTTTCCCCTAGGCCTTTGTAGTTATTGGTTTCGGGAATCAGACTTGCGAAAATTTTGATGGTTTCTCAACCATTCCTTAACTTCAAACTCCCATATCTCGGGAACGGATTGACGATCTCGAGAAATTCCTGTTGCATCTGAAAATAGAAACACGCCCGATTACAATGGTGTGTTTTCTTTTCCCCTAGGCCATAGTAGTTATTGGTTTCGAGTATCAGACTTGCGAAAATTTTGATGGTTGCTCAAGCGTTCCTTAACTTCAAACTCCCATATCTCGCGAACGGATTGACGAACTCGAGAAATTCCTGTTGCGTCTGAAAGTAGAAACTCGCCCGATTACAATGGTGGGTGTACTTTTCCCGTAGGCCATAGTAGTTATTGGTTTCGATTATAAGACTTGCGAAAATTTTGATGGTTTCTCACCATTCCTTAACTTCGAACTCCCATATCTCGCGAACGGATTGACGAACTCGAGAAATTCCTGTTGCATCCGAAAGTAGAAACTCGCACGATTACAACTGCATGTGTATTTTTTCCCTAGGCCTTTGTAGTTATTGGTTTCGGGAATCAGACTTGCGAAAATTTTGATGGTTGCTCAAGCGTTCCTTAACTTCAAACTCCCATATCTCGCGAACGGATTGACGAACTCGAGAAATTCCTGTTGCGTCTGAAAGTAGAAACTCGCCCGATTACAATGGTGGGTGTACTTTTCCCGTAGGCCATAGTAGTTATTGGTTTCGATTATAAGACTTGCGAAAATTTTGATGGTTTCTCACCATTCCTTAACTTCGAACTCCCATATCTCGCGAACGGATTCACGAACTCGAGAAATTCCTGTTGCATCTGAAAGTAGAAACTCGCACGATTACAACGGCACGCGTATTTTTCCCCTAGCCCTTTGTAGTTATTGGTTTCGGGAATCAGACTTGAGAAAATTTTGATGGTTTCTCAACCATTCCATTACTTCAAACTCCCATATCACGCGAACGGATTGACGAACTCGAGAAATTCCTATTGCATCTGAAAGTAGAAACTCGCCCCATTACAATGGTATGTGTGCTTTTCCCCTAGGCCATTCCAGTTATTGGTTTCGAGTATCAGACCAGCGAAAATTTTGATGGTTTCTCAACCATTCCTTAATTTCAAACTCCCATATCTCGCGAACGGTTTGACGAACTCGAGAAATTCCTGTTGCGTCTGAAAGTAGAAACTCGCCCGATTACAATGGTGGGTGTACTTTTCCCCTAGGCCATAGTAGTTATTGGTTTCGATTATCAGACTTGCGAAAATTTTGATGGTTTCTCAACCATTCCTTAACTTCGAACTCCTATATCTCGCGAACGGATTCACGAACTCGAGAAATTCCTGTTGCATCTGAAAGTAGAAACTCGCACGATTACAACGGCATGCGTATTTTTCCCCTAGGCCACTCCAGTTATTTGTTTCGCTTATCAGACCAGCGAAAATTTTGATGGTTTCTCAACCATTCCTTAATTTCAAACTCCCATATCTCGCGAACGGATTGACGATCTCGAGAAATTCCTGTTGCATCTGAAAGTAGAAACTCGCCCGATTACAATGGTGTGTGTACTTTTCCCCTAGGCCTTTGTAGTTATTGGTTTCGGGAATCAGACTTGCGATAATTTTGATGGTTTCTCAACCATTCCTTAATTTCAAACTCCCATATCTCGGGAACGGATTGACGATCTCGAGAAATTCCTGTTGCACCTGAAAATAGAAACACGCCCGATTACAATGGTGTGTGTTCTTTTCCCTAGGCCATAGTAGTTATTGGTTTCGAGTATCAGACTTGCGAAAATTTTGATAGTTGCTCACGCGTTCCTTAACTTCAAACTCCCATATCTCGCGAACGGATTGACGAACTCGAGAAATTCCTTTTGCGTCTTAAAGTAGAAACTCGCCCGATTACAAGGGTGTGTGTACTTTTCCCCTAGGCCACTCCAGTTATTGGTTTCGCGTATCAGACCAGCTAAAATTCTGATGGTTTCTCAACCATTCCTTAACTTCAAACTCCCATATCTCGCGAACGGATTGACGAACTCGAGAAATTCCTGTTGCATCCGAAAGTAGAAACTCGCACGATTACAACTGCATGTGTATTTTTTTCCCTAGGCCTTTGTAGTTATTGGTTTCGGGAATCAGACTTGCGAAAATTTTGATGGATTCTCAACCATTCCTTCACTTCTAACTCCCATATCTGGCGAACGGATTGACGATCTCGAGAAATTCCTGTTGCATCTGAAAGTAGAAACTCGCCCGATTACAACGGTATGTGTATTTTTCCCCTAGGCCTTTGTGGTTATTGGTTTCGGGAATCAGACTTGCGAAAATTTTGATGGTTCCTCAAACATTCCTTAACTTCAAACTCCCATATCTCGCGACTGGATTGACGAGCTCGAGAAATTCCTGTTGCATCTGAAAGTAGAAACTCGCCCGATTACAACAGTATGTGTATTTTTCCCCTAGGCCTTTGTAGTTATGGGTTTCGGGAATCAGACTTGCGAAAATTTTGATGGTTGCTCAAGCGTTCCTTAAATTCAAACTCCCATATCTCGCGAACGGATTGACGAACTCGAGAAATTCCTGTTGCGTCTGAAAGTAGAAACTCGCCCGATTGCAATGGTGGGTGTACTTTTCCCCTAGGCCATAGTAGTTATTGGTTTCGATTATCAGACTTGCGAAAATTTTGATGGTTTCTCAACCATTCCTTAACTTCGAACTCCTATATCTCGCGAACGGATTCACGAACTCGAGAAATTCCTGTTGCATCTGAAAGTAGAAACTCGCACGATTACAACGGCACGCGTATTTTTCCCCTAGGCCTTTGTAGTTATTGGTTTCGGGAATCAGACTTGCGAAAATTTTGATGGTTTCTCAACCATTCCTTAACTTCAATCTCCCATATCTCGCGAACGCACTGACGAACTCGAGAAATTCTTGTTGCATCTGAATGCAGAAACTCGCCCGATTACAAGGGTGTGTGTACTTTTCCCCTAGGCCACTCCAGTTATTGGTTTCGAGTATCAGACCAGCGAAAATTGTGATGGTTTCTCAACATTTCCTTAACTTCAAACTCCCATATCTCGCGAACGAATTGACGAACTCGAGAAATTCTTGTTGCATCTGAAAGTAGAAACTCGCCCGATTACAGAGGTATCTGTATTTTTGCCCTAGGCCATAGTAGTTATTGGTTTCGAGTATCTGAGTTGTGAAAATTTTGATGGTTTCTCAACCATTCCTTAATTTCAAACTCCCATATCTCGCGAACGGATTGACGATCTCGAGAAATTCCTGTTGCATCTGAAAGTAGAAACTCGCCCGTATACAATGGTGTGTGTACTTTTCCCCTAGGCCTTTGTAGTTATTGGTTTCGGGAATCAGACTTGCGAAAATTTTGATGGTTTCTCAACCATTCCTTAACTTCAAACTCCCATATCTCGGGAACGGATTGACGATCTCGAGAAATTCCTGTTGCATCTGAAAATAGAAACACGCCCGATTACAATGGTGTGTTTTCTTTTCCCCTAGGCCATAGTAGTTATTGGTTTCGAGTATCAGACTTGCGAAAATTTTGATGGTTGCTCAAGCGTTCCATAACTTCAAACTCCCATATCTCGCGAACGGATTGACGAACTCGAGAAATTCCTGTTGCGTCTGAAAGTAGAAACTCGCCCGATTACAACGGCACGCGTATTTTTCCCCTAGCCCTTTGTAGTTATTGGTTTCGGGAATCAGACTTGAGAAAATTCTGATGGTTTCTCAACCATTCCATTACTTCAAACTCCCATATCACGCGAACGGATTGACGAACTCGAGAAATTCCTATTGCATCTGAAAGTAGAAACTCGCCCCATTACAATGGTATGTGTACTTTTCCCCTAGGCCATTCCAGTTATTGGTTTCGAGTATCAGTCCAGCGAAAATTTTGATGGTTTCTCAACCATTCCTTAACTTCAAACTCCCATATCTCGCGAACGGTTTGACGAACTCGAGAAATTCCTGTTGCATCTGAAAGTAGAAACTCGCCCGATTACAATGGTGTGTGTACTTTTCCCCTAGGCCATTCTAGTTATTGGATTCGAGTACCAGACCAGCGAAATTTTTGATGGTTTCTCAACCATTCCTTAACTTCGAACTCCTATATCTGGCGAACGGATTGACGACCTCGAGAAATTCCAGTTGCATCTCAAAGTAGAAACACGTCCGATTACAGTGGTGTGTGTACTTTTCCCCTAGGCCATTCCAGTTATTGTTTTCGAGTATCAGACCAGCGAAAATTTTGATTGTTTCTCAACCATTCCCTAACTTCAAACTCCCATATCTCGCGAACGGATTGACGAACTCGAGAAATTCCTGTTGCATGTGAAAGTAGAAACACGCCCGATTACAATGGTGTGTGTTCTTTTCCCCTAGGCCATAGTAGTTATTGGTTTCGAGTATCAGACTTGCGAAAATTTTGATGGTTGCTCAAGCGTTCCTTAACTTCAAACTCCCATATCTCGCGAACGGATTGACGAACTCGAGAAATTCCTGTTGCATCTGAAAGTAGAAACTCGCACAATTACAACGGTATGTGTATTTTTCCCCTAGGCCTTTGTAGTTATTGGTTTCGGGAATCAGACTTGCGAAAATTTTGATGGTTTCTCAACCATTCCTTAAATTCTAACTCCCATATCTCGCGAACGGATTCACGAACTCGAGAAAATCCTGTTGCATCTGAAAGTAGAAACTCGCACGATTACAACGGCATGTGTATTTCTGCCCTAGGCCATAGTAGATATTGGTTTCGAGTATCAGACTTGCGAAAATTTTGATGGTTTCTCAACCATTCCTTAATTTCAAACTCCCGTATCTCGCGAACGAATTGACGAACTCGAGAAATTCCTGTTTCATCTGAAAGTAGAAACACGCCCGATTACAGTGGTGTGTGTACTTTTCCCCTAGGCCATATTAGTTATTGGTTTCGCTTATCAGACTTGCGAAAATTTTGATGGTTTCTCAACCATTCCTTAACTTCGAACTCCTATATCTCGCGAACGGATTCACGAACTCGAGAAATTCCTGTTGCATCTGAAAGTAGAAACTCGCACGATTACAACGGCATGCGTATTTTCCCCCTAGGCCACTCCAGTTATTTGTTTCGCTTATCAGACCAGCGAAAATTATGATGGTTTCTCAACCATTCCTTAACTTCAAACTCCCATATCTCGCGAACGAATTGACGAATTCGAGAAATTCTTGTTGCATCTGAAAGTAGAAACTCGCCCGATTACAGAGGAATGTGCATTTTTGCCCTAGGCCATAGTAGTTATTGGTTTCGAGTATCTGAGTTGCGAAAATTTTGATGGTTTCTCAACCATTCCTTAATTTCAAACTCCCATATCTCGCGAACGGATTGACGATCTCGAGAAATTCCTGTTGCATCTGAAAGTAGAAACTCAGCCGATTACAATGGTGTGTGTACTTTTCCCCTAGGCCTTTGTAGTTATTGGTTTCGGGAATCAGACTTGCGATAATTTTGATGGTTTCTCAACCATTCCTTAATTTCAAACTCCCATATCTCGGGAACGGATTGACGATCTCGAGAAATTCCTGTTGCACCTGAAAATAGAAACACGCCCGATTACAATGGTGTGTGTTCTTTTCCCTAGGCCATAGTAGTTATTGGTTTCGAGTATCAGACTTGCGAAAATTTTGATAGTTGCTCACGCGTTCCTTAACTTCAAACTCCCATATCTCGCGAACGGATTGACGAACTCGAGAAATTCCTTTTGCGTCTTAAAGTAGAAACTCGCCCGATTACAAGGGTGTGTGTACTTTTCCCCTAGGCCACTCCAGTTATTGGTTTCGCGTGTCAGACCAGCGAAAATTTTGATGGTTTCTCAACCATTCCTTAACTTCAAACTCCCATATCTCGCGAACGGATTGACGAACTCGAGAAATTCCTGTTGCATCCGAAAGTAGAAACTCGCACGATTACAACTGCATGTGTATTTTTTTCCCTAGGCCTTTGTAGTTATTGGTTTCGGGAATCAGACTTGCGAAAATTTTGATGGATTCTCAACCATTCCTTCACTTCTAACTCCCATATCTGGCGAACGGATTGACGATCTCGAGAAATTCCTGTTGCATCTGAAAGTAGAAACTCGCCCGATTACAACGGTATGTGTATTTTTCCCCTAGGCCTTTGTGGTTATTGGTTTCGGGAATCAGACTTGCGAAAATTTTGATGGTTCCTCAAACATTCCTTAACTTCAAACTCCCATATCTCGCGACTGGATTGACGAGCTCGAGAAATTCCTGTTGCATCTGAAAGTAGAAACTCGCCCGATTACAACAGTATGTGTATTTTTCCCCTAGGCCTTTGTAGTTATGGGTTTCGGGAATCAGACTTGCGAAAATTTTGATGGTTGCTCAAGCGTTCCTTAAATTCAAACTCCCATATCTCGCGAACGGATTGACGAACTCGAGAAATTCCTGTTGCGTCTGAAAGTAGAAACTCGCCCGATTACAATGGTGGGTGTACTTTTCCCCTAGGCCATAGTAGTTATTGGTTTCGATTATCAGACTTGCGAAAATTTTGATGGTTTCTCAACCATTCCTTAACTTCGAACTCCTATATCTCGCGAACGGATTCACGAACTCGAGAAATTCCTGTTGCATCTGAAAGTAGAAACTCGCACGATTACAACGGCACGCGTATTTTTCCCCTAGGCCTTTGTAGTTATTGGTTTCGGGAATCAGACTTGCGAAAATTTTGATGGTTTCTCAACCATTCCTTAACTTCAATCTCCCATATCTCGCGAACGCACTGACGAACTCGAGAAATTCTTGTTGCATCTGAATGCAGAAACTCGCCCGATTACAAGGGTGTGTGTACTTTTCCCCTAGGCCACTCCAGTTATTGGTTTCGAGTATCAGACCAGCGAAAATTGTGATGGTTTCTCAACATTTCCTTAACTTCAAACTCCCATATCTCGCGAACGAATTGACGAACTCGAGAAATTCTTGTTGCATCTGAAAGTAGAAACTCGCCCGATTACAGAGGTATCTGTATTTTTGCCCTAGGCCATAGTAGTTATTGGTTTCGAGTATCTGAGTTGTGAAAATTTTGATGGTTTCTCAACCATTCCTTAATTTCAAACTCCCATATCTCGCGAACGGATTGACGATCTCGAGAAATTCCTGTTGCATCTGAAAGTAGAAACTCGCCCGTATACAATGGTGTGTGTACTTTTCCCCTAGGCCTTTGTAGTTATTGGTTTCGGGAATCAGACTTGCGAAAATTTTGATGGTTTCTCAACCATTCCTTAACTTCAAACTCCCATATCTCGGGAACGGATTGACGATCTCGAGAAATTCCTGTTGCATCTGAAAATAGAAACACGCCCGATTACAATGGTGTGTTTTCTTTTCCCCTAGGCCATAGTAGTTATTGGTTTCGAGTATCAGACTTGCGAAAATTTTGATGGTTGCTCAAGCGTTCCATAACTTCAAACTCCCATATCTCGCGAACGGATTGACGAACTCGAGAAATTCCTGTTGCGTCTGAAAGTAGAAACTCGCCCGATTACAAGGGTGTGTGCACTTTTCCCCTAGGCCACTCCAGTTATTGGTTTCGCGTATCAGACCAGCGAAAATTTTGATGGTTTCTCAACCATTCCTTAACTTCAAACTCCCATATCTCGCGAACGGATTGACGAACTCGAGAAATTCCTGTTGCATCCGAAAGTAGAAACTCGCACGATTACAACTGCATGTGTATTTTTTCCCTAGGCCTTTGTAGTTATTGGTTTCGGGAATCAGACTTGCGAAAATTTTGATGGTTGCTCAAGCGTTCCTTAAATTCAAACTCCCATATCTCGCGAACGGATTGACGAACTCGAGAAATTCCTGTTGCGTCTGAAAGTAGAAACTCGCCCGATTACAATGGTGGGTGTACTTTTCCCCTAGGCCATAGTAGTTATTGGTTTCGATTATCAGACTTGCGAAAATTTTGATGGTTTCTCAACCATTCCTTAACTTCGAACTCCTATATCTCGCGAACGGATTCACGAACTCGAGAAATTCCTGTTGCATCTGAAAGTAGAAACTCGCACGATTACAACGGCACGCGTATTTTTCCCCTAGGCCTTTGTAGTTATTGGTTTCGGGAATCAGACTTGCGAAAATTTTGATGGTTTCTCAACCATTCCTTAACTTCAATCTCCCATATCTCGCGAACGCACTGACGAACTCGAGAAATTCTTGTTGCATCTGAATGCAGAAACTCGCCCGATTACAAGGGTGTGTGTACTTTTCCCCTAGGCCACTCCAGTTATTGGTTTCGAGTATCAGACCAGCGAAAATTGTGATGGTTTCTCAACATTTCCTTAACTTCAAACTCCCATATCTCGCGAACGAATTGACGAACACGAGAAATTCTTGTTGCATCTGAAAGAAGAAACTCGCCCGATTACAGCGGTATCTGTATTTTTGCCCTAGGCCATAGTAGTTATTGGTTTCGGGAATCAGACTTGCGAAAATTTTGATGGTTTCTCAACCATTCCTTAACTTCAAACTCCCATATCTCGGGAACGGATTGACGATCTCGAGAAATTCCTGTTGCATCTGAAAATAGAAACACGCCCGATTACAATGGTGTGTTTTCTTTTCCCCTAGGCCATAGTAGTTATTGGTTTCGAGTATCAGACTTGCGAAAATTTTGATGGTTGCTCAAGCGTTCCATAACTTCAAACTCCCATATCTCGCGAACGGATTGACGAACTCGAGAAATTCCTGTTGCGTCTGAAAGTAGAAACTCGCCCGATTACAAGGGTGTGTGCACTTTTCCCCTAGGCCACTCCAGTTATTGGTTTCGCGTATCAGACCAGCGAAAATTTTGATGGTTTCTCAACCATTCCTTAACTTCAAACTCCCATATCTCGCGAACGGATTGACGAACTCGAGAAATTCCTGTTGCATCCGAAAGTAGAAACTCGCACGATTACAACTGCATGTGTATTTTTTCCCTAGGCCTTTGTAGTTATTGGTTTCGGGAATCAGACTTGCGAAAATTTTGATGGTTGCTCAAGCGTTCCTTAACTTCAAACTCCCATATCTCGCGAACGGATTGACGAACTCGAGAAATTCCTGTTGCGTCTGAAAGTAGAAACTCAGCCGATTACAATGGTGTGTGTACTTTTCCCCTAGGCCTTTGTAGTTATTGGTTTCGGGAATCAGACTTGCGATAATTTTGATGGTTTCTCAACCATTCCTTAATTTCAAACTCCCATATCTCGCGAACGAATTGACGAATTCGAGAAATTCTTGTTGCATCTGAAAGTAGAAACTCGCCCGATTACAGAGGAATGTGCATTTTTGCCCTAGGCCATAGTAGTTATTGGTTTCGAGTATCTGAGTTGCGAAAATTTTGATGGTTTCTCAACCATTCCTTAATTTCAAACTCCATATCTCGCGAACGGATTGACGATCTCGAGAAATTCCTGTTGCATCTGAAAGTAGAAACTCAGCCGATTACAATGGTGTGTGTACTTTTCCCCTAGGCCTTTGTAGTTATTGGTTTCGGGAATCAGACTTGCGATAATTTTGATGGTTTCTCAACCATTCCTTAATTTCAAACTCCCATATCTCGGGAACGGATTGACGATCTCGAGAAATTCCTGTTGCACCTGAAAATAGAAACACGCCCGATTACAATGGTGTGTGTTCTTTTCCCTAGGCCATAGTAGTTATTGGTTTCGAGTATCAGACTTGCGAAAATTTTGATAGTTGCTCACGCGTTCCTTAACTTCAAACTCCCATATCTCGCGAACGGATTGACGAACTCGAGAAATTCCTTTTGCGTCTTAAAGTAGAAACTCGCCCGATTACAAGGGTGTGTGTACTTTTCCCCTAGGCCACTCCAGTTATTGGTTTCGCGTGTCAGACCAGCGAAAATTTTGATGGTTTCTCAACCATTCCTTAACTTCAAACTCCCATATCTCGCGAACGGATTGACGAACTCGAGAAATTCCTGTTGCATCCGAAAGTAGAAACTCGCACGATTACAACTGCATGTGTATTTTTTTCCCTAGGCCTTTGTAGTTATTGGTTTCGGGAATCAGACTTGCGAAAATTTTGATGGATTCTCAACCATTCCTTCACTTCTAACTCCCATATCTGGCGAACGGATTGACGATCTCGAGAAATTCCTGTTGCATCTGAAAGTAGAAACTCGCCCGATTACAACGGTATGTGTATTTTTCCCCTAGGCCTTTGTGGTTATTGGTTTCGGGAATCAGACTTGCGAAAATTTTGATGGTTCCTCAAACATTCCTTAACTTCAAACTCCCATATCTCGCGACTGGATTGACGAGCTCGAGAAATTCCTGTTGCATCTGAAAGTAGAAACTCGCCCGATTACAACAGTATGTGTATTTTTCCCCTAGGCCTTTGTAGTTATGGGTTTCGGGAATCAGACTTGCGAAAATTTTGATGGTTGCTCAAGCGTTCCTTAAATTCAAACTCCCATATCTCGCGAACGGATTGACGAACTCGAGAAATTCCTGTTGCGTCTGAAAGTAGAAACTCGCCCGATTACAATGGTGGGTGTACTTTTCCCCTAGGCCATAGTAGTTATTGGTTTCGATTATCAGACTTGCGAAAATTTTGATGGTTTCTCAACCATTCCTTAACTTCGAACTCCTATATCTCGCGAACGGATTCACGAACTCGAGAAATTCCTGTTGCATCTGAAAGTAGAAACTCGCACGATTACAACGGCACGCGTATTTTTCCCCTAGGCCTTTGTAGTTATTGGTTTCGGGAATCAGACTTGCGAAAATTTTGATGGTTTCTCAACCATTCCTTAACTTCAATCTCCCATATCTCGCGAACGCACTGACGAACTCGAGAAATTCTTGTTGCATCTGAATGCAGAAACTCGCCCGATTACAAGGGTGTGTGTACTTTTCCCCTAGGCCACTCCAGTTATTGGTTTCGAGTATCAGACCAGCGAAAATTGTGATGGTTTCTCAACATTTCCTTAACTTCAAACTCCCATATCTCGCGAACGAATTGACGAACTCGAGAAATTCTTGTTGCATCTGAAAGTAGAAACTCGCCCGATTACAGAGGTATCTGTATTTTTGCCCTAGGCCATAGTAGTTATTGGTTTCGAGTATCTGAGTTGTGAAAATTTTGATGGTTTCTCAACCATTCCTTAATTTCAAACTCCCATATCTCGCGAACGGATTGACGATCTCGAGAAATTCCTGTTGCATCTGAAAGTAGAAACTCGCCCGTATACAATGGTGTGTGTACTTTTCCCCTAGGCCTTTGTAGTTATTGGTTTCGGGAATCAGACTTGCGAAAATTTTGATGGTTTCTCAACCATTCCTTAACTTCAAACTCCCATATCTCGGGAACGGATTGACGATCTCGAGAAATTCCTGTTGCATCTGAAAATAGAAACACGCCCGATTACAATGGTGTGTTTTCTTTTCCCCTAGGCCATAGTAGTTATTGGTTTCGAGTATCAGACTTGCGAAAATTTTGATGGTTGCTCAAGCGTTCCATAACTTCAAACTCCCATATCTCGCGAACGGATTGACGAACTCGAGAAATTCCTGTTGCGTCTGAAAGTAGAAACTCGCCCGATTACAAGGGTGTGTGCACTTTTCCCCTAGGCCACTCCAGTTATTGGTTTCGCGTATCAGACCAGCGAAAATTTTGATGGTTTCTCAACCATTCCTTAACTTCAAACTCCCATATCTCGCGAACGGATTGACGAACTCGAGAAATTCCTGTTGCATCCGAAAGTAGAAACTCGCACGATTACAACTGCATGTGTATTTTTTCCCTAGGCCTTTGTAGTTATTGGTTTCGGGAATCAGACTTGCGAAAATTTTGATGGTTGCTCAAGCGTTCCTTAACTTCAAACTCCCATATCTCGCGAACGGATTGACGAACTCGAGAAATTCCTGTTGCGTCTGAAAGTAGAAACTCGCCCGATTACAATGGTGGGTGTACTTTTCCCGTAGGCCATAGTAGTTATTGGTTTCGATTATAAGACTTGCGAAAATTTTGATGGTTTCTCACCATTCCTTAACTTCGAACTCCCATATCTCGCGAACGGATTCACGAACTCGAGAAATTCCTGTTGCATCTGAAAGTAGAAACTCGCACGATTACAACGGCACGCGTATTTTTCCCCTAGCCCTTTGTAGTTATTGGTTTCGGGAATCAGACTTGAGAAAATTTTGATGGTTTCTCAACCATTCCATTACTTCAAACTCCCATATCACGCGAACGGATTGACGAACTCGAGAAATTCCTATTGCATCTGAAAGTAGAAACTCGCCCCATTACAATGGTATGTGTACTTTTCCCCTAGGCCATTCCAGTTATTGGTTTCGAGTATCAGACCAGCGAAAATTTTGATGGTTTCTCAACCATTCCTTAATTTCAAACTCCCATATCTCGCGAACGGTTTGACGAACTCGAGAAATTCCTGTTGCGTCTGAAAGTAGAAACTCGCCCGATTACAATGGTGGGTGTACTTTTCCCCTAGGCCATAGTAGTTATTGGTTTCGATTATCAGACTTGCGAAAATTTTGATGGTTTCTCAACCATTCCTTAACTTCGAACTCCTATATCTCGCGAACGGATTCACGAACTCGAGAAATTCCTGTTGCATCTGAAAGTAGAAACTCGCACGATTACAACGGCACGCGTATTTTTCCCCTAGGCCTTTGTAGTTATTGGTTTCGGGAATCAGACTTGCGAAAATTTTGATGGTTTCTCAACCATTCCTTAACTTCAATCTCCCATATCTCGCGAACGCACTGACGAACTCGAGAAATTCTTGTTGCATCTGAATGCAGAAACTCGCCCGATTACAAGGGTGTGTGTACTTTTCCCCTAGGCCACTCCAGTTATTGGTTTCGAGTATCAGACCAGCGAAAATTGTGATGGTTTCTCAACATTTCCTTAACTTCAAACTCCCATATCTCGCGAACGAATTGACGAACTCGAGAAATTCTTGTTGCATCTGAAAGTAGAAACTCGCCCGATTACAGAGGTATCTGTATTTTTGCCCTAGGCCATAGTAGTTATTGGTTTCGAGTATCTGAGTTGTGAAAATTTTGATGGTTTCTCAACCATTCCTTAATTTCAAACTCCCATATCTCGCGAACGGATTGACGATCTCGAGAAATTCCTGTTGCATCTGAAAGTAGAAACTCGCCCGTATACAATGGTGTGTGTACTTTTCCCCTAGGCCTTTGTAGTTATTGGTTTCGGGAATCAGACTTGCGAAAATTTTGATGGTTTCTCAACCATTCCTTAACTTCAAACTCCCATATCTCGGGAACGGATTGACGATCTCGAGAAATTCCTGTTGCATCTGAAAATAGAAACACGCCCGATTACAATGGTGTGTTTTCTTTTCCCCTAGGCCATAGTAGATATTGGTTTCGAGTATCAGACTTGCGAAAATTTTGATGGTTGCTCAAGCGTTCCATAACTTCAAACTCCCATATCTCGCGAACGGATTGACGAACTCGAGAAATTCCTGTTGCGTCTGAAAGTAGAAACTCGCCCGATTACAAGGGTGTGTGCACTTTTCCCCTAGGCCACTCCAGTTATTGGTTTCGCGTATCAGACCAGCGAAAATTTTGATGGTTTCTCAACCATTCCTTAACTTCAAACTCCCATATCTCGCGAACGGATTGACGAACTCGAGAAATTCCTGTTGCATCCGAAAGTAGAAACTCGCACGATTACAACTGCATGTGTATTTTTTCCCTAGGCCTTTGTAGTTATTGGTTTCGGGAATCAGACTTGCGAAAATTTTGATGGTTGCTCAAGCGTTCCTTAACTTCAAACTCCCATATCTCGCGAACGGATTGACGAACTCGAGAAATTCCTGTTGCGTCTGAAAGTAGAAACTCGCCCGATTACAATGGTGGGTGTACTTTTCCCGTAGGCCATAGTAGTTATTGGTTTCGATTATAAGACTTGCGAAAATTTTGATGGTTTCTCACCATTCCTTAACTTCGAACTCCCATATCTCGCGAACGGATTCACGAACTCGAGAAATTCCTGTTGCATCTGAAAGTAGAAACTCGCACGATTACAACGGCACGCGTATTTTTCCCCTAGCCCTTTGTAGTTATTGGTTTCGGGAATCAGACTTGAGAAAATTTTGATGGTTTCTCAACCATTCCATTACTTCAAACTCCCATATCACGCGAACGGATTGACGAACTCGAGAAATTCCTATTGCATCTGAAAGTAGAAACTCGCCCCATTACAATGGTATGTGTACTTTTCCCCTAGGCCATTCCAGTTATTGGTTTCGAGTATCAGACCAGCGAAAATTTTGATGGTTTCTCAACCATTCCTTAATTTCAAACTCCCATATCTCGCGAACGGTTTGACGAACTCGAGAAATTCCTGTTGCATCTGAAAGTAGAAACTCGCCCGATTACAATGGTGTGTGTACTTTTCCCCTAGGCCATTCTAGTTATTGGATTCGAGTACCAGACCAGCGAAATTTTTGATGGTTTCTCAACCATTCCTTAACTTCGAACTCCTATATCTGGCGAACGGATTGACGACCTCGAGAAATTCCAGTTGCATCTCAAAGTAGAAACACGTCCGATTACAGTGGTGTGTGTACTTTTCCCCTAGGCCATTCCAGTTATTGTTTTCGAGTATCAGACCAGCGAAAATTTTGATTGTTTCTCAACCATTCCCTAACTTCAAACTCCCATATCTCGCGAACGGATTGACGAACTCGAGAAATTCCTGTTGCATGTGAAAGTAGAAACACGCCCGATTACAATGGTGTGTGTTCTTTTCCCCTAGGCCATAGTAGTTATTGGTTTCGAGTATCAGACTTGCGAAAATTTTGATGGTTGCTCAAGCGTTCCTTAACTTCAAACTCCCATATCTCGCGAACGGATTGACGAACTCGAGAAATTCCTGTTGCATCTGAAAGTAGAAACTCGCACGATTACAACGGTATGTGTATTTTTCCCCTAGGCCTTTGTAGTTATTGGTTTCGGGAATCAGACTTGCGAAAATTTTGATGGTTTCTCAACCATACCTTAATTTCAAACTCCCATATCTCGCGAACGAATTGACGAACTCGAGAAATTCCAGTTGCATCTGAAAGTAGAAACTCGCCCGATTACAACGGTGTGTGTATTTTTCCCCTAGGCCTTTGTAGTTATTGGTTTCGGGAATCAGACTTGCGAAAATTTTGATGGTTCCTCAAACATTCCTTAACTTCAAACTCCCATATCTCGCGAATGGATTGGCGAACTCGAAAAATTCCTGTTGCATCTGAAAGTAGAAACTCGCCCGATTACAATGGTGTGTGTACTTTTCCCCTAGGCCATAGTAGTTATTGGTTTCGAGTATCAGACTTGCGAAAATTTTGATGATTTCCCAACCGTTCCTTAACTTCAAACTCCCATATCTCGCGAACGGATTCACGATCTCGAGAAATTCCTGTTGCATCTGAAAGTAGAAACACGCCCGATTACAACGGCATGTGTATTTTTCCCCTAGGCCTTTGTAGTTATTGGTTTCGGGAATAAGACTTGCGAAAATTTTGATGGTCTCTCAACCATTCCTTAACTTCTAACTCCCATACCTCGCGAACGGATTGACGATCTCGAGAAATTCCTGTTGCATCTGAAAGTAGAAACACGCCCGATTACAGTGGTGTGTGTACTTTTCCCCTAGGCCACTCCAGTTACTGGTTCCGAGTATCAGACCAGCGATAATTTTGATGGTTTCTCAACCATTCCTTAACTTCAAACTCCCATATCTCGCGAACGAATTGACGAACACGAGAAATTCTTGTTGCATCTGAAAGAAGAAACTCGCCCGATTACAGCGGTGTGTGTATTTTTGCCTTAGGCCATAGTAGTTATTGGTTTCGAGTATCAGACTTGCGAAAATTTTGATGGTTTCTCAACCGTTCCTTAATTTCAAACTCCCATATCTCGCGAACGAATTGACGAACTCGGGAAATTCCTGTTGCATCTGAAAGTAGAAACTCGCCCGAATACAGCGGTAAGTGTGCTTTTCCCCTAGGCCATAGTAGTTATTGGTTTCGATTATCAGACTTGCGAAAATTTTGATGGTTTCTCAAGCATTCCTTAACTTCGAACTCCTATATCTCGCGAACGGATTCACGAACTCGAGAAATTCCTGTTGCATCTGAAAGAAGAAACTCGCACGATTACAACGGTATGTGTATTTTTCCCCCAGGCCTTTGTAGTTATTGGTTTCGGGAATCAGACTTGCGAAAATTTTGATGGTTTCTCAACCATTCCTTAAATTATAACTTCCATATCTCGCGAACGAATTGACGAACACGAGAAATTCTTGTTGCATCTGAAAGAAGAAACTCGCCCGATTACAGCGGTGTGTGTATTTTTGCCCTAGGCCATAGTAGTTATTGGTTTCGAGTATCAGACTTGCGAAAATTTTGATGGTTTCTCAACCATTCCTTAATTTCAAACTCCCATATCTCGCGAACGAATTGACGAACTCGGGAAATTCCTGTTGCATCTGAAAGTAGAAACTCGCCCGAATACAGCGGTAAGTGTGCTTTTCCCCTAGGCCATAGTAGTTATTGGTTTCGATTATCAGATTTGCGAAAATTTTGATGGTTTCTCAAGCATTCTTTAACTTCGAACTCCTATATCTCGCGAACGGATTCACGAACTCGAGAAATTCCTGTTGCATCTGAAAGTAGAAACTCGCACGATTACAACGGCATGTGTATTTTTCCCCTAGGCCTTTGTAGTTATTGGTTTCGGGAATCAGACTTGCGAAAATTTTGATGGTTTCTCAACCATTCCTTAAATTATAACTCCAATATCTCGCGAACGGATTGACGAACTCGAGAAATTCCTGTTGCATCTGAAAGTAGATGCACGCCCGATTACAGTGGTGTGTGTACTTTTCCCCTAGGCCATTCCAGTTATTGGTTTCGAGTATCACACCACCGAAAATTTTGATGGTTTCTCAACCATTCCTTAACATCAAACTCCCATATCTCGCGAACGGATTGACGAACTCGAGAAATTCCTATTGCATCTGAAAGCAGAAACTAGCACGATTACAACTGCATGTGTATTTTTCCCCTAGGCCTTTGTAGTTATTGGTTTCGCGAATCAGACTTGCGAAAATTTTGATGGTTTCCCAACCGTTCCTTAACTTCAAACTCCCATATCTCGCGAACGGATTCACGATCTCGAGAAATTCCTGTTGCATATGAAAGTAGAAACTCGCACGATTACAACGGCATGTGTATTTTTCCCCTAGGCCTTTGTAGTTATTGGTTTCGGGAATCAGACTTGCGAAAATTTTGATGGTTTCTCAACCATTCCTTAACTTCAAACTCCCATATCTCGCGAACGGATTGACGAACTCGAGAAATTCCTATTGCATCTGAAAGCAGAAACTCGCACGATTACAGTGGTGTGTGTACTTTTCCCCTAGGCCATTCCAGTTACTGGTTCCGAGTATCAGACCAGCGATAATTTTGATGGTTTCTCAACCATTCCTTAACTTCAAACTCCCATATCTCGCGAACGAATTGACGAACACGAGAAATTCTTGTTGCATCTGAAAGAAGAAACTCGCCCGATTACAGCGGTGTGTGTATCTTTGCCCTAGGCCATAGTAATTATTGGTTTCGGGAATCAGCCTTGCGAAAATTTTGATGGTTTCTCACCCATTCCTTAATTTCAAACTCCCATATCTCGGGAACGGATTGACGATCTCGAGAAATTCCTCTTGCATCTGAAAGTAGAAACACGCCCGATTACAATGGTGTGTGTTCTTTTCCCCTAGGCCATAGTAGTTATTGGTTTCGAGTATCAGACTTGCGAAAATTTTGATGTTTGCTCAAGCGTTCCTTAATTTCAAACTCCCATATCTCGCGAATTGATTGACGAACTCGAGAAATTCCTGTTGCATCCGAAAGTAGAAACTCGCACGATTACAACTGCAGGTGTATTTTTCCCCTAGGCCTTTGTAGTTATTGGTTTCGGGAATCAGACTTGCGAAAATTTTGATGGTTTCTCAACCATTCCTTCACTTCTAACTCCCATATCTGGCGAACGGATTGACGATCTCGAGAAATTCCTGTTGCATCTCAAAGTAGAAACACGCCCGATTACAGTGGTGTGTGTACTTTTCCCCTAGGCCATTCCAGTTATTGGTTACGCGTATCAGACCAGCGAAAATTTTGATGGTTTCTCAACCATTCCCTAACTTCAAACTCCCATATCTCGCGAACGGATTGACGAACTCGAGAAATTCCTGTTGCATCTGAAAGTAGAAACTCGCCGGAATACAGCGGTAGGTGCACTTTTCCCCTAGGCCATAGTAGTTATTGGTTTCGAGTATCAGACTTGCGAAAATTTTGATGGTTTCTCAAACGTTCCTTAACTTCAAACTCCCATATCTCGCGAACGGATTGACGAACTCGAGAAATTCCTATTGCATCTGAAAGTAGTAACACGCCCGATTACAGTGGTGTGTGTACTTTTCCCCTAGGCCATAGTAGTTATTGGTTTCGAGTATCAGACTTGTGAAAATTTTGATGGTTGCTCAACCATTCCTTAATTTCAAACTCCCATATCTCACGAACGATTTGGCGAACTCGAGAAATTCCTGTTGCATCGGAAAGAAGAAACTCGCTCTATTACAATGGTGTGTGTACTTTTCCCCTAGGCCACTCCAGTTATTGGTTTCGAGTATCAGACCAGCGATAATTTTGATGGTTTCTCAACCATTCCTTAACTTCAAACTCCCATATCTCGCGAACGAATTGACGAACACGAGAAATTCTTGTTGCATCTGAAAGAAGAAACTCGCACGATTACAACGGTATGTGTATTTTTCCCCCAGGCCTTTGTAGTTATTGGTTTCGGGAATCAGACTTGCGAAAATTTTGATGGTTTCTCAACCATTCCTTAAATTATAACTCCCATATCTCGCGAACGGATTGACGAACTCGAGAAATTCCAGTTGCATCTGAAAGTAGAAACTCGCCCGATTACAATGGTGTGTGTACCTTTCCCATAGGCCATTCCAGTTATTGGTTTCGAGTATCAGACCATCGAAAATTTTGATGGTTTCTCAACCATTCCTTAACTTCAAACTCCCATATCTCGAGAACGAACTGACGAACTCGAGAAATTCTTGTTGCATCTGAAAGCAGATACTCGCCCGATTACAGCGGTGTGTGTATTTTAGCCCTAGGCCATAGAAGTTATTGGTTTCGAGTATCAGACATGCGAAAATTTTGATGGTTTCTCAACCATTCCTTTACTTCAAACTCCCATATCACGCGAACGGATTGACGAACTCGAGAAATTCCTATTGCATCTGATAGCAGAAACTCGCCCGATTACAACGGTATGTGTATTTTTGCCCTAGCCCATAGTAGTAATTGGTTTCGAGTATCAGACCAGCGATAATTTTGATGGTTTCTCAACCATTCCTTAACTTCAAACTCCCATATCTCGCGAACGAATTGACGAACACGAGAAATTCTTGTTGCATCTGAAAGAAGAAACTCGCCCGATTACAGCGGTGTGTGTATCTTTGCCCTAGGCCATAGTAATTATTGGTTTCGGGAATCAGCCTTGCGAAAATTTTGATGGTTTCTCAACCATTCCTTAATTTCAAACTCCCATATCTCGGGAACGGATTGACGATCTCGAGAAATTCCTCTTGCATCTGAAAGTAGAAACACGCCCGATTACAATGGTGTGTGTTCTTTTCCCCTAGGCCATAGTAGTTATTGGTTTCGAGTATCAGACTTGCGAAAATTTTGATGTTTGCTCAAGCGTTCCTTAATTTCAAACTCCCATATCTCGCGAATTGATTGACGAACTCGAGAAATTCCTGTTGCATCCGAAAGTAGAAACTCGCACGATTACAACTGCAGGTGTATTTTTCCCCTAGGCCTTTGTAGTTATTGGTTTCGGGAATCAGACTTGCGAAAATTTTGATGGTTTCTCAACCATTCCTTCACTTCTAACTCCCATATCTGGCGAACGGATTGACGATCTCGAGAAATTCCTGTTGCATCTCAAAGTAGAAACACGCCCGATTACAGTGGTGTGTGTACTTTTCCCCTAGGCCATTCCAGTTATTGGTTACGCGTATCAGACCAGCGAAAATTTTGATGGTTTCTCAACCATTCCCTAACTTCAAACTCCCATATCTCGCGAACGGATTGACGAACTCGAGAAATTCCTGTTGCATCTGAAAGTAGAAACTCGCCGGAATACAGCGGTAGGTGCACTTTTCCCCTAGGCCATAGTAGTTATTGGTTTCGAGTATCAGACTTGCGAAAATTTTGATGGTTTCTCAAACGTTCCTTAACTTCAAACTCCCATATCTCGCGAACGGATTGACGAACTCGAGAAATTCCTATTGCATCTGAAAGTAGTAACACGCCCGATTACAGTGGTGTGTGTACTTTTCCCCTAGGCCATAGTAGTTATTGGTTTCGAGTATCAGACTTGTGAAAATTTTGATGGTTGCTCAACCATTCCTTAATTTCAAACTCCCATATCTCACGAACGATTTGGCGAACTCGAGAAATTCCTGTTGCATCGGAAAGAAGAAACTCGCTCTATTACAATGGTGTGTGTACTTTTCCCCTAGGCCACTCCAGTTATTGGTTTCGAGTATCAGACCAGCGATAATTTTGATGGTTTCTCAACCATTCCTTAACTTCAAACTCCCATATCTCGCGAACGAATTGACGAACACGAGAAATTCTTGTTGCATCTGAAAGAAGAAACTCGCACGATTACAACGGTATGTGTATTTTTCCCCCAGGCCTTTGTAGTTATTGGTTTCGGGAATCAGACTTGCGAAAATTTTGATGGTTTCTCAACCATTCCTTAAATTATAACTCCCATATCTCGCGAACGGATTGACGAACTCGAGAAATTCCAGTTGCATCTGAAAGTAGAAACTCGCCCGATTACAATGGTGTGTGTACCTTTCCCATAGGCCATTCCAGTTATTGGTTTCGAGTATCAGACCATCGAAAATTTTGATGGTTTCTCAACCATTCCTTAACTTCAAACTCCCATATCTCGAGAACGAACTGACGAACTCGAGAAATTCTTGTTGCATCTGAAAGCAGATACTCGCCCGATTACAGCGGTGTGTGTATTTTAGCCCTAGGCCATAGAAGTTATTGGTTTCGAGTATCAGACATGCGAAAATTTTGATGGTTTCTCAACCATTCCTTTACTTCAAACTCCCATATCACGCGAACGGATTGACGAACTCGAGAAATTCCTATTGCATCTGATAGCAGAAACTCGCCCGATTACAACGGTATGTGTATTTTTGCCCTAGCCCATAGTAGTAATTGGTTTCGAGTATCAGACTTGCGAAAATTTTGATGGTTTCCCAACCGTTCCTTAACTTCAAATTCCCATATCTCGCGAACGGATTCACGATCTCGAGAAATTCCTGTTGCATGTGAAAGTAGAAACACGCCCGATTACAGTGGTGTGTGTTCTTTTCCCCTAGGCCATAGTAGTTATTGGTTTCGAGTATCAGACTTGCGAAAATTTTGATGGTGGCTCAAGCGTTCCTTAACTTCAAACTCCCATATCTCGCGAACGGATTGACGAACTCGAGAAATTCCTATTGCATCTGAAAGCAGAAACTCGCACGATTACAACTACATGTGTATTTTTCCCCTAGGCCTTTGTAGTTATTGGTTTCGGGAATCAGACTTGCGAAAATTTTGATGGTTTCCCAACCGTTCCTTAACTTCAAACTCCCATATCTCGCGAACGGATTCACGATCTCGAGAAATTCCTGTTGCATCTGAAAGTAGAAACACGCCCGATTACAACGGCATGTGTGTACTTTTCCCCTAGGCCACTCCGGTTATTGGTTTCGAGTATCAGACCAGCGATAATTTTGATGGTTTCTCAACCATTCCTTAACTTCAAACTCCCATATCTCGCGAACGAATTGACGAACACGAGAAATTCTTGTTGCATCTGAAAGAAGAAACTCGCCCGATTACAGCGGTGTGTGTATCTTTGCCCTAGGCCATAGTAGTTATTGGTTTCGTGTATCAGACTTGCGAAAATTTTGATGGTTTCTCAACCATTCCTTAATTTCAAACTCCCATATCTCGCGAACGAATTGACGAACTCGAGAAATTCCTGTTGCATCTGAAAGTAGAAACTCGCCCGAATACAGCGGTAAGTGTGCTTTTCCCCTAGGCCTTTGTAGTTATTGGTTTCGGGAATCAGCCTTGCGAAAATTTTGATGGTTTCTCAACCATTCTTTAATTTCAAACTCCCATATCTCGGGAACGGATTGACGATCTCGAGAAATTCCTGTTGCATCTGAAAGTAGAAACACGCCCGATTACAATGGTGTGTGCTCTTTTCCCCTAGGCCATAGTAGTTATTGGTTTCGAGTATCAGACCAGCGATAATTTTGATGGTTTCTCAACCATTCCTTAACTTCAAACTCCCATATCTCGCGAACGAATTGACGAACACGAGAAATTCTTGTTGCATCTGAAAGAAGAAACTCGCACGATTACAACGGTATGTTTTTTTTTTCCCCCAGGCCTTTGTAGTTATTGGTTTCGGGAATCAGACTTGCGAAAATTTTGATGGTTTCTCAACCATTCCTTAAATTATAACTCCCATATCTCGCGAACGGATTGACGAACTCGAGAAATTCCAGTTGCATCTGAAAGTAGAAACTCGCCCGATTACAATGGTGTGTGTACCTTTCCCATAGGCCATTCCAGTTATTGGTTTCTAGTATCAGACCATCGAAAATTTTGATGGTTTCTCAACCATTCCTTAACTTCAAACTACCATATCTCGAGAACGAACTGACGAACTCGAGAAATTCTTGTTGCATCTGAAAGCAGAATCTCGCCCGATTACAGCGGTGTGTGTATTTTAGCCCTAGGCCATAGAAGTTATTGGTTTCGAGTATCAGACATGCGAAAATTTTGATGGTTTCTCAACCATTCCTTTACTTCAAACTCCCATATCACGCGAACGGATTGACGAACTCGAGAAATTCCTATTGCATCTGATAGCAGAAACTCGCCCGATTACAACGGTATGTGTATTTTTGCCCTAGCCCATAGTAGTAATTGGTTTCGAGTATCAGACTTGCGAAAATTTTGATGGTTTCCCAACCGTTCCTTAACTTCAAACTCCCATATCTCGCGAACGGATTCACGATCTCAAGAAATTCCTGTTGCATGTGAAAGTAGAAACACGCCCGATTACAGTGGTGTGTGTTCTTTTCCCCTAGGCCATAGTAGTTATTGGTTTCGAGTATCAGACTTGCGAAAATTTTGATGGTGGCTCAAGCGTTCCTTAACTTCAAACTCCCATATCTCGCGAACGGATTGACGAACTCGAGAAATTCCTATTGCATCTGAAAGCAGAAACTCGCACGATTACAACTACATGTGTATTTTTCCCCTAGGCCTTTGTAGTTATTGGTTTCGGGAATCAGACTTGCGAAAATTTTGATGGTTTCCCAACCGTTCCTTAACTTCAAACTCCCATATCTCGCGAACGGATTCACGATCTCGAGAAATTCCTGTTGCATCTGAAAGTAGAAACACGCCCGATTACAACGGGATGTGTGTACTTTTCCCCTAGGCCACTCCGGTTATTGGTTTCGAGTATCAGACCAGCGATAATTTTGATGGTTTCTCAACCATTCCTTAACTTCAAACTCCCATATCTCGCGAACGAATTGACGAACACGAGAAATTCTTGTTGCATCTGAAAGAAGAAACTCGCCCGATTACAGCGGTGTGTGTATCTTTGCCCTAGGCCATAGTAGTTATTGGTTTCGAGTATCAGACTTGCGAAAATTTTGATGGTTTCTCAACCATTCCTTCATTTCAAACTCCCATATCTCGCGAACGAATTGACGAACTCGAGAAATTCCTGTTGCATCTGAAAGTAGAAACTCGCCCGAATACAGCGGTAAGTGTGCTTTTCCCCTAGGCCTTTGTAGTTATTGGTTTCGGTAATCAGCCTTGCGAAAATTTTGATGGTTTCTCAACCATTCCTTAATTTCAAACTCCCATATCTCGGGAACGGATTGACGATCTCGAGAAATTCCTCTTGCATCTGAAAGTAGAAACACGCCCGATTACAATGGTGTGTGCTCTTTTCCCCTAGGCCATAGTAGTTATTGGTTTCGAGTATCAGACTTGCGAAAATTTTGATGTTTGCTCAAGCGTTCCTTAAATTCAAACTCCCATATCTCGCGAACTGATTGACGATCTCGAGAAATTCCTGCTGCATCTGAAAATAGAAACTCGCCCGATTACAATGGTGTGTGTACTTTTCCCCTAGGCCATAGTAGTTATTGGTTTCGAATATCAGACTTGCGAAAATTTTGATGGTTGCTTAAGCGTTCCTTAACTTCAAACTCCCATATCTCGCGAACGGATTGACGAACTCGAGAAATTCCTGTTGCATCTGAAAGTAGAAACTCGCACGATTACAACGGCATGTGTATTTTTCCCCTAGGCCTTTGTAGCTATTGGTTTCGGGAATCAGACTTGCGAAAATTTTGATGGTTTCTCAACCATTCCTTAATTTCAAACTCCCATATCTCGGGAACGGATTGACGATCTCGAGAAATTCCTGTTGCATCTGAAAGTAGAAACACGCCCGATTACAATGGTGTGTGTTCTTTTCCCCTAGACCACAGTAGTTATTGGTTTCGAGTACCAGACTTGCGAAAATTTTGATGGTTGCTCAAGCGTTCCTTAACTTCAAACTCCCATATCTCGCGAACGGATTCACGAACTCGAGAAACTCCTGTTGCATCCGAAAGTAGAACCTCGCACGATTACAACTGCATGTGTATTTCTCCCCTAGGGCTTTGTAGCTATTGGTTTCGGGAATCAGACTTGCGAAAATTTTGATGGTTTCTCAACCATTCCTTAATTTCAAACTCCCATATCTCGGGAACGGATTGACGATCTCGAGAAATTCCTGTTGCATCTGAAAGTAGAAACACGCCCGATTACAGTGCTGTGTGTACTTTTCCCCTAGGCCATTCCAGTTATTGGTTTCGAGTATCAGACCAGCTAAAATATTGATGGTTTCTCAACCATTCCTTAATTTCAAACTCCCATATCTCGCGAACGGATTGACGAACTCGAGAAATTCCTGTTGCATCTGAAAGTAGAAGCTCGCCCGATTACAACGGTATGTGTATTTTTCCCCTAGGCCATTGTAGTTATTGGTTTCGAGTATCAGACATGCGAAAATTTTGATGGTTTCTCAACCATTCGTTTATTTCAAACTCCCATATCACGCGAACGGATTGACGAACTCGAGAAATTCCTATTGCATCTGAAAGCAGAAACTCACCCGATTACAAAGGTATGTGTATTTTTGCCCTAGGCCATAGTAGTTATTGGTTTCGAGTATCAGACTTGCGAAAATTTTGATGGTTTCCCAACCGTTCCTTAACTTCAAACTCGCATATCTCGCGAACGGATTCACGATCTCGAGAAATTCCTGTTGCATCTGAAAGTAGAAACTCGCACGATTACAACGGCATGTGCATTTTTCCCCTAGGCCTTTGTAGTTATTGGTTTCGGGAATCAGACTTGCGAAAATTTTGATGGTTTCTCAACCATTCGTTTACTTCAAACTCCCATATCACGCGAACGGATTGACGATCTCGAGAAATTCCTGTTGCATCTGAAAGTAGAAACTCGCACAATTACAACGGCATGTGCATTTTTCCCCTAGGCCTTTGTAGTTATTGGTTTCGGGAATCAGACCAGCGAAATTTTTGATGGTTTCTCAAACGTTCCTTATCTTCAAACTCCCATATCTCGCGAACGGATTGACGAACTCGAGAAATTCCTACTGCATCTGAAAGTAGAAACTCGCCCGATTACAACGGTATGTGTATTTTTCCCCTAGGCCTTTGTAGTTATTGGTTTCGGGAATCAGACTTGCGAAAATTTTGATGGTTTCTCAACCATTCCTTAATTTCAAACTCCCATATCTCGGGAACGGATTGACGATCTCGAGAAATTCCTCTTGCATCTGAAAGTAGAAACACGCCCGATTACAATGGTGTGTGTTCTTTTCCCCTAGGCCATAGTAGTTATTGGTTTCGAGTATCAGACTTGCGAAAATTTTGATGTTTGCTCAAGCGTTCCTTAATTTCAAACTCCCATATCTCGCGAATTGATTGACGAACTCGAGAAATTCCTGTTGCATCCGAAAGTAGAAACTCGCACGATTACAACTGCAGGTGTATTTTTCCCCTAGGCCATTCCAGTTATTGGTTACGCGTATCAGACCAGCGAAAATTTTGATGGTTTCTCAACCATTCCCTAACTTCAAACTCCCATATCTCGCGAACGGATTGACGAACTCGAGAAATTCCTGTTGCATCTGAAAGTAGAAACTCGCCGGAATACAGCGGTAGGTGCACTTTTCCCCTAGGCCATAGTAGTTATTGGTTTCGAGTATCAGACTTGCGAAAATTTTGATGGTTTCTCAAACGTTCCTTAACTTCAAACTCCCATATCTCGCGAACGGATTGACGAACTCGAGAAATTCCTATTGCATCTGAAAGTAGTAACACGCCCGATTACAGTGGTGTGTGTACTTTTCCCCTAGGCCATAGTAGTTATTGGTTTCGAGTATCAGACTTGTGAAAATTTTGATGGTTGCTCAACCATTCCTTAATTTCAAACTCCCATATCTCACGAACGATTTGGCGAACTCGAGAAATTCCTGTTGCATCCGAAAGTAGAAACTCGCACGATTACAACTGCATGTGTATTTCTCCCCTAGGCGTTTGTAGTTATTGGTTTCGGGAATCAGACTTGCGAAAATTTTGATGGTTTCTCAACCATTCCTTTACTTCAAACTGTCATATCACGCGAACGGATTGACGAACTCGAGAAATTCCTATTGCATCTGAAAGCAGAAACTCGCCCGATTACAAAGGTATGTGTATTTTTGCCCTAGGCCATAGTAGTTATTGGTTTCGAGTATCAGACTTGCGAAAATTTTGATGGTTTCTCAACCGTTCCTTAACTTCAAACTCCCATATCTCGCGAACGGATTCACGATCTCGAGAAATTCCTGTTGCATCTGAAGGTAGAAACTCGCACGATTGCAACGGCATGTGTATTTTTCCCCTAGGCCTTTGTAGTTATTGGTTTCGGGAATAAGACTTACGAAAATTTTGATGGTTTCTCAACCATTCCTTAACTTCTAACTCCCATATCTCGCGAACGGATTGACGATCTCGAGAAATTCCTGTTGCATCTGAAAGTAGAAACACGCCCGATTACAGTGGTGTGTGTACTTTTCCCCTAGGCCACTCCAGTTACTGGTTCCGAGTATCAGACCAGCGATAATTTTGATCGTATCTCAACCATTCCTTAACTTCAAACTCCCATATCTCGCGAACGAATTGACGAACACGAGAAATCCTTGTTGCATCTGAAAGAAGAAACTCGCCCGATTACAATGGTGTGTGTTCTTTTCCCCTAGGCCATAGTAGTTATTGGTTTCGAGTATCAGACTTGCGAAAATTTTGATGGTTGCTCAAGCGTTCCTTAACTTCAAACTCCCATATCTCGCGAACGGATTGACGAACTCGAGAAATTCCTATTGCATCTGAAAGCAGAAACTCGCACGATTACAACTGCATGTGTTTTTTTCCCCTAGGCCTTTGTAGTTATTGGTTTCGGGAATCAGAATTGCGAAAATTTTGATGGTTTCCCAACCGTTCCTTAACTTCAAACTCCCATATCTCGCGAACGGATTGACGATCTCGAGAAATTCCTGTTGCATCTGAAAGTAGAAACACGCCCGATTACAACGGCATGTGTATTTTTCCCCTAGGCCTTTGTAGTTATTGGTTTCGGGAATCAGACTTGCGAAAATTTTGATGGTTTCTCAACCATTCCTTAACTTCTAACTCCCATATCTCGCGAACGGATTGACGATCTCGAGAAATTCCTGTTGCATCTGAAAGTAGAAACACGCCCGATTACAGTGGTGTGTGTACTTTTCCCCTAGGCCACTCCAGTTATTGGTTTCGGGAATCAGACTTGCGAAAATTTTGATGGTTTCTCAACCATTCCTTAAATTATAACTCCCATATCTCGCGAACGGATTGACGAACTCGAGAAATTCCAGTTGCATCTGAAAGTAGAAACTCGCCCGATTACAATGGTGTGTGTACCTTTCCCATAGGCCATTCCAGTTATTGGTTTCGAGTATCAGACCATCGAAAATTTTGATGGTTTCTCAACCATTCCTTAACTTCAAACTCCCATATCTCGAGAACGAACTGACGAACTCGAGAAATTCTTGTTGCATCTGAAAGCAGATACTCGCCCGATTACAGCGGTGTGTGTATTTTAGCCCTAGGCCATAGAAGTTATTGGTTTCGAGTATCAGACATGCGAAAATTTTGATGGTTTCTCAACCATTCCTTTACTTCAAACTCCCATATCACGCGAACGGATTGACGAACTCGAGAAATTCCTATTGCATCTGATAGCAGAAACTCGCCCGATTACAACGGTATGTGTATTTTTGCCCTAGCCCATAGTAGTAATTGGTTTCGAGTATCAGACTTGCGAAAATTTTGATGGTTTCCCAACCGTTCCTTAACTTCAAATTCCCATATCTCGCGAACGGATTCACGATCTCGAGAAATTCCTGTTGCATGTGAAAGTAGAAACACGCCCGATTACAGTGGTGTGTGTTCTTTTCCCCTAGGCCATAGTAGTTATTGGTTTCGAGTATCAGACTTGCGAAAATTTTGATGGTGGCTCAAGCGTTCCTTAACTTCAAACTCCCATATCTCGCGAACGGATTGACGAACTCGAGAAATTCCTATTGCATCTGAAAGCAGAAACTCGCACGATTACAACTACATGTGTATTTTTCCCCTAAGCCTTTGTAGTTATTGGTTTCGGGAATCAGACTTGCGAAAATTTTGATGGTTTCCCAACCGTTCCTTAACTTCAAACTCCCATATCTCGCGAACGGATTCACGATCTCGAGAAATTCCTGTTGCATCTGAAAGTAGAAACACGCCCGATTACAACGGCATGTGTGTACTTTTCCCCTAGGCCACTCCGGTTATTGGTATCGAGTATCAGACCAGCGATAATTTTGATGGTTTCTCAACCATTCCTTAACTTCAAACTCCCATATCTCGCGAACGAATTGACGAACACGAGAAATTCTTGTTGCATCTGAAAGAAGAAACACGCCCGATTACAGCGGTGTGTGTATCTTTGCCCTAGGCCATAGTAGTTATTGGTTTCGAGTATCAGACTTGCGAAAATTTTGATGGTTTCTCAACCATTCCTTAATTTCAAACTCCCATATCTCGCGAACGAATTGACGAACTCGAGAAATTCCTGTTGCATCTGAAAGTAGAAACTCGCCCGAATACAGCGGTAAGTGTGCTTTTCCCCTAGGCCTTTGTAGTTATTGGTTTCGGGAATCAGCCTTGCGAAAATTTTGATGGTTTCTCAACCATTCCTTAATTTCAAACTCCCATATCTCGGGAACGGATTGACGATCTCGAGAAATTCCTGTTGCATCTGAAAGTAGAAACACGCCCGATTACAATGGTGTGTGCTCTTTTCCCCTAGGCCATAGTAGTTATTGGTTTCGAGTATCAGACCAGCGATAATTTTGATGGTTTCTCAACCATTCCTTAACTTCAAACTCCCATATCTCGCGAACGAATTGACGAACACGAGAAATTCTTGTTGCATCTGAAAGAAGAAACTCGCACGATTACAACGGTATGTGTATTTTTCCCCCAGGCCTTTGTAGTTATTGGTTTCGGGAATCAGACTTGCGAAAATTTTGATGGTTTCTCAACCATTCCTTAAATTATAACTCCCATATCTCGCGAACGGATTGACGAACTCGAGAAATTCCAGTTGCATCTGAAAGTAGAAACTCGCCCGATTACAATGGTGTGTGTACCTTTCCCATAGGCCATTCCAGTTATTGGTTTCGAGTATCAGACCATCGAAAATTTTGATGGTTTCTCAACCATTCCTTAACTTCAAACTCCCATATCTCGAGAACGAACTGACGAACTCGAGAAATTCTTGTTGCATCTGAAAGCAGAATCTCGCCCGATTACAGCGGTGTGTGTATTTTAGCCCTAGGCCATAGAAGTTATTGGTTTCGAGTATCAGACATGCGAAAATTTTGATGGTTTCTCAACCATTCCTTTACTTCAAACTCCCATATCACGCGAACGGATTGACGAACTCGAGAAATTCCTATTGCATCTGATAGCAGAAACTCGCCCGATTACAACGGTATGTGTATTTTTGCCCTAGCCCATAGTAGTAACTGGTTTCGAGTATCAGACTTGCGAAAATTTTGATGGTTTCCCAACCGTTCGTTAACTTCAAACTCCCATATCTCGCGAACGGATTGACGAACTCGAGAAATTCCTATTGCATCTGAAAGCAGAAACTCGCACGATTACAACTACATGTGTATTTTTCCCCTAGGCCTTTGTAGTTATTGGTTTCGGGAATCAGACTTGCGAAAATTTTGATGGTTTCCCAACCGTTCCTTAACTTCAAACTCCCATATCTCGCGAACGGATTCACGATCTCGAGAAATTCCTGTTGCATCTGAAAGTAGAAACACGCCCGATTACAACGGCATGTGTGTACTTTTCCCCTAGGCCACTCCGGTTATTGGTTTCGAGTATCAGACCAGCGATAATTTTGATGGTTTCTCAACCATTCCTTAACTTCAAACTCCCATATCTCGCGAACGAATTGACGAACACGAGAAATTCTTGTTGCATCTGAAAGAAGAAACTCGCACGATTATAACGGTATGTGTATTTTTCCCCCAGGCCTTTGTAGTTATTGGTTTCGGGAATCAGACTTGCGAAAATTTTGATGGTTTCTCAACCATTCCTTAAATAATAACTCCCATATCTCGCGAACGGATTGACGAACTCGAGAAATTCCAGTTGCATCTGAAAGTAGAAGCTCGCCCGATTACAACGGTGTGTGTACCTTTCCCATAGGCCATTCCAGTTATTGGTTTCGAGTATCAGACCATCGAAAATTTTGATGGTTTCTCAACCATTCCTTAACTTCAAACTCCCATATCTCGAGAACGAACTGACGAACTCGAGAAATTCTTGTTGCATCTGAAAGCAGAAACTCGCACGATAACAGCGATGTGTGCATTTTTGCCCTAGGCCATAGTAGTTATTGGTTTCGAGTATCAGACAAGCGAAAATTTTGATGGTTTCTCAACCATTCCTTTACTTCAAACTCCCATATCACGCGAACGGATTGACGAATTCGAGAAATTCCTATTGCATCTGAAAGCAGACACTCACCCGATTACAAAGGTATGTGTATTTTTCCCTAGGCCATAGTAGTTATTGGTTTCGAGTATCAGACTTGCGAAAATTTTGATGGTTTCCCAACCGTTCCTTAACTTCAAACTCGCATATCTCGCGAACGGATTCACGATCTCGAGAAATTCCTGTTGCATCTGAAAGTAGAAACTCGCACGATTACAACGGCATGCGTATTTTTCCCCTAGGCCTTTGTAGTTATTGGTTTCGGTAATCAGACTTGCGAAAATTTTCATGGTTTCTCAACCATTCCTTAACCTCTAACTCCCATATCTCGCGAACGGATTGACGATCTCGAGAAATTCCTGTTGCATCTGAAAGTAGAAACACGCCCGATTACAGTGGTGTGTGTACTTTTCCCCTAGGCCACTCGAGTTATTGGTTTCGAGTAACAGACCAGCGATAATTTTGATGGTTTCTCAACCATTCCTAATCTTCAAAGTCCCATATCTCGCGAACGGATTGACCAAATCGAGAAATTCCTGTTGCATCTGAAAGTAGAAGCTCGCCCGATTACAGCGGTATGTGTATTTTAGCCCTAGGCAATAGTAGTTATTGGTTTGGAGTATCAGAGTTGCGAAAATTTTGATGGTTTCTCAACCATTCCTTAATTTCAAAGTCCCATATCTCACGAACGGTTTGACGATCTCGAGAAATTCTGGTTGCATCTGAAAGTAGAAACACGCCCGATTACAGTGGTGTGTGTACTTTTCTCCTAGGCCATTACAGTTAATGGTTTCGAGAATCAGACCGGCGAAAATTTTGATGGTATCTCAACCATTCCTTAACTTCAAACTCCCATATCTCGCGAACGGATTGACGAACTCGAGAAATTCCTGTTGCATCTGAAAGTAGAAACCCGCCCGAATACAGCGGTAAGTGTACTTTTCCCCTAGGCCATTCCAGTTATTGGTTTCGAGTATCAGACCAGCGAAATTTTTGATGGTTTCTCAACCATTCCTTAACTTCAAACTCACATATCTCGCGAACGGATTGTCGAACTCGGGAAACTCCTGTTGCATCTGAAAGTAGAAACACGCCCGATTACAGTGGTGTGTGTACTTTTCCCCTAGGCCACTCCAGTTATTGGTTTCGAGTATCAGACCAGCGAAATTTTTGATGGTTTCTCAACCATTCCTTAACTTCAAACTCCCATATCTCGCGAACGGATTGACGAACTCGAGAAATTCCTGTTGCATCTGAAAGTAGAAACTCGCCCGATTACTGCGGTGTGTGTATTTTTCCTCTAGGCCTTTGTAGTTATTGGTTACGAGTATCAGACTTGCGAAAATTTTGATGGTTTCCCAACCGTTCCTTAACTTCAAACTCCCATATCTCGCGAACGGATTCACGATCTCGAGAAATTCCTGTTGCATCTGAAAGTAGAAACTCGCACGATTACAACGGCATGTGTACTTTTCCCCTAGGCCATTCCAGTTATTGGTTTCGAGTATCAGAGTTGCGAAAATTTTGATGGTTTCTCAACCATTCCTTAAATTCAAACTCCCATATCTCGCGAACGGTATGACGAACTCGAGTAATTCCTGTTGCATCTGAAAGTAGAAACACGCCCGATGACAGTGGTGTGTGTACTTTTCCCCTAGGCCACTCGAGTTATTGGTTTCGAGTATCAGAGTTGCGAAAATTTTGATGGTTCCTCAACCATTCCTTAATTTCAAACTCCCATATCTCGCGAACGGATTGACGATCTCGAGAAATTCCTGTTGCATCTAAAAGTAGAAACACGCCCGATTACACTGGTGTGTGTACTTTTCCCCTTGGCCATTACAGTTATTGGTTTCGAGTATCAGACCAGCGAAAATTTTGATGGTTTCTGAACCATTCCTTTATTTCAAACTCCCATATCTCGCGAACGGATTGACGAACTCGAGAAATTCCTCTTGCATCTGAAAGTAGAAACTCGCCCGATTACAGCGGTATGTGTATTTTAGCCCTCGGCCATAGTAGTTATTGGTTTCGAGTATCAGAGTTGCGAAAATTTTGATGGTTTCTTAACCATTCCTTAATTTCAAACTCCCATATCTCGCGAACGGATTGACGATCTCGAGAAATTCCTGTTGCATCTAAAAGTAGAAACACGACCGATTACAATGGTGTGTGTACTTTTCCCCTTGGCCATTACAGTTATTGGTTTCGAGTATCAGACCGGCGAAAATTTTGATGGTTTCTCAACCATTCCTTTATCTCAAACTCCCATATCTCGCGAACGGATTGACGAACTCGAGAAATTCCTCTTGCATCTGAAAGTAGAAACTCGCCCGATTACAGCGGTATGTGTATTTTTGCCCTAGGCCATAGTAGTTATTGGTTTCGAGTATCAGGGTTGCGAATATTTTGATGGTTTCTCATCCATTCCTTAACTTCAAACTCCCATATATCGCGAACGGATTGACGATCTCTAGAAATTCTTGTTGCATCTGAAAGTAGAAACTCGCCCGATTACAATGGTGTGTGTACTTTTCCCCTAGGCCATTCCAGTTATTGGTTTCGAGTACCAGACCAGCGAAATTTTTGATGGTTTCTCAACCATTCCTTAACTTCAAACTCCCATATCTCGCGAACTGATTGACGAACTCGAGAAATTCCTGTTGCATCTGAAAGCAGAAACTAGCCCGATTACAGCGGTGTGTGTATTTTTGCCCTAGGCCATAGTAGTTATTGGTTTCGAGTATCAGACTTGCGAGAATTTTGATGGTTCCTCAACCATTCCTTAACTTCAAACTCCCATATCTCGCGAACGAATTGACGAACACGAGAAATTCTTGTTGCATCTGAAAAAAGAAACTCGCCCGATTACAGCGGTGTGTGTATTTTTGCCCTAGGCCATAATAGTTATTGGTTTCGAGTATCAGACTTGCGAAAATTTTGATGGTTTCTCAAACGTTCCTTAACTTCAAACTCCCATATCTCGCGAACGGATAGACGAACTCGAGAATTTCCTGTTTCATCTGAAAGTAGAAATTCGCCCGATTACAACGGTATGTGTATTTTTCCCCTAGGCCATTGTAGTTATTCGTTTCGAGTATCAGACATGCGAAAATTTTGATGGTTTCTCAACCATTCCTTAATTTCAAACTCCCATATCTCGCGAACGAATTGACGAACTCGAGAATTTCCTGTTGCATCGGAAAGTAGAAACTCGCCCCATTACAATGGTATGTGTACTTTTCCCCTAGGCCATTCCAGTTATTGGTTTCGAGTATCAGAACAGCGAAAATTTTGAAGGTTTCTCAACCATTCCTTAATTTCAAACTCCCATATCTCGCGAACGGATAGACGAACTCGAGAATTTCCTGTTTCATCTGAAAGTAGAAATTCGCCCGATTACAACGGTATGTGTATTTTTCCCCTAGGCCATTGTAGTTATTCGTTTCGAGTATCAGACTTGCGAAAATTTTGATGGTTTCTCAACCATTCCTTAATTTCAAACTCCCATATCTCGCGAACGAATTGACGAACACGAGAAATTCCTGTTGCATCTGAAAGTAGAAGCTCGCACGAATACAACGGTATGTGTATTTTTCACCTAGGCCATTCCAGTTATTGGTTTCGAGTATCAGACCAGCGAAATTTTTGATGGTTTCTCAACCATTCCTTAACTTCAAACTCACATATCTCGCGAACGGATTGTCGAACTCGGGAAACTCCTGTTGCATCTGAAAGTAGAAACACGCCCGATTACAGTGGTGTGTGTACTTTTCCCCTAGGCCACTCCAGTTATTGGTTTCGAGTATCAGACCAGCGAAATTTTTGATGGTTTCTCAACCATTCCTTAACTTCAAACTCCCATATCTCGCGAACGGATTGACGAACTCGAGAAATTCCTGTTGCATCTGAAAGTAGAAACTCGCCCGATTACTGCGGTGTGTGTATTTTTCCTCTAGGCCTTTGTAGTTATTGGTTACGAGTATCAGACTTGCGAAAATTTTGATGGTTTCCCAACCGTTCCTTAACTTCAAACTCCCATATCTCGCGAACGGATTCACGATCTCGAGAAATTCCTGTTGCATCTGAAAGTAGAAACTCGCACGATTACAACGGCATGTGTATTTTTCCCCTAGGCCTTTGTAGTTATTGGTTTCGGGAATCAGACTTGCGAAAATTTTGATGGTTTCTCAACCATTCCTTAACTTCTAACTCCCATATCTCGCGAACGGATTGTCGATCTCGAGATATTCCTGTTGCATCTGAAAGTAGAAACACGCCCGATTACAGTGGTGTGTGTACTTTTCCCCTAGGCCACTCGAGTTATTGGTTTCGAGTATCAGACCAGCGATAATTTTGATGGTTTCTCAACCATTCCATATCTTCAAAGTCCCATATCTCGCGAACGGATTGACGAACTCGAGAAATTCCTGTTGCATCTGAAAGTAGAAGCTCGCCCGATTACAGCGGTTTGTGTATTTTAGCCCTCGGCCATAGTAGTTAATGGTTTCGAGTATCAGAGTTGCGAAAATTTTGATGGTTTCTCAACCATTCCTTAAATTCAAACTCCCATATCTCGCGAACGGAATGACGAACTCGAGTAATTCCTGTTGCATCTGAAAGTAGAAACACGCCCGATGACAGTGGTGTGTGTACTTTTCCCCTAGGCCACTCGAGTTATTGGTTTCGAGTATCAGAGTTGCGAAAATTTTGATGGTTCCTCAACCATTCCTTAATTTCAAACTCCCATATCTCGCGAACGGATTGACGATCTCGAGAAATTCCTGTTGCATCTAAAAGTAGAAACACGCCCGATTACACTGGTGTGTGTACTTTTCCCCTTGGCCATTACAGTTATTGGTTTCGAGTATCAGACCAGCGAAAATTTTGATGGTTTCTGAACCATTCCTTTATTTCAAACTCCCATATCTCGCGAACGGATTGACGAACTCGAGAAATTCCTCTTGCATCTGAAAGTAGAAACTCGCCCGATTACAGCGGTATGTGTATTTTAGCCCTCGGCCATAGTAGTTATTGGTTTCGAGTATCAGAGTTGCGAAAATTTTGATGGTTTCTTAACCATTCCTTAATTTCAAACTCCCATATCTCGCGAACGGATTGACGATCTCGAGAAATTCCTGTTGCATCTAAAAGTAGAAACACGACCGATTACAATGGTGTGTGTACTTTTCCCCTTGGCCATTACAGTTATTGGTTTCGAGTATCAGACCAGCGAAAATTTTGATGGTTTCTCAACCATTCCTTTATCTCAAACTCCCATATCTCGCGAACGGATTGACGAACTCGAGAAATTCCTCTTGCATCTGAAAGTAGAAACTCGCCCGATTACAGCGGTATGTGTATTTTTGCCCTAGGCCATAGTAGTTATTGGTTTCGAGTATCAGGGTTGCGAATATTTTGATGGTTTCTCATCCATTCCTTAACTTCAAACTCCCATATATCGCGAACGGATTGACGATCTCTAGAAATTCTTGTTGCATCTGAAAGTAGAAACTCGCCCGATTACAATGGTGTGTGTACTTTTCCCCTAGGCCATTCCAGTTATTGGTTTCGAGTACCAGACCAGCGAAATTTTTGATGGTTTCTCAACCATTCCTTAACTTCAAACTCCCATATCTCGCGAACTGATTGACGAACTCGAGAAATTCCTGTTGCATCTGAAAGCAGAAACTCGCCCGATTACAGCGGTGTGTGTATTTTTGCCCTAGGCCATAGTAGTTATTGGTTTCGAGTATCAGACTTGCGAGAATTTTGATGGTTCCTCAACCATTCCTTAACTTCAAACTCCCATATCTCGCGAACGAATTGACGAACACGAGAAATTCTTGTTGCATCTGAAAAAAGAAACTCGCCCGATTACAGCGGTGTGTGTATTTTTGCCCTAGGCCATAATAGTTATTGGTTTCGAGTATCAGACTTGCGAAAATTTTGATGGTTTCTCAAACGTTCCTTAACTTCAAACTCCCATATCTCGCGAACGGATAGACGAACTCGAGAATTTCCTGTTTCATCTGAAAGTAGAAATTCGCCCGATTACAACGGTATGTGTATTTTTCCCCTAGGCCATTGTAGTTATTCGTTTCGAGTATCAGACATGCGAAAATTTTGATGGTTTCTCAACCATTCCTTAATTTCAAACTCCCATATCTCGCGAACGAATTGACGAACTCGAGAAATTCCTGTTGCATCGGAAAGTAGAAACTCGCCCCATTACAATGGTATGTGTACTTTTCCCCTAGGCCATTCCAGTTATTGGTTTCGAGTATCAGAACAGCGAAAATTTTGAAGGTTTCTCAACCATTCCTTAATTTCAAACTCCCATATCTCGCGAACGGATAGACGAACTCGAGAATTTCCTGTTTCATCTGAAGGTAGAAATTCGCCCGATTACAACGGTATGTGTATTTTTCCCCTAGGCCATTGTAGTTATTCGTTTCGAGTATCAGACTTGCGAAAATTTTGATGGTTTCTCAACCATTCCTTAATTTCAAACTCCCATATCTCGCGAACGAATTGTCGAACACGAGAAATTCCTGTTGCATCTGAAAGTAGAAGCTCGCACGAATACAACGGTATGTGTATTTTTCACCTAGGCCTTTGTAGTTATTGGTTTCGGGAATCAGACTTGCGAAAATTTTGATGGTTTCGCAACCATTCCTTAAATTCTAACTCCCATATCTCGCGAACGGATTGACGAACTCGAGAAATTCCTGTTGCATCTGAAAGTAGAAACTCGCCCGATTACAATGGTGTGTGTACTTTTTCCCTAGGCCATTCCAGTTATTGGTTTCGAGTATCAGACTTGCGAAAATTTTGATGGTTGCTCAAGCGATCCTTAACTTCAAACTCCCATATCTCGCGAACGGATTTACGAACTCGAGAAATTCCTGTTGCATCTGAAAGTAGAAACTCGCCCGATTACAATGGTGTGTGCACTTTTCCCCTAGGCCATAGTAGTTATTGGTTTCGAGTATCAGACTTGCGAAAATTTTGATGGTTTCCCAACCGTTCCTTAACTTCAAACTCGCATATCTCGCGAACGGATTCACGATCTCGAGAAATTCCTGTTGCATCTGAAAGTAGAAACTCGCACGATTACAACGGCATGTGTATTTTTCCCCTAGGCCTTTGTGGTTATTGGTTTCGGGAATCAGACTTGCGAAAATTTTCATGGTATCTCAACCATTCCTTAACCTCTAACTCCCATATCTCGCGAACGGATTGACGATCTCGAGAAATTCCTGTTGCATCTGAAAGTAGAAACACGCCCGATTACAGTGGTGTGTGTACTTTTCCCCTAGGCCACTCGAGTTATTGGTTTCGAGTATCAGACCAGCGAAAATTTTGATGGTTTCTCAACCATTCCTTTATCTCAAACTCCCATATCTCGCGAACGGATTGACGAACTCGAGAAATTCCTCTTGCATCTGAAAGTAGAAACTCGCCCGATTACAGCGGTATGTGTATTTTTGCCCTAGGCCATAGTAGTTATTGGTTTCGAGTATCAGGGTTGCGAATATTTTGATGGTTTCTCATCCATTCCTTAACTTCAAACTCCCATATATCGCGAACGGATTGACGATCTCTAGAAATTCTTGTTGCATCTGAAAGTAGAAACTCGCCCGATTACAATGGTGTGTGTACTTTTCCCCTAGGCCATTCCAGTTATTGGTTTCGAGTACCAGACCAGCGAAATTTTTGATGGTTTCTCAACCATTCCTTAACTTCAAACTCCCATATCTCGCGAACTGATTGATGAACTCGAGAAATTCCTGTTGCATCTGAAAGCAGAAACTCGCCCGATTACAGCGGTGTGTGTATTTTTGCCCTAGGCCATAGTAGTTGTTGGTTTCGAGTATCAGACTTGCGAGAATTTTGATGGTTTCTCAACCATTCCTTAACTTCAAACTCCCATATCTCGCGAACGAATTGACGAACACGAGAAATTCTTGTTGCATCTGAAAAAAGAAACTCGCCCGATTACAGCGGTGTGTGTATTTTTGCCCTAGGCCATAATAGTTATTGGTTTCGAGTATCAGACTTGCGAAAATTTTGATGGTTTCTCAAACGTTCCTTAACTTCAAACTCCCATATCTCGCAAACGGATAGACGAACTCGAGAATTTCCTGTTTCATCTGAAAGTAGAAATTCGCCCGATTACAACGGTATGTGTATTTTTCCCCTAGGCCATTGTAGTTATTCGTTTCGAGTATCAGACATGCGAAAATTTTGATGGTTTCTCAACCATTCCTTAATTTCAAACTCCCATATCTCGCGAACGAATTGACGAACTCGAGAAATTCCTGTTGCATCGGAAAGTAGAAACTCGCCCCATTACAATGGTATGTGTACTTTTCCCCTAGGCCATTCCAGTTATTGGTTTCGAGTATCAGACCAGCGAAAATTTTGAAGGTTTCTCAACCATTCCTTAATTTCAAACTCCCATATCTCGCCAACGGATAGACGAACTCGAGAATTTCCTGTTTCATCTGAAAGTAGAAATTCGCCCGATTACAACGGTATGTGTATTTTTCCCCTAGGCCATTGTAGTTATTCGTTTCGAGTATCAGACTTGCGAAAATTTTGATGGTTTCTCAACCATTCCTTAATTTCAAACTCCCATATCTCGCGAACGAATTGACGAACACGAGAAATTCCTGTTGCATCTGAAAGTAGAAGCTCGCACGAATACAACGGTATGTGTATTTTTCACCTAGGCCTTTGTAGTTATTGGTTTCGGGAATCAGACTTGCGAAAATTTTGATGGTTTCGCAACCATTCCTTAAATTCTAACTCCCATATCTCGCGAACGGATTGACGAACTCGAGAAATTCCTGTTGCATCTGAAAGTAGAAACTCGCCCGATTACAATGGTGTGTGTACTTTTTCCCTAGGCCATTCCAGTTATTGGTTTCGAGTATCAGACTTGCGAAAATTTTGATGGTTGCTCAAGCGATCCTTAACTTCAAACTCCCATATCTCGCGAACGGATTTACGAACTCGAGAAATTCCTGTTGCATCTGAAAGTAGAAACTCGCCCGATTACAATGGTGTGTGCACTTTTCCCCTAGGCCATAGTAGTTATTGGTTTCGAGTATCAGACTTGCGAAAATTTTGATGGTTTCCCAACCGTTCCTTAACTTCAAACTCGCATATCTCGCGAACGGATTCACGATCTCGAGAAATTCCTGTTGCATCTGAAAGTAGAAGCTCGCCCGATTACAGCGGTATGTGTATTTTAGCCATAGGCAATAGTAGTTATTGGTTTGGAGTATCAGAGTTGCGAAAATTTTGATGGTTTCTCAACCATTCCTTAATTTCAAACTCGCATATCTCGCGAACGGATTCACGATCTCGAGAAATTCCTGTTGCATCTGAAAGTAGAAACTCGCACGATTACAACGGCATGTGTATTTTTCCCCTAGGCCTTTGTGATTATTGGTTTCGGGAATCAGACTTGCGAAAATTTTGATGGTTTCTCTACCATTCCTTAACTTCAAACTCCCATATCTCGCGAACGGATTGACGATCTCAAGAAATTCCTGTTGCATCTGAAAGTAGAAACACGCCCGATTACAGTGGTGTGTGTACTTTTCCCCTAGGCCACTCGAGTTATTGGTTTCGAGTATCAGACCAGCGATAATTTTGATGGTTTCTCAACCATTCCTTATCTTCAAAGTCCCATATCTCGCGAACGGATTGACGAACTCGAGAAATTCCTGTTGCATCTGAAAGTAGAAGCTCGCCCGATTACAGCGGTATGTGTATTTTAGCCCTCGGCCATAGTAGTTATTGGTTTCGAGTATCAGAGTTGCGAAAATTTTGATGGTTTCTCAACCATTCCTTAATTTCAAACTCCCATATCTCGCGAACGGATTGACGATCTCGAGAAATTCCTGTTGCATCTAAAAGTAGAAACACGCCCGATTACAGTGGTGTGTGTACTTTTCCCCTGGGCCATTACAGTTATTGGTTTCGAGTATCAGACCAGCGAAAATTTTGATGGTTTCTGAACCATTCCTTTATTTCAAACTCCCATATCTCATGAACGGATTGACGAACTCGAGAAATTCCTCTTGCATCTGAAAGTAGAAACTCGCCCGATTACAGCGGTATGTGTATTTTTGCCCTAGGCCATAGTAGTTATTGGTTTCGAGTATCAGACTTGCGAGAATTTTGATGGTTTCTCAACCATTCTTAACTTCAAACTCCCGTATCTCGCGAACGAATTGACGAACACGAGAAACTCTTGTTGCATCTGAACGAAGAAACTCGCCCGATTACAGCGGTGTGTGTATTTTTTCCCTAGGCCATTCCAGTTATTGGTTTCGAGTATCAGACCAGCGAAAATTTTGATGGTATCTCAACCATTCCTTAACTTCAAACTCCCATATCTCGCGAACGGATTGACGAACTCGAGAAATTCCTGTTGCATCTGAAAGTAGAAGCTCGCACGAATACAACGGTATGTGTATTTTTCACCTAGGCCTTTGTAGTTATTGGTTTCGGGAAACAGACTTGCGAAAATTTTGATGGTTTCTCAACCATTCCTTAAATTCTAACTCCCATATCTCGCGAACGGATTGACGAACTCGAGAAATTCCTGTTGCATCTGAAAGTAGAAATTCGCCCGATTACAACGGTATGTGTATTTTTCCCCTAGGCCATTGTAGTTATACGTTTCGAGTATCAGACATGCGAAAATTTTGATGGTTTCTCAACCATTCCTTAACTTCAAACTCCCATATCTCGCGAACGGATTTACGAACTCGAGAAATTCCTGTTGCATCTGAAAGTAGAAACTCTCCCGATTACAATGGTGTGTGCACTTTTCCCCTAGGCCATAGTAGTTATTGGTTTCGGGTATCAGACCAGCGAAAATTTTGATGGTTTCTCAACCATTCCTTAACTTCAAACTCCCATATCTCGCGAACGGATTGACTATCTCGAGAAATTCCTGTTTCATCTGAAAGTAGAAACACGCCCGATTACAGTGGTGTATGTACTTTCCCCCTAGGCCACTCCAGTTATTGGTTTCGAGTATCAGACCAGCGATAATTTTGATGGTTTCTCAACCATTCCTTAACTTCAAAGTCCCATATCTCGCGAACGGATTGACGAACTCGAGAAATTCCTGTTGCATCTGAAAGTAGAAGCTCGCCCGACTACAGCGGTATGTGTATTCTATCCCTAGGCTATAGTAGTTATTGGTTTCGAGTATCAGAGTTGCGAAAATTTTGATGGTTTCTCAACCGTTCCTTAGTTTCGAACTCCCATATCTCAGGAACGGATTGACGATCTCGTGAAATTCCTGTTGCATCTGAGAGTAGAAACACGCCCGATTACAGTGGTGTGTGTACTTTTCCCCTAGGCCATTACAGTTATTGTTTTCGAGTATCAGACCAGCGAAAATTTTGATGGTCTCTGAACCATTCCTTTATTTCAAACTCCCATATCTCGCGAACGGATTCACGAACTCGAGAAATTCCTGTTGCATCTGAAACTAGAAACTCGCACGACTACAACGGCATGTGTATTTTTCCCCTAGGCCTTTGTAGTTCTTTGTTTCGGGAATCAGACTTGCGAAAATTTTGATGGTTTCTCAACCATTCCTTAACTTCAAACTCCCATATCTCGCGAACGGATTGACGATCTCGAGAAATTCCTGTTGCATCTAAAAGTAGAAACACGCCCGATTACAGTGGTGTGTGTACTTTTCCCCTTGGCCATTACAGTTATTGGTTTCGAGTATCAGACCAGCGAAAATTTTGATGGTTTCTGAACCATTCCTTTATTTCAAACTCCCATATCTCGCGAACGGATTGACGAACTCGAGAAATTCCTCTTGCATCTGAAAGTAGAAACTCGCCCGATTACAGCGGTATGTGTATTTTTGCCCTAGGCCATAGTAGTTATTGGTTTCGAGTATCAGGGTTGCGAATATTTTGATGGTTTGTCATCCATTCCTTAATTTCAAACTCCCATATCTCGCGAACGGATTGACGATCTCGAGAAATTCCTGTTGCATCTGAAAGTAGAAACTCGCTCGATTACAATGGTGAGTGTACTTTTCCCATGGGCCATAGTAGTTATTGGTTTCGATTATCAGACTTGCGAGAATTTTGATGGTTTCTCAACCATTCCTTAACTTCAAACTCCCATATCTCGCGAACTGATTGACGACCTCGAGAAATTCCTGTTGCATCTGAAAGCAGAAACTCGCCCGATTACAGCGGTGTGTGTATTTTTGCCCTAGGCCATAGTAGTTATTGGTTTCGAGTATCAGACTTGTGAGAATTTTGATGGTTTCTCAACCATTCCTTAACTTCAAACTCCCGTATCTCGCGAACGAATTGACGAACACGAGAAATTCTTGTTACATCTGAACGAAGAAACTCGCCCGATTACAGCGGTGTGTGTATTTTTGCCCTAGGCCATAATAGTTATTGGTTTCGAGTATCAGACATGCGAAAATTTTGATGGTTTCTCAACCATTCCTTAATTTCAAACTCCCATATCTCGCGAACGGATAGACGAACACGAGAAATTCCTGTTTCATCTGAAAGTAGAAATTCGCCCGATTACAACGGTATGTGTATTTTGCCCTAGGCCGTTGTAGTTATTGGTTTCGAGTATCAGACATGCGAAAATTTTGATGGTTTCTCAACCATTCCTTAATTTCAAACTCCCATATCTAGCGAACGAATTGACGTACTCGAGAAATTCCTGTTGCATCGGAAACTAGAAACTCGCCCCATTACAATGGTATGTGTACTTTTCCCCTAGGCCATTCCAGTTATTGGTTTCGAGTATCAGACCAGCGAAAATTTTGATGGTTTCTCAACCATTCCTTAACTTCAAACTCCCATATCTCGCGAACGGATTGACGAACTCGAGAAATTCCTGTTGCATCTGAAAGTAGAAGCTCGCACGAATACAACGGTATGTGTATTTTTCACCTAGGCCTTTGTAGTTATTGGTTTCGGGAATCAGACTTGCGAAAATTTTGATGGTTTCTCAACCATTCCTTAAATTCTAACTCCCATATCTCGCGAACGGATTGACGAACTCGAGAAATTCCTGTTGCATCTGAAAGTAGAAATTCGCCCGATTACAACGGTATGTGTATTTTTCCCCTAGGCCATTGTAGTTATTCGTTTCGAGTATCAGACATGCGAAAATTTTGATGGTTTCTCAACCATTCCTTAAATTCTAACTCCCATATCTCGCGAACGGATTGACGAACTCGAGAAATTCCTGTTGCATCTGAAAGTAGAAACTCGCCCGATTACAATGGTGTGTGTACTTTTCCCCTAGGCCATTCCAGTTATTGGTTTCGAGTATCAGACTTGCGAAAATTTTGATGGTTGCTCAAGCGATCCTTAACTTCAAACTCCCATATCTCGCGAACGGATTTACGAACTCGAGAAATTCCTGTTGCACCTGAAAGTAGAAACTCGCCCGATTACAATGGTGTGTGCACTTTTCCCCTAGGCCATAGTAGTTATTGGTTTCGAGTATCAGACTTGCGAAAATTTTGATGGTTTCCCAACCGTTCCTTAACTTCAAACTCGCATATCTCGCGAACGGATTCACGATCTCGAGAAATTCCTGTTGCATCTGAAAGTAGAAACTCGCACGATTACAACGGCATGTGTATTTTTCCCCTAGGCCTTTGTGGTTATTGGTTTCGGGAATCAGACTTGCGAAAATTTTCATGGTATCTCAACCATTCCTTAACCTCTAACTCCCATATCTCGCGAACGGATTGACGATCTCGAGAAATTCCTGTTGCATCTGAAAGTAGAAACACGCCCGATTACAGTGGTGTGTGTACTTTTCCCCTAGGCCACTCGAGTTATTGGTTTCGAGTAACAGACCAGCGATAATTTTGATGGTTTCTCAACCATTCCTTATCTTCAAAGTCCCATATCTCGCGAACGGATTGACGAAATCGAGAAATTCCTGTTGCATCTGAAAGTAGAAATTCGCCCGATTACAACGGTATGTGTATTTTTCCCCTAGGCCATTGTATTTATTGGTTTCGAGTATCAGACATGCGAAAATTTTGATGGTTTCTCAACCATTCCTTAACTTCAAACTCCCGTATCTCGCGAACGAATTGACGAACACGAGAAATTCTTGTTACATCTGAACGAAGAAACTCGCCCGATTACAGCGGTGTGTGTATTTTTGCCCTAGGCCATAATAGTTATTGGTTTCGAGTATCAGACATGCGAAAATTTTGATGGTTTCTCAACCATTCCTTAATTTCAAACTCCCATATCTCGCGAACGGATAGACGAACACGAGAAATTCCTGTTTCATCTGAAAGTAGAAATTCGCCCGATTACAACGGTATGTGTATTTTTCCCCTAGGCCGTTGTAGTTATTGGTTTCGAGTATCAGACATGCGAAAATTTTGATGGTTTCTCAACCATTCCTTAATTTCAAACTCCCATATCTCGCGAACGAATTGACGTACTCGAGAAATTCCTGTTGCATCGGAAACTAGAAACTCGCCCCATTACAATGGTATGTGTACTTTTCCCCTAGGCCATTCCAGTTATTGGTTTCGAGTATCAGACCAGCGAAAATTTTGATGGTTTCTCAACCATTCCTTAACTTCAAACTCCCATATCTCGCGAACGGATTGACGAACTCGAGAAATTCCTGTTGCATCTGAAAGTAGAAGCTCGCACGAATACAACGGTATGTGTATTTTTCACCTAGGCCTTTGTAGTTATTGGTTTCGGGAATCAGACTTGCGAAAATTTTGATGGTTTCTCAACCATTCCTTAAATTCTAACTCCCATATCTCGCGAACGGATTGACGAACTCGAGAAATTCCTGTTGCATCTGAAAGTAGAAATTCGCCCGATTACAACGGTATGTGTATTTTTCCCCTAGGCCATTGTAGTTATTCGTTTCGAGTATCAGACATGCGAAAATTTTGATGGTTTCTCAACCATTCCTTAAATTCTAACTCCCATATCTCGCGAACGGATTGACGAACTCGAGAAATTCCTGTTGCATCTGAAAGTAGAAACTCGCCCGATTACAATGGTGTGTGTACCTTTCCCCTAGGCCATTCCAGTTATTGGTTTCGAGTATCAGACTTGCGAAAATTTTGATGGTTGCTCAAGCGATCCTTAACTTCAAACTCCCATATCTCGCGAACGGATTTACGAACTCGAGAAATTCCTGTTGCATCTGAAAGTAGAAACTCGCCCGATTACAATGGTGTGTGCACTTTTCCCCTAGGCCATAGTAGTTATTGGTTTCGAGTATCAGACTTGCGAAAATTTTGATGGTTTCCCAACCGTTCCTTAACTTCAAACTCGCATATCTCGCGAACGGATTCACGATCTCGAGAAATTCCTGTTGCATCTGAAAGTAGAAACTCGCACGATTACAACGGCATGTGTATTTTTCCCCTAGGCCTTTGTGGTTATTGGTTTCGGGAATCAGACTTGCGAAAATTTTCATGGTATCTCAACCATTCCTTAACCTCTAACTCCCATATCTCGCGAACGGATTGACGATCTCGAGAAATTCCTGTTGCATCTGAAAGTAGAAACACGCCCGATTACAGTGGTGTGTGTACTTTTCCCCTAGGCCACTCGAGTTATTGGTTTCGAGTAACAGACCAGCGATAATTTTGATGGTTTCTCAACCATTCCTTATCTTCAAAGTCCCATATCTCGCGAACGGATTGACGAACTCGAGAAATTCCTGTTGCATCTGAAAGTAGAAATTCGCCCGATTACAACGGTATGTGTATTTTTCCCCTAGGCCATTGTAGTTATTCGTTTCGAGTATCAGACATGCGATAGTTTTGATGGTTTCTCAACCATTCCTTAATTTCAAACTCCCATATCTCGCGAACGGATTTACGAACTCGAGAAATTCCTGTTGCATCTGAAAGTAGGAACTCTCCCGATTACAGCGGTATGTGTATTTTTGCCCTAGGCCATAGTAGTTATTGGTTTCGAGTATCAGACTTGCGAGAATTTTGATGGTTTCTCAACCATTCTTAACTTCAAACTCCCGTATCTCGCGAACGAATTGACGAACACGAGAAATTCTTGTTGCATCTGAACGAAGAAACTCGCCCGATTACAGCGGTGTGTGTATTTTTGCCCTAGGCCATAATAGTTATTGATTTCGAGTATCAGACATGCGAAAATTTTGATGGTTTCTCAACCATTCCTTAATTTCAAACTCCCATATCTCGCGAACGGATAGACGAACACGAGAAATTCCTGTTTCATCTGAAAGTAGAAATTCGCCCGATTACAACGGTATGTGTATTTTTCCCCTAGGCCATTGTAGTTATTGGTTTCGAGTATCAGACATGCGAAAATTTTGATGGTTTCTCAACCATTCCTTAATTTCAAACTCCCATATCTCGCGAACGAATTGACGTACTCGAGAAATTCCTGTTGCATCTGAAAGTAGAAGCTCGCACGAATACAACGGTATGTGTATTTTTCACCTAGGCCTTTGTAGTTATTGGTTTCGGGAATCAGACTTGCGAAAATTTTGATGGTTTCTCAACCATTCCTTAAATTCTAACTCCCATATCTCGCGAACGGATTGACGAACTCGAGAAATTCCTGTTGCATCTGAAAGTAGAAATTCGCCCGATTACAACGGTATGTGTATTTTTCCCCAAGGCCATTGTAGTTATTCGTTTCGAGTATCAGACATGCGAAAATTTTGATGGTTTCTCAACCATTCCTTAATTTCAAACTCCCATATCTCGCGAACGGATTTACGAACTCGAGAAATTCCTGTTGCATCTGAAAGTAGAAACTCTCCCGATTACAATGGTGTGTGCACTTTTCCCCTAGGCCATAGTAGTTATTGGTTTCGGGTATCAGACCAGCGAAAATTTTGATGGTTTCTCAACCATTCCTTAACTTCAAACTCCCATATCTCGCGAACGGATTGACTATCTCGAGAAATTCCTGTTTCATCTGAAAGTAGAAACACGCCCGATTACAGTGGTGTGTGTACTTTCCCCCTAGGCCACTCCAGTTATTGGTTTCGAGTATCAGACCAGCGATAATTTTGATGGTTTCTCAACCATTCCTTAACTTCAAAGTCCCATATCTCGCGAACGGATTCACGAACTCGAGAAATTCCTGTTGCATCTGAAACTAGAAACTCGCACGACTACAACGGCATGTGTATTTTTCCCCTAGGCCTTTGTAGTTCTTTGTTTCGGGAATCAGACTTGCCAAAATTTTGATGGTTTCTCAACCATTCCTTAATTTCAAACTCCCATATCTCGCGAACGGATTGACGATCTCGAGAAATTCCTGTTGCATCTAAAAGTAGAAACACGCCCGATTACAGTGGTGTGTGTACTTTTCCCCTTGGCCATTACAGTTATTGGTTTCGAGTATCAGACCAGCGAAAATTTTGATGGTTTCTGAAACATTCCTTTATTTCAAACTCCCATATCTCGCGAACGGATTGACGAACTCGAGAAATTCCTCTTGCATCTGAAAGTAGAAGCTCGCACGAATACAACGGTATGTGTATTTTTCACCTAGGCCTTTGTAGTTATTGGTTTCGGGAATCAGACTTGCGAAAATTTTGATGGTTTCTCAACCATTCCTTAACTTCAAACTCCCATATCTCGCGAACGGATTGACGAACTCGAGAAATTCCTGTTGCATCTGAAAGTAGAAGCTCGCCCGATTACAATGGTGTGTGTACTTTTCCCCTAGGCCATTCCAGTTATTGGTTTCGAGTATCAGACTTGCGAAAATTTTGATGGTTGCTCAAGCGATCCTTAATTTCAAACTCCCATATCTCGCGAACGGATTTACGAACTCGAGAAATTCCTGTTGCATATGAAAGTAGAAACTCTCCCGATTACAATGGTGTGTGCACTTTTCCCCTAGGCCATAGTAGTTATTGGTTTCGGGTATCAGACCAGCGAAAATTTTGATGGTTTCTCAACCATTCCTTAACTTCAAACTCCCATATCTCGCGAACGGATTGACTATCTCGAGAAATTCCTGTTTCATCTGAAAGTTGAAACACGCCCGATTACAGTGGTGTGTGTACTTTCCCCCTAGGCCACTCCAGTTATTGGTTTCGAGTATCAGACCAGCGATAATTTTGATGGTTTCTCAACCATTCCTTAACTTCAAAGTCCCATATCTCGCGAACGGATTGACGAACTCGAGAAATTCCTGTTGCATCTGAAAGTAGAAGCTCGCCCGATTACAGCGGTATGTGTATTTTATCCCTAGGCTATAGTAGTTATTGGTTTCGAGTATCAGAGTTGCGAAAATTTTGATGGTTTCTCAACCGTTCCTTAGTTTCGAACTCCCATATCTCAGGAACGGATTGACGATCTCGTGAAATTCCTGTTGCATCTGAAAGTAGAAACACGCCCGATTACAGTGGTGTGTGTACTTTTCCCCTAGGCCATTCCAGTTATTGGTTTCGAGTATCAGACCAGCGAAATTTTTTATGGTTTCTCAACCATTCCTTAACATCGAACTACCATATCTCGCGAACGGATTCACGAACTCGAGAAATTCCTGTTGCATCTGAAACTAGAAACTCGCACGACTACAACGGCATGTGTATTTTTCCCCTAGGCCTTTGTAGTTCTTTGTTTCGGGAATCAGACTTGCGAAAATTTTGATGGTTTCTCAACCATTCCTTAATTTCAAACTCCCATATCTCGCGAACGGATTGACGATCTCGAGAAGTTCCTGTTGCATCTAAAAGTAGAAACACGCCGATTACAGTGGTGTGTGTACTTTTCCCCTTGGCCATTACAGTTATTGGTTTCGAGTATCAGACCAGCGAAAATTTTGATGGTTTCTCAACCATTCCTTAACTTCAAACTCCCATATCTCGCGAACGGATTGACGAACTCGAGAAATTCCTGTTGCATCTGAAAGAGGAAGCTCGCACGAATACAACGGTATGTGTATTTTTCACCTAGGCCTTTGTAGTTATTGGTTTCGGGAATCAGACTTGCGAAAATTTTGATGGTTTCTCAACCATTCCTTAAATTCTAACTCCCATATCTCGCGAACGGATTGACGAACTCGAGAAATTCCTGTTGCATCTGAAAGTAGAAATTCGCCCGATTACAACGGTATGTGTATTTTTCCCCAAGGCCATTGTAGTTATTCGTTTCGAGTATCAGACATGCGAAAATTTTGATGGTTTCTCAACCATTCCTTAATTTCAAACTCCCATATCTCGCGAACGGATTTACGAACTCGAGAAATTCCTGTTGCATCTGAAAGTAGAAACTCTCCCGATTACAATGGTGTGTGCACTTTTCCCCTAGGCCATAGTAGTTATTGGTTTCGGGTATCAGACCAGCGAAAATTTTGATGGTTTCTCAACCATTCCTTAACTTCAAAGTCCCATATCTCGCGAACGGATTCACGAACTCGAGAAATTCCTGTTGCATCTGAAACTAGAAACTCGCACGACTACAACGGCATGTGTATTTTTCCCCTAGGCCTTTGTAGTTCTTTGTTTCGGGAATCAGACTTGCGAAAATTTTGATGGTTTCTCAACCATTCCTTAATTTCAAACTCCCATATCTCGCGAACGGATTGACGATCTCGAGAAATTCCTGTTGCATCTAAAAGTAGAAACACGCCCGATTACAGTGGTGTGTGTACTTTTCCCCTTGGCCATTACAGTTATTGGTTTCGAGTATCAGACCAGCGAAAATTTTGATGGTTTCTGAAACATTCCTTTATTTCAAACTCCCATATCTCGCGAACGGATTGACGAACTCGAGAAATTCCTCTTGCATCTGAAAGTAGAAACTCGCCCGATTACAGCGGTATGTGTATTTTTGCCCTAGGCCATAGTAGTTATTGGTTTCGAGTATCAGGGTTGCGAATATTTTGATGGTTTGTCATCCATTCCTTAATTTCAAACTCCCATATCTCGCGAACGGATTGACGATCTCGAGAAATTCCTGTTGCATCTGAAAGTAGAAACTCGCTCGATTACAATGGTGAGTGTACTTTTCCCATGGGCCATAGTAGTTATTGGTTTCGATTATCAGACTTGCGAGAATTTTGATGGGTTCTCAACCATTCCTTAACTTCAAACTCCCATATCTCGCGAACGGATTTACGAACTCGAGAAATTCCTGTTGCATCTGAAAGTAGAAACTCTCCCGATTACAATGGTGTGTGCACTTTTCCCCTAGGCCATAGTAGTTATTGGTTTCGGGTATCAGTCCAGCGAAAATTTTGATGGTTTCTCAACCATTCCTTAACTTCAAACTCCCATATCTCGCGAACGGATTGACTATCTCGAGAAATTCCTGTTTCATCTGAAAGTAGAAACACGCCCGATTACAGTGGTGTGTGTACTTTCCCCCTAGGCCACTCCAGTTATTGGTTTCGAGTATCAGACCAGCGATAATTTTGATGGTTTCTCAACCATTCCTTAACTTCAAAGTCCCATATCTCGCGAACGGATTCACGAACTCGAGAAATTCCTGTTGCATCTGAAACTAGAAACTCGCACGACTACAACGGCATGTGTATTTTTCCCCTAGGCCTTTGTAGTTCTTTGTTTCGGGAATCAGACTTGCGAAAATTTTGATGGTTTCTCAACCATTCCTTAATTTCAAACTCCCATATCTCGCGAACGGATTGACGATCTCGAGAAATTCCTGTTGCATCTAAAAGTAGAAACACGCCCGATTACAGTGGTGTGTGTACTTTTCCCCTTGGCCATTACAGTTATTGGTTTCGAGTATCAGACCAGCGAAAATTTTGATGGTTTCTGAAACATTCCTTTATTTCAAACTCCCATATCTCGCGAACGGATTGACGAACTCGAGAAATTCCTCTTGCATCTGAAAGTAGAAACTCGCCCGATTACAGCGGTATGTGTATTTTTGCCCTAGGCCATAGTAGTTATTGGTTTCGAGTATCAGGGTTGCGAATATTTTGATGGTTTGTCATCCATTCCTTAATTTCAAACTCCCATATCTCGCGAACGGATTGACGATCTCGAGAAATTCCTGTTGCATCTGAAAGTAGAAACTCGCTCGATTACAATGGTGAGTGTACTTTTCCCATGGGCCATAGTAGTTATTGGTTTCGATTATCAGACTTGCGAGAATTTTGATGGTTTCTCAACCATTCCTTAACTTCAAACTCCCATATCTCGCGAACTGATTGACGACCTCGAGAAATTCCTGTTGCATCTGAAAGCAGAAACTCGCCCGATTACAATGGTGTGTGTACTTTTCCCCTAGGCCATTCCAGTTATTGGTTTCGAGTATCAGACTTGCGAAAATTTTGATGGTTGCTCAAGCGATCCTTAACTTCAAACTCCCATATCTCGCGAACGGATTTACGAACTCGAGAAATTCCTGTTGCATCTGAAAGTAGAAACTCGCCCGATTACAATGGTGTGTGCACTTTTCCCCTAGGCCATAGTAGTTATTGGTTTCGAGTATCAGACTTGCGAAAATTTTGATGGTTTCCCAACCGTTCCTTAACTTCAAACTCGCATATCTCGCGAACGGATTCACGATCTCGAGAAATTCCTGTTGCATCTGAAAGTAGAAACACGCCCGATTACAGTGGTGTGTGTACTTTTCCCCTAGGCCACTCGAGTTATTGGTTTCGAGTATCAGACCAGCGAAAATTTTGATGGTTTCTCAACCATTCCTTAACTTCAAACTCCCATATCTCGCGAACGGATTGACTATCTCGAGAAATTCCTGTTTCATCTGAAAGTTGAAACACGCCCGATTACAGTGGTGTGTGTACTTTCCCCCTAGGCCACTCCAGTTATTGGTTTCGAGTATCAGACCAGCGAAAATTTTGATGGTTTCTCAACCATTCCTTAACTTCAAACTCCCATATCTCGCGAACGGATTGACGAACTCGAGAAATTCCTGTTGCATCTGAAAGTAGAAGCTCGCACGAATACAACGGTATGTGTATTTTTCACCTAGGCCATTGTAGTTACTGGTTTCGGGAATCAGACTTGCGAAAATTTTGATGGTTTCGCAACCATTCCTTAAATTCTAACTCTCATATCTCGCGAACGGATTGACGAACTCGAGAAATTCCTGTTGCATCTGAAAGTAGAAATTCGCCCGATTACAACGGTATGTGTATTTTTCCCCTAGGCCATTGTAGTTATTCGTTTCGAGTATCAGACATGCGAAAATTTTGATGGTTTCTCAACCATTCCTTAATTTCAAACTCCCATATCTCGCGAACGGATTTACGAACTCGAGAAATTCCTGTTGCATATGAAAGTAGAAACTCTCCCGATTACAATGGTGTGTGCACTTTTCCCCTAGGCCATAGTAGTTATTGGTTTCGGGTATCAGACCAGCGAAAATTTTGATGGTTTCTCAACCATTCCTTAACTTCAAACTCCCATATCTCGCGAACGGATTGACTATCTCGAGAAATTCCTGTTTCATCTGAAAGTTGAAACACGCCCGATTACAGTGGTGTGTGTACTTTCCCCCTAGGCCACTCCAGTTATTGGTTTCGAGTATCATACCAGCGATAATTTTGATGGTTTCTCAACCATTCCTTAACTTCAAAGTCCCATATCTCGCGAACGGATTGACGAACTCGAGAAATTCCTGTTGCATCTGAAAGTAGAAGCTCGCCCGATTACAGCGGTATGTGTATTTTATCCCTAGGCTATAGTAGTTATTGGTTTCGAGTATCAGAGTTGCGAAAATTTTGATGGTTTCTCAACCGTTCCTTAGTTTCGAACTCCCATATCTCAGGAACGGATTGACGATCTCTTGAAATTCCTGTTGCATCTGAAAGTAGAAACACGCCCGATTACAGTGGTGTGTGTACTTTTCCCCTTGGCCATTACAGTTATTGGTTTCGAGTATCAGACCAGCGAAAATTTTGATGGTTTCTGAACCATTCCTTTATTTCAAACTCCCATATCTCGCGAACGGATAGACGAACACGAGAAATTCCTGTTTCATCTGAAAGTAGAAATTCGCCCGATTACAACGGTATGTGTATTTTTCCCCTAGGCCATTGTAGTTATTGGTTTCGAGTATCAGACATGCGAAAATTTTGATGGTTTCTCAACCATTCCTTAATTTCAAACTCCCATATCTCGCGAACGAATTGACGTACTCGAGAAATTCCTGTTGCATCGGAAAGTAGAAACTCGCTCGATTACAATGGTGAGTGTACTTTTCCCATGGGCCATAGTAGTTATTGGTTTCGATTATCAGACTTGCGAAAATTTTGATGGTTTCTCAACCATTCCTCAACTTCAAACTCCCATATCTCGCGAACGGATTGACGAACTCGAGAAAATCTTGTTGCATCTGAAAGCAGAAGCTCACCCGATTACAACGGTATGTGTATTTTTGCCCTAGGCCATAGTAGTTATTGGTTTCGTGTATCAGAGTTGCGAAAATTTTGATGGTTTCTCAACCATTCCTTAATTTGGAACTCCCATATCTCGCGAACGAACTGACGAACTCGAGAAATTCTTATTGCATCTGAAAGCAGAAACTCGCCCGGTTACATCGGTGTGTGTATTTTTGCCCTATGCCATAGTAGTTATTGGTTTCCAGTATCACACCAGCGAAAATTTTGATGGTTTCTCCACCATTCCTTAACTTCAAACTCCCATATCCCGCGAACGGTTTGACGAACTCGAGAAATTCCTGTTGCATCTGAAACTAGAAACACGCCCGATTACAGTGGTGTCTGTACTTTTCCCCTAGGCCATTCCTGTTATTGGTTTCGAGTATCAGACCAGCGAAATTTTTGATGGTTTCTCAACCATTCCTTAACTTCAAACTCCCATATCTCGCGAAAGGATTCACGATCTCGAGAAATTCCTGTTGCATCTGAAAGTAGAAACTCGCACGATTACAACGGCATGGGTATTTTTCCTCTAGGTCTTTGTAGTTATTGATTTCGGGAATCAGACTTGCGAAAATTTTGATGGTTTCTCAACCATTCCTTAACTTCTAACTCCCATATATCGCGAACGGATTGACGATCTCGAGAAATTCCTGTTGCATCTGAAAGTAGAAACACGCCCGATTACAGTGGTGAGTGTACTTTTCCCCTAGGCCACTCGAGTTATTGGTTTCGAGTATCAGACCAGCGATAATTTTGATGGTTTCTCAACCATTCCTTATCTTCAAAGTCCCATATCTCGCGAACGGATTGACGAACTCGAGAAATTCCTGTTGCATCTGAAAGAAGAAGCTCGCCCGATTACAGCGGTATGTGTATTTTAGCCCTCGGCCATAGTAGTTATTGGTTTCGAGTATCAGAGTTGCGAAAATTTTGATGGTTTCTCAACCATTCCTTAAATTCAAACTCCCATATCTCGCGAACGGAATGACGAACTCGAGAAATTCCTGTTGCATCTGAAAGTAGAAACACGCCCGATTACAGTGGTGTGTGTACTTTTCCCCTAGGCCACTCGAGTTATTGGTTTCGAGTATCAGACCAGCGATAATTTTGATGGTTTCTCAACCATTCCTTATCTTCAAACTCCCATATCTCGCGAACGGATTGACGAACCCGAGAAAATCTTGTTGCATCTGAAAGCAGAAGCTCGCCCGATTACAACGGTATGTGTATTTTTGCCCTAGGCCATAGTAGTTATTGGTTTCGGGAATCAGACTTGCGAAAATTTTGAATGTTTCTCAACCATTCCTTAACTTCTAACTCCCATATATCGCGAACGGATTGACGATCTCGAGAAATTCCTGTTGCATCTGAAAGTAGAAACACGCCCGATTACAGTGGTGTGTGTACTTTTCCCCTAGGCCATTCCAGTTATTGGTTTCGAGCATCAGACCAGCGAAAATTTTGATGGTTTCTCAACCATTCCTTAACTTCAAACTCCCATATCTCGCGAACGGATTCACGATCTCGAGAAATTCCTGTTGCATCTGAAAGTAGAAACTCGCACGATTACAACGGCATGGGTATTTTTCCTCTAGGTCTTTGTAGTTATTGATTTCGGGAATCAGACTTGCGAAAATTTTGATGGTTTCTCAACCATTCCTTAACTTCTAACTCCCATATCTCGCGAACGAATTGACGAACACGAGAAATTCTTGTTGCATCTGAACGAAGAAACCCGCCCGATTACAGCGGTGTGTGTATTTTTGCCCTAGGCCACAATAGTTATTGGTTTCGAGTATCAGACATGCGAAAATTTTGATGGTTTCTCAACCATTCCTTAATTTCAAACTCCCATATCTCGCGAACGAATTCACGAACTCGAGAAATTCCTGTTGCATCGGAAAGTAGAAACTCGAGCCATTACAATGGTATGTGTACTTTTCCCCTAGGCCATTCCAGTTATTGGTTTCGAGTATCAGACCAGCGAAAATTTTGATCGTTTCTCAACCATTCCTTAACTTCAAACTCCCATATCTCGCGAACGAATTGACGAACACGAGAAATTCTTGTTGCATCTGAACGAAGAAACTCGCCCGATTACAGCGGTGTGTGTATTTTTGCCCTAGGCCATAATAGTTATTGGTTTCGAGTATCAGACGTGCGAAATTTTTTATGGTTTCTCAACCATTCCTTAACTTCAAACTCCCATATCTCGCGAACGGATAGACGAACACGAGAAATTCCTGTTTCATCTGAAAGTAGAAATTCGCCCCATTACAATGGTATGTGTACTTTTCCCCTAGGCCATTCCAGTTATTGGTTTCGAGTATCAGACCAGCGAAAATTTTGAATGTTTCTCAACCATTCCTTAACTTCAAACTCCCATATCTCGCGAACGAATTGACGAACACGAGAAGTTCTTGTTGCATCTGAAAGAAGAAACTCGCCCGATTACAGCGGTGTGTGTATTTTTGCCCTAGGCCATAATAGTTATTGGTTTCGAGTATCAGACTTGCGAAAATTTTGATGGTTTCTCAAACGTTCCTTAACTTCAAACTCCCATATCTCGCGAACGGATTGACGAACTCGAGAAATTCCTGTTGCATCTGAAAGTAGAAGCTCGCACGAATACAACGGTATGTGTATTTTTCACCTAGGCCTTTGTAGTTATTGGTTTCGGGAATCAGACCAGCGATAATTTTGATGGTTTCTCAACCATTCCTTAACTTCAAAGTCCCATATCTCGCGAACGGATTGACGAACTCGAGAAATTCCTGTTGCATCTGAAAGTAGAAGCTCGCCCGATTACAGCGGTATGTGTATTTTATCCCTAGGCTATAGTAGTTATTGGTTTCGAGTATCAGAGTTGCGAAAATTTTGATGGTTTCTCAACCGGTTCTTAGATTCAAACTCCCATATCTCAGGAACGGATTGACGATCTCGAGAAATTCCTGTTGCATCTGAAAGTAGAAACACGCCCGATTACAGTGGTGTGTGTACTTTTCCCCTAGGCCATTACAGTTATTGGTTTCGAGTATCAGACCAGCGAAAATTTTGATGGTTTCACAACCATTCCTTAACTTCAAACTCTCATATCTCGCGAACGGTTTGACGAACTCGAGAAGTTCCTGTTGCATCTGAAAGTAGAAACTCGCCCGATTGCAATGGTGTGTGTACTTTTCCCCTAGGCCATTCCAGTTATTGGTTTCGAGTATCAGACCAGCGAAATTTTTGATGGTTTCTCAACCATTCCTTAACATCGAACTACCATATCTCGCGAACGGATTCACGAACTCGAGAAATTCCTGTTGCATCTGAAAGTAGAAACTCGCCCGATTACAATGGTGTGTGCACTTTTCCCCTAGGCCATAGTAGTTATCGGTTTCGAGTATCAGACCAGCGAAAATTTTGATGGTTGCTCAAGCGATCCTTAACTTCAAACTCCCATATCTCGCGAACGGATTTACGAACTCGAGAAATTCCTGTTGCATCTGAAAGTAGAAACTCGCCCGATTACAATGGTGTGTGCACTTTTCCCCTAGGCCATAGTAGTTATCGGTTTCGAGTATCAGACCAGCGAAAATTTTGATGGTTTCTCAACCATTCCTTAACTTCTAACTCCCATATATCGCGAACGGATTGACGATCTCGAGAAATTCCTGTTGCATCTGAAAGTAGAAACACGCCCGATTACAGTGGTGTGTGTACTTTTCCCCTAGGCCATTCCAGTTATTGGTTTCGAGCATCAGACCAGCGAAAATTTTGATGGTTTCTCAACCATTCCTTAACTTCAAACTCCCATATCTCGCGAACGGATTCACGATCTCGAGAAATTCCTGTTGCATCTGAAAGTAGAAACTCGCACGATTACAACGGCATGGGTATTTTTCCTCTAGGTCTTTGTAGTTATTGATTTCGGGAATCAGACTTGCGAAAATTTTGATGGTTTCTCAACCATTCCTTAACTTCTAACTCCCATATCTCGCGAACGAATTGACGAACACGAGAAATTCTTGTTGCATCTGAACGAAGAAACCCGCCCGATTACAGCGGTGTGTGTATTTTTGCCCTTGGCCACAATAGTTATTGGTTTCGAGTATCAGACATGCGAAAATTTTGATGGTTTCTCAACCATTCCTTAATTTCAAACTCCCATATCTCGCGAACGAATTGACGAACTCGAGAAATTCCTGTTGCATCGGAAAGTAGAAACTCGAGCCATTACAATGGTATGTGTACTTTTCCCCTAGGCCATTCCAGTTATTGGTTTCGAGTATCAGACCAGCGAAAATTTTGATCGTTTCTCAACCATTCCTTAACTTCAAACTCCCATATCTCGCGAACGAATTGACGAACACGAGAAATTCTTGTTGCATCTGAACGAAGAAACTCGCCCGATTACAGCGGTGTGTGTATTTTTGCCCTAGGCCATAATAGTTATTGGTTTCGAGTATCAGACGTGCGAAATTTTTTATGGTTTCTCAACCATTCCTTAACTTCAAACTCCCATATCTCGCGAACGGATAGACGAACACGAGAAATTCCTGTTTCATCTGAAAGTAGAAATTCGCCCCATTACAATGGTATGTGTACTTTTCCCCTAGGCCATTCCAGTTATTGGTTTCGAGTATCAGACCAGCGAAAATTTTGAATGTTTCTCAAACATTCCTTAACTTCAAACTCCCATATCTCGCGAACGAATTGACGAACACGAGAAGTTCTTGTTGCATCTGAAAGAAGAAACTCGCCCGATTACAGCGGTGTGTGTATTTTTGCCCTAAGCCATAATAGTTATTGGTTTCGAGTATCAGACTTGCGAAAATTTTGATGGTTTCTCAAACGTTCCTTAACTTCAAACTCCCATATCTCGCGAACGGATTGACGAACTCGAGAAATTCCGGGTTGCATCTGAAAGTAGAAGCTCGCACGAATACAACGGTATGTGTATTTTTCACCTAGGCCTTTGTAGTTATTGGTTTCGGGAATCAGACCAGCGATAATTTTGATGGTTTCTCAACCATTCCTTAACTTCAAAGTCCCATATCTCGGGAACGGATTGACGAACTCGAGAAATTCCTGTTGCATCTGAAAGTAGAAGCTCGCCCGATTACAGCGGTATGTGTATTTTATCCCTAGGCTATAGTAGTTATTGGTTTCGAGTATCAGAGTTGCGAAAATTTTGATGGTTTCTCAACCGTTCCTTAGTTTCAAACTCCCATATCTCAGGAACGGATTGACGATCTCGAGAAATTCCTGTTGCATCTGAAAGTAGAAACACGCCCGATTACAGTGGTGTGTGTACTCTTCCCCTAGGCCATTACAGTTATTGGTTTCGAGTATCAGACCAGCGAAAATTTTGATGGTTTCACAACCATTCCTTAACTTCAAACTCTCATATCTCGCGAACGGTTTGACGAACTCGAGAAATTCCTGTTGCATCTGAAAGTAGAAACTCGCCCGATTGCAATGGTGTGTGTACTTTTCCCCTAGGCCATTCCAGTTATTGGTTTCGAGTATCAGACCAGCGAAATTTTTGATGGTTTCTCAACCATTCCGTAACATCGAACTACCATATCTCGCGAACGGATTCACGAACTCGAGAAATTCCTGTTGCATCTGAAACTAGAAACTCGCACGACTACAACGGCATGTGTATTTTTCCCCTAGGCCTTTGTAGTTCTTTGTTTCGGAAATCAGACTTGCGAAAATTTTGATGGTTTCTCAACCATTCCTTAATTTCAAACTCCCATATCTCGCGAACGGATTGACGAACTCGAGAAATTCCTGTTGCATCTGAAAGTAGAAACTCGCCCGATTACAACGGTATGTGTATTTTTCACCTAGGCCTTTGTAGTTATTGGTTTCGGGAATCAGACTTGCGAAAATTTTGATGGTTTCTCAACCATTCCTTAACTTCAGACTCCCATATCTCGCGAATGGATTGACGAACTCGAGAAATTCCTGTTGCATCTGAAAGTAGAAACTCGCCCGATTACAACGGTATGTTTATTTTTCCCCTAGGCCTTTGTAGTTATTGGTATCGGGAATCAGACTTGCGAAAATTTTGATGGTTCCTCAAACATTCCTTAACTTCAAACTCCCATATCTCGCGAATGGATTGACGAACTCGAGAAATTCCTGTTGCATCTGAAAGTAGAAACTCGCCCGATTACAATGGTGTGTGTACTTTTCCCCTAGGCCATAGTAGTTATTGGTTTCCAGTATCAGACCAGCGAAAATTTTGATGGTTTCTCAACCATTCCCTAACTTCAAACTCCCATATCTCGCGAACGGATTGACGAACTCGAGAAATTCCTGTTGCATCTGAAAGTAGAAGCTCGCCCGATTACAGCGGTATGTGTATTTTAGCCCTAGGCCATAGTAGTTATTGGTTTCGAGTATCAGAGTTGCGAAAATTTTGATGGTTTCTCAACCATTCTTTAAATTCAAACTCCCATATCTCGCGAACGGATTGACGAACTCGAGAAATTCCTGTTGCATCTGAAAGTAGAAGCTCGCACGAATACAACGGTATGTGTATTTTTCCCCTAGGCCTTTGTAGTTATTGGTTTCGGGAATCAGACTTGCGAAAATTTTGATGGTTTCTCAACCATTCCTTCACCTCTAACTCCCATATCTGGCGAACGGATTGACGATCTCGAGAAATTCCTGTTGCATCTCAAAGTAGAAACACGCCCGATTACAATGGTGTGTGTACTTTTCCCCTAGGCCATTCCAGTTATTATGTTCGAGTATCAGACCAGCGAAAATTTTGATGGTTTCTCAACCATTCCTTAACTTCAAACTCCCATATCTCGCGAACGGATTGACGAACTCGAGAAATTCCTGTTTCATCTGAAAGCAGAAACTCGCGCGATTACAACAGTATGTGTATTTTTCCCCTAGGCCTTTGTGGTTATTTGTTTCGAGTATTAGACTTGCGAAAATTTTGATGGTTTCTCAACCATTCCTTAACTTCAAACTCCCATATCTCGCGAACGGATTGACGAACTCGAGAAATTCCTGTTGCATCTGAAAGTAGAAGCTCGCCCGATTACAGCGGTATGTGTACTTTAGCCCTAGGCCATAGTAGTTATTGGTTTCGAGTATCAGAGTTGCGAAAATTTTGATGGTTTCTCAACCAATCCTTAATTTCAAACTCCCATATCTCAGGAACAGATTGACGAACACGAGAAATTCCTGTTGCATCGGAAAGTAGAAACTCGCCCCATTACAGTGGTGTGTGTACTTCTCCCCTAGGCCACTCCAGTTATTGGTTTCGAGTATCAGACCAGCGATAATTTTGATGGTTTCTCAACCATTCCTTAACTTCAAACTCCCATATCTCGCGAACGGATTGACGATCTCGAGAAATTCCTGTTGCATCTGAAAGTAGAAACACGCCCGATTACAGTGGTGTGTGTACTTTTCCCCTAGGCCATTACAGTTATTTGTTTCGAGTATCAGACCAGCGAAAATTTTGATGGTTTCTCAACCGTTCCTTAAATTCAAACTCCCATATCTCGCGAACGGTTTGACGAACTCGAGAAATTCCTGTTGCATCTGAAAGTAGAAAATCGCCCGATTACAATGGTGTGTGTACTTTTCCCCTAGGCCTTTGTAGTTATTGGTTTCGGGAATCAGACTTGCGAAAATTTTTGTGGTTTCTCAACCATTCCTTAACTTCTAACTCCCATATCTAGCGAACGGATTGACGATCTCCAGAAATTCCTGTTGCATCTGAAAGTAGAAACACGCCCGATTACAGTGGTGTGCGTACCTTCCCCCTAGGCCATTCCAGTTATTATGTTCGAGTATCAGACCAGCGAAAATTTTGATGGTTTCTCAACCATTCCTTAACTTCAAACTCCCATATCTCGCGAACGGATTGACGAACTCGAGAAATTCCTATTGCATCTGGTAGTAGAAGCTCGCCCGATTACAGCGGTATGTGTATTTTTGCCCTAGGCCATAGTAGTTATTGGTTTCGAGTATCAGAATTGCGAAAATTTTGATGGTTTCTCAACCATTCCTTAATTTCAAACTCCCATATCTCGCAAACGATTTGACGAACACGAGAAATTCCTGTTGCATCGGAAAGTAGAAACTCGCCCCATTACAATGGTGTGTGTACTTTTCCCCTAGGCCATTCCAGTTATTGGTTTCGAGTATCAGACCAGCGAAACTTTTGATGGTTTCTCAAACATTCCTTAACTTCAAACTCCCATATCTCGCGAACGGATTGACGAACTCGAGAAATTCCTGTTGCATCTGAAAGTAGAAACTCGCACGATTACCACGGCATGTGTATTTTTCCCCTAGGCCTTTGTAGTTATTGGTTTCGGGAATCTGACTTGCGAAATTTTGATGGTTTCTCAACCATTCCTTAACTTCAAACTCCCATATCTCGCGAACGAATTGACGAACTCGAGAAATTCCTATTGCATCTGAAAGCAGAAATTCGCCCGATTACAACGGTATGTGTATTTTTGCCCTAGGCCTCTGTAGTTATTGGTTTCGAGTATCAGACTTGCGAAAATTTTGATGGTTTCTCAACCATTCCTTAATTTCAAACTCCCATATCTCGCGAACGGATTGACGAACTCGCGAAGTTCCTGTTGCTTCTGAAAGTAGAAACTCGCCCCATTACAATGGTGTGTGTACTTTTCCCCTAACCCATAGTAGTTATGGGTTTCCAGTATCAGACTTGCGAAAACTTTGATGGTTTGTCAACCATTCCTTAACTTCAAACTCCCATATCTCGCGAACGGATTGACGAACTCGAGAAACTCCTATTGCATCTGAAAGCAGAAACTCGCCCGATTACATCGGTGTGTGCATTTTTGCCCTAGGCCATAGTAGTTATTTGTTTCGAGTATCAGACTTGCGAAAATTTTGATGGTTTCTCAACCATTCCTTAACTTCAAACTCCCATATCGCGCGAACGGATTGACGAACACGAGAAATTCCTACTGCATCTGACAGCAGAAACTCGCCCGATTTCAACGGTATGTTTACTTTTCCCCTAGGCCATTCCAGTTATTGTTTTCGAGTATCAGACCAGCGAAAACTTTGATGGTTTCTCAACCATTCCTTAATTTCAAACTCCCATATCTCGCGAACGGATTGACGAACTCGCGAAGTTCCTGTTGCTTCTGAAAGTAGAAACTCGTCCCATTACAATGGTGTCTGTACTTTCCCCTAACCCATAGTAGTTATGGGTTTCGAGTATCAGACTTGCGAAAATTTTGATGGTTTGTCAACCACTCCTTCACTTGAAACTCCCATATCTCGCGAACGGATTGACGAACTCGAGAAATTCCTATTGCATCTGAAAGCAGAAACTCGCCCGATTACACCGGTATGTGTATTTTTGCCCTAGGCCTCTGTAGTTATTGGTTTCGAGTATCAGACTTGCGAAAATTTTGATGGTTTCTCACCCGTTCCTTAAATTCAAACTCCCATATCTCGCGAACGGATTGACGAACTCGAGAAATTCCTGTTGCATCTGAAAGTAGAAACTCGCCCGATTATAAGGGTATGTGTATTTTTCCCCTAGGACTTTGTAGTTATTGGTTTCGGGAATCAGAATTGCGAAAATTTTGATGGTTGCACAACCATTCCTTAACTTCAAACTCCCATATCTCGCGAACGAATTGACGAACTCGACAAATTCTTATTGCATCTGAAAGCAGGAACTCGCCCGATTACAGCGGTGTGTGTATTTTTGCCCTAGGCCATAGTAGTTATTGGTTTCGAGTATCAGACTTGCGAAAATTTTGATGGTTCCTCAACCATTCCTTAATTTCAAACTCCCATATCTCGCGAAATGATTGACGAACACGAGAAATTCCTGTTGCATCTGAAAGTAGAAACTCGCTCCATTACAATGGTGTGTGTACTTTTCCCCTAGGCCATTCCAGTTATTCGTTTCCAGTATCAGACTTGCGAAATTTTTTATGGTGTCTCAACCATTCCTTAACTTCAAACTCCCATATCTCGCGAACGGATGGACGAACTCGAGAAATTCCTGTTTCATCTGAAAGTAGAAATTCGCCCGATTACAACGGTATGTGTATTTTTCCCCTAGGCCATTGTAGTTATTGGTTTCGAGTATCACACATGCGAAAATTTTTATGGTTGCTCAACCATTCCTTAACTTCAAACTCCCATATCTCGCGAACGGATTGACGAACTCGAGAAATTCCTCTTCCATCTGAAAGTAGAAACTCGCCCCATTACAATGGTGTGTGTACTTTTCCCCTAACCCATAGTAGTTATGGGTTTCGAGTATCAGACTTGCGAAAATTTTGATGGTTTGTCAACCATTCCTTAACTTCAAACTCCCATATCTCGCGAACGGATTGACGAACTCGAGAAACTCCTATTGCATCTGAAAGCAGAAACTCGCCCGATTACAACGGTATGTGTATTTTTGCCCTAGGCCTCTGTGGTTATTGGTTTCGAGTATCAGACTTGCGAAAATTTTGATGGTTTCTCAACCGTTCCTTAAATTCAAACTCCCATATCTCGCGAACGGATTGACGAACTCGAGAAATTCCTGTTGCATCTGAAAGTAGAAACTCGCCCGATTACAAGGGTATGTGTATTTTTCCCCTAGGACTTTGTTGTTATTGGTTTCGGGAATCAGACTTGCGAAAATTTTGATGGTTGCACAACCATTCCTTAACTTCAAACTCCCATATCTCGCGAACGAATTGACGAACTCGACAAATTCTTCTTGCATCTGAAAGCAGAAACTCGCCCGATTACAGCGGTGTGTGTATTTTTGCCCTAGGCCATAGTAGTTATTGGTTTCGAGTATCAGACTTGCGAAAATTTTGATGGTTTCTCAACCATTCCTTAATTTCAAACTCCCATATCTCGCGAACTGATCGACGAACTCGCGAAGTTCCTGTTGCTTCTGAAAGTAGAAACTCGCCCCATTACAATGGTGTGTGTACTTTTCCCCTAGGCCATTCCAGTTATTGGTTTCGAGTATCAGACCAGCGAAATTTTTGATGGTTTCTCAACCATTCCTTAACTACAAACTCCCATATCTCGGGAACGGATTGACGACCACGAGAAATTCCTATTGCATCTGAAAGCAGAAACTCGCCCGATTGCAAGTGTACGTGTATTTTTGCCCTAGGCCATAGTAGTTATTGGTTTCGAGTATCAGACATGCGAAAATTTTGATGGTTTCTCAACCATTCCTTATCTTCAAACTCCCATATCTCGCGAACGAATTGACGAACTCGAGAAATTCTTGTTGGATCTGAAAGCAGAAATTCGCCGGATTACAGCGGTATGTGTATATTTGCCCTAGGCCATAGTAGTTATTGGTTTCGAGTATCAGACTTGCGAAAATTTTGATGGTTTCTCAACCATTCCTTTATTTCAAACTCCCATATCTCGCGAACGGATTGACAAACTCGAGAAATTCCTGTTGCATCTGAAAGCAGAAACTCGCGCGATTACAACAGTATGTGTATTTTTCCCCTAGGCCTTTGTAGTTATTTGTTTCGAGTATGAGACCTGCGAAAGTTTTGATGGTTTCTCAACCATTCCTTAACTTCACACTCCCATATCTCGCGAACGGATTGACGAACACGAGAAATTCCTCTTGCATCTGAAAGTAGAAACTCGCCCGATTACAACGGTGTGTGTACTTTTCCCCTTAGGCCATTCCAGTTATTGGTTTCGAGTATCAGTCCAGCCAAATTTTTAATGGTTTCTCAACCATTCCTTAACTTCAAACTCCCATATTAATGGAACGGATTGACGAACTCGAGAAATTCCTATTGCATCTGAAAGCAGAAACTCGCCCGATTACATCGGTGTGTGCATTTTTGCCCTAGGCCATAGTAGTTATTTGTTTCGAGTATCAGACTTGCGAAGATATTGATTGTTTCTCAACCATTCCTTAACTTCAAACTCCCATATTGCGCGAACGGATTGACGAACACGAGAGATTCCTACTGCATCTGACAGCAGAAACTCGCCCGATTTCGACGGTATGTTTACTTTTCCCCTAGGCCATTCCAGTTATTGGTTTCGAGTATCAGACCAGCGAAAATTTTGATGGTTTCTCAACCATTCCTTAATTTCAAACTCCCATTTCTCGCGAACGGATTGACGAACTCGCGAAGTTCCTGTTGCTTCTGAAAGTAGAAACTCGCCCCAATACAATGGTGTGTGTACTTTTCCCCTAACCCATAGTAGTTATGGGTTTCGAGTATCAGACTTGCGAAAATTTTGATGGTTTGTCAACCATTCCTTAACTTCAAACTCCCATATCTCGCGAACGGATTGACGAACTCGAGAAACTCCTATTGCATCTGAAAGCAGAAACTCGCCCGATTACAACGGTATGTGTATTTTTGCCCTAGGCCTCTGTAGTTATTGGTTTCGAGTATCAGACTTGCGAAAATTTTGATGGTTTCTCAACCGTTCCTTAAATTCAAACTCCCATATCTCGCGAATGGATTGACGAACTCGAGAAATTCCTGTTGCATCTGAAAGTAGAAACTCGCCCGATTACAGCGGTATGTGTATTTTTGCACTAGGCCATAGTAGTTATTGGTTTCGAGTATCAGAGTTGCGAAAATTTTGATGGTTTGTCAACCATTCCTCAATTTCAAACTCCCATATCTCAGGAACGGATTGACGATGTCGAGAAATTCCTGTTGCTTCTGAAAGTAGAAACACGCCCGATTACAGTGGTGTGTGTACTTTTCCCCTAGGCCATTCCAGTTATTGGTTTCGAGTATCAGACAAGCGAAAATTTTGATGGTTTCTCAACCATTCCTTAATTTCAAACTCCCATATCTCGCGAACGGATTGATGAACTCGAGAAATTCCTGTTGCTTCTGAAAGTAGAAACTCGCCCCATTACAATGGTGTGTGTACTTTTCCCCTTAGGCCATTCCAGTTATTGGTTTCGAGTATCAGTCCAGCCAAATTTTTGATGGTTTCTCAACCATTCCTTGACTTCAAACTCCCATATTAATGGAACGGATTGACGAACTCGAGAAATTCCTATTGCATCTGGAAGCAGAAACTCGCCCGATTACATCGGTGTGTGCATTTTTGCCCTAGGCCATAGTAGTTATTTGTTTCGAGTATCAGACTTGCGAAGATTTTGATGGTTTCTCAACCATTCCTTAACTTCAAACTCCCATATTGCGCGAACGGATTGACGAACACGAGAGATTCCTACTGCATCTGACAGCAGAAACTCGCCCGATTTCAACGGTATGTTTACTTTTCCCCTAGGCCATTCCAGTTATTGGTTTCGAGTATCAGACCAGCGAAAATTTTGATGGTTTCTCAACCATTCCTTAATTTCAAACTCCCATATCTTGCGAACGGATAGACGAACTCGAGAAATTCCTGTTTCATCTGAAAGTAGAAATTCGCCCGATTACAACGGTATGTGTATTTTTCCCCTAGGCCATTGTAGTTATTTGTTTTCGAGTATCAGACTTGCGAAAATTTTGATGGTTTCTCACCCGTTCCTTTAATTCAAACTCCCATATCTCGCGAACGGATTGACGAACTCGAGAAATTCCTGTTGCATCTGAAAGTAGAAACTCGCCCCATTACAATGGTGTGTGTACTTTTCCCCTAGGCCATTCCAGTTCTTGGTTTCGAGTATCAGACCAGCGAAATTTTTGATGGTTTCTCAAACATTCCTAAACTTCAAACTCCCATATCTCGCGAACGGATTGACGAACTCGAGAAATTCCTCTTTCATCTGAAAGTAGAAACTCGCACGATTACAACGGTATGTGTATTTTCCCCTAGGCCATTGTAGTTATTGGTTTCGAATATCAGACATTCGAAAATTTTGATCGTTTCTCAACCATTCCTTAACTTCAAACTGCCATACTATGCGAACGGATTGACGAACTCGAGAAATTCCTATTGCATCTGAAAGCAGAAACTCGCCCGATTACATCGGTATATGTATTTTTGCCCTAGGCCATAGTAGTTATTGGTTTCGAGTTTCAGACTTGCGAAAATTTTGATGGTTTCTCAACCATTCCTTAACTTCAAACTCCCATATCTCGCGAACGGATGGACGAACTCGAGAAATTCCTGTTTCATCTGAAAGTAGAAATTAGCCCGATTACAACGGTATGTGTATTTTTCCCCTAGGCCATTCCAGTTATTGGTTTCGAGTATCAGACAAGCGAAAATTTTGATGGTTTCTCAACCATTCCTTAATTTCAAACTCCCATATCTCGCGAACGGATTGACGAACTCGAGAAATTCCTGTTGCTTCTGAAAGTAGAAACTCGCCCCATTACAATGGTGTGTGTACTTTTCCCCTTAGGCCATTCCAGTTATTGGTTTCGAGTATCAGTCCAGCCAAATTTTTGATGGTTTCTCAACCATTCCTTAATTGAAACTCCCATATTAATGGAACGGATTGACGAACTCGAGAAATTCCTATTGCATCTGAAAGCAGAAACTCGCCCGATTACATCGGTGTGTGCATTTTTGCCCTAGGCCATAGTAGTTATTTGTTTCGAGTATCAGACTTGCGAAGATTTTGATGGTTTCTCAACCATTCCTTAACTTCAAACTCCTATATTGCGCGAACGGATTGACGAACACGAGAGATTCCTACTGCATCTGACAGCAGAAACTCGCCCGATTTCAACGGTATGTTTACTTTTCCCCTAGGCCATTCCAGTTATTGGTTTCGAGTATCAGACCAGCGAAAATTTTGATGGTTTCTCAACCATTCCTTAATTTCAAACTCCCATATCTTGCGAACGGATAAACGAACTCGAGAAATTCCTGTTTCATCTGAAAGTAGAAATTCGCCCGATTACAACGGTATGTGTATTTTTCCCCTAGGCCATTGTAGTTATTGGTTTCGAGTATCAGACTTGCGAAAATTTTGATGGTTTCTCAACCATTCCTTAATTTCAAACTCCCATATCTCGCGAACGGATTGACGAACTCGCGAAGTTCCTGTTGCTTCTGAAAGTAGAAACTCGTCCCATTACAATGGTGTGTGTACTTTTCCCCTAACCCATAGTAGTTATGGGTCTCGAGTATCAGACTTGCGAAAATTTTGATGGTTTGTCAACCACTCCTTCACTTGAAACTCCCATATCTCGCGAACGGATTGACGAACTCGAGAAATTCCTATTGCATCTGAAAGCAGAAACTCGCCCGATTACAACGCTATGTGTATTTTTGCCCTAGGCCTCTGTAGTTATTGGTTTCGAGTATCAGACTTGCGAAAATTTTGATGGTTTCTCAACCATTCCTTAACTTCAAACTCCCATATTATGCGAACGGATTGACGAACTCGAGAAATTCCTATTGCATCTGAAAGCAGAAACTCGCCCGATTACATCGGTATATGTATTTTTGCCCTAGGCCATAGTAGTTATTGGTTTCGAGTTTCAGACTTGCGAAAATTTTGATGGTTTCTCAACCATTCCTTAACTTCAAACTCCCATATCTCGCGAACGGATTGACGAACCCGAGAAATTCCTATTGCATCTAACAGCAGAAGCTCGCCCGATTTCAACGGTATGTGTACTTTTCCCCTAGGCCATTCCAGTTATTGGTTACGAGTATCAGACCAGCGAAAATTTTGATGGTTTCTCAACCATTCCCTAACTTCAAACTCCCATATCTCGCGCACGGATTGACGAACTCGCGAAGTTCCTGTTGCCTCTGAAAGTAGAAACTCGCCCCATTACAATGGTGTGTGTACTTTTCCCCTAGGGCATTCCAGTTATTCGTTTCCAGTATCAGACTTGCGAAATTTTTTATGGTCTCTCAACCATTCCTTAACTTCAAACTCCCATATCTCGCGAACGGATGGACGAACTCGAGAAATTCCTGTTTCATCTGAAAGTAGAAATTCGCCCGATTACAACGGTGTGTGTATTTTTCCCCTAGGCCATTGTAGTTATTGGTTTCGAGTACCAGACATGCGAAAATTTTTATGGTTGCTCAACCATTCCTTAACTTCAAACTCCCATATCTCGCGAACGAATTGACGAACTCGAGAAATTCTTGTAGCATCTGAAAGCAGAAACTCGCCCGATTACAACGGTATGTGTATTTTTCCCCTAGGCCTTTGTAGTTATTTGTTTCGAGTAACAGACATGCGAAAATTTTGATGGTTTCTCAACCATTCCTTAACTTCAAACTCCCATATCTCGCGAACGGATTGACGACCACGAGAAATTCCTATTGCATCTGGAAGCAGAAACTCGCCCGATTACAAGGGTACGTGTATTTTTGCCCTAGGCCATAGTAGTTATTGGTTCCGAGTATCAGACATGCGAAAATTTTGATGGTTTCTCAACCATTCCTTAACTTCAAACTCCCATATTATGCGAACGGATTGACGAACTCGAGAAATTCCTATTGCATCTGAAAGCAGAAACTCGCCCGATTACATCGGTATATGTATTTTTGCCCTAGGCCATAGTAGTTATTGGTTTCGAGTTTCAGACTTGCGAAAATTTTGATGGTTTCTCAACCATTCCTTAACTTCAAACTCCCATATCTCGCGAACGGATTGACGAACACGAGAAATTCCTATTGCATCTAACAGCAGAAGCTCGCCCGATTTCAACGGTATGTGTACTTTTCCCCTAGGCCATTCCAGTTATTGGTTACGAGTATCAGACCAGCGAAAATTTTGATGGTTTCTCAACCATTCCCTAACTTCAAACTCCCATATCTCGCGCACGGATTGACGAACTCGCGAAGTTCCTGTTGCCTCTGAAAGTAGAAACTCGCCCCATTACAATGGTGTGTGTACTTTTCCCCTAGGGCATTCCAGTTATTCGTTTCCAGTATCAGACTTGCGAAATTTTTTATGGTCTCTCAACCATTCCTTAACTTCAAACTCCCATATCTCGCGAACGGATGGACGAACTCGAGAAATTCCTGTTTCATCTGAAAGTAGAAATTCGCCCGATTACAACGGTGTGTGTATTTTTCCCCTAGGCCATTGTAGTTATTGGTTTCGAGTATCAGACATGCGAAAATTTTTATGGTTGCTCAACCATTCCTTAACTTCAAACTCCCATATCTCGCGAACGAATTGACGAACTCGAGAAATTCTTGTAGCATCTGAAAGCAGAAACTCGCCCGATTACAACGGTATGTGTATTTTTCCCCTAGGCCTTTGTAGTTATTTGTTTCGAGTAACAGACATGCGAAAATTTTGATGGTTTCTCAACCATTCCTTAACTTCAAACTCCCATATCTCGCGAACGGATTGACGACCACGAGAAATTCCTATTGCATCTGGAAGCAGAAACTCGCCCGATTACAAGGGTACGTGTATTTTTGCCCTAGGCCATAGTAGTTATTGGTTTCGAGTATCAGACATGCGAAAATTTTGATGGTTTCTCAACCATTCCTTAACTTCAAACTCCCATATCTCGCGAACGGATTGACGAACACGAGAAATTCCTATTGCATCTAACAGCAGAAACTCGCCCGATTTCAACGGTATGTGTACTTTTCACCTAGGCCATTCCAGTTATTGGTTACGAGTATCAGACCAGCGAAAATTTTGATGGTTTCTCAACCATTCCCTAACTTCAAACTCCCATATCTCGCGCACGGATTGACGAACTCGCGAAGTTCCTGTTGCCTCTGAAAGTAGAAACTCGCCCCATTACAATGGTGTGTGTACTATTCCCCTAGGCCATTCCACTTATTCGTTTCCAGTATCAGACTTGCGAAATTTTTTATGGGCTCTGAACCATTCCTTAACTTCAAACTCCCATATCTCGCGAACGGATGGACGAACTCGAGAAATTCCTGTTTCATCTGAAAGTAGAAGTTCGCCCGATTACAAAGGTATGTGTATTTTTCCCCTAGGACATTGTAGTTATTGGTTTCGAGTATCAGGCATGCGAAAATTTTTATGGTTGCTCAACCATTCCTTAACTTCAAACTCCCATATCTCGCGAACGAATTGACGAACTCGAGAAATTCTTGTTGCATCTGAAAGCAGAAACTCGCCCGATTACAACGGTATGTGTATTTTTGCCCTAGGCCATAGTAGTTATTGGTTTCGAGTTTCAGACTTGCGAAAATTTTGATGGTTTCTCAACCATTCCTTAACTTCAAACTCCCATATCTCGCGAACGAATTGACGAACTCGAGAAATTCCTGTTGCTTCTGAAAGTAGAAACTCGCCCCATTACAATGGTGTGTGTACTTTTCCCCTAACCCATAGTAGTTATGGGTTTCGAGTATCAGACTTGCGAAAATTTTGATGGTTTGTCAACCATTCCTTAACTTCAAACTCCCATATCTCGCGAACGGATAGACGAACTCGAGAAATTCCTGTTTCATCTGAAAGTAGAAATTCGCCCGGTTACAACGGTATGTGTATTTTTGCCCTAGGCCTGTGTAGTTATTGGTTTCGAGTATCAGACTTGCGAAAATTTTGATGGTTTCTCAACCATTCCTTAACTTCAAACTCCCATATCTCGCGAACGGATTGACGAACTCGAGAAATTCCTGTTGCATCTGAAAGTAGAAACTCGCCCCATTACAATGGTGTGTGTACTTTTCCCCTAGGCCATTCCAGTTATTGGTTTCGAGTATCAGACCAGCGAAATTTTTGATGGTTTCTCAACAGTTCTTTAAATTCAAACTCCCATATCTCGCGAACGGATTGACGAACTCGAGAAATTCCTGTTGCATCTGAAAGTAGAAACTCGCCCGATTACAAGGGTATGTGTATTTTTCCCCTAGGCCATTGTAGTTATTGGTTTCGAGTATCAGACATGCGAAAATTTTTATGGTTGCTCAACCATTCCTTAACTTCAAACTCCCGTATCTCGCGAACGAATTGACGAACTCGAGAAATTCTTGTTGCATCTGAAAGCAGAAACTCGCCCGATTACAAGGGTATGTGTATTTTTCCCCTAGGCCATTCCAGTTATTGGTTACGAGTATCAGACCAGCGAAAATTTTGATGGTTTCTCAACCATTCCCTAACTTCAAACTCCCATATCTCGCGCACGGATTGACGAACTCGCGAAGTTCCTGTTGCCTCTGAAAGTAGAAACTCGCCCCATTACAATGGTGTGTGTACTTTTCCCCTAGGCCATTCCAGTTATTCGTTTCCAGTATCAGACTTGCGAAATTTTTTATGGGCTCTCAACCATTCCTTAACATCAAACTCCCATATCTCGCGAACGGATGGACGAACTCGAGAAATTCCTGTTTCATCTGAAAGTAGAAATTCGCCCGATTACAACGGTATGTGTATTTTTCCCCTAGGACATTGTAGTTATTGGTTTCGAGTATCAGACATGCGAAAATTTTTATGGTTGCTCAACCATTCCTTAACTTCAAACTCCCATATCTCGCGAACGAATTGACGAACTCGAGAAATTCTAGTTGCATCTGAAAGCAGAAACTCGCCCGATTACAACGGTATGTGTATTTTTCCCCTAGGCCTTTGTAGTTATTTGTTTCGAGTATCAGACATGCGAAAATTTTGATCGTTTCTCAACCATTCCTTAACTTCAAACTCCCATATTATGCGCACGGATTGACGAACTCGAGAAATTCCTATTGCATCTGAAAGCAGAAACTCGCCCGATTACATCGGTATATGTATTTTTGCCCTAGGCCATAGTAGTTATTGGTTTCGAGTTTCAGACTTGCGAAAATTTTGATGGTTTCTCAACCATTCCTTAACTTCAAACTCCCATATCTCGCGAACGGATTGACGAACACGAGAAATTCCAATTGCATCAAACAGCAGAAGCTCGCCCGATTTCAACGGTATGTGTACTTTTCCCCTAGGCCATTCCAGTTATTGGTTACGAGTATCAGACCAGCAAAAATTTTGATGGTTTCTCAACCATTCCCTAACTTCAAACTCCCATATCTCGCGCACGGATTGACGAACTCGCGAAGTTCCTGTTGCCCCTGAAAGTAGAAACTCGCCCCATTACAATGGTGTGTGTACTTTTCCCCTAGGCCATTCCAGTTATTCGTTTCCAGTATCAGACTTGCGAAATTTTTTATGGTCTCTCAACCATTCCTTAACTTCAAACTCCCATATCTCGCGAACGGATGGACGAACTCGAGAAATTCCTGTTTCATCTGAAAGTAGAAATTCGCCCGATTACAACGGTATGTGTATTTTTCCCCTAGGCCATTGTAGTTATTGGTTTCGAGTATCAGACATGCGAAAATTTTTATGGTTGCTCAACCATTCCTTAACTTCAAACTCCCATATCTCGCGAACGAATTGACGAACTCGAGAAATTCTTGTTGCATCTGAAAGCAGAAACTCGCCCGATTACAACGGTATGTGTGTTCTTCCCCTAGGCTTTTGTAGTTATTTGTTTCGAGTAACAGACATGCGAAAATTTTGATGGTTTCTCAACCATTCCTTAACTTCAAGCTCCCATATCTCGCGAACGGATTGACGACCACGAGAAATTCCTATTGCATCTGGAAGCAGAAACTCGCCCGATTACAAGGGTACGTGTATTTTTGCCCTAGGCCATAGTAGTTATTGGTTTCGAGTATCAGACATGCGAAAATTTTGATGGTTTCTCAACCATTCCTTAACTTCAAACTCCCATATCTCGCGAACGAATTGACGAACTCGAGAAATTCTTGTTGCATCTGAAAGCAGAAATTCGCCGGATTACAGCGGTATGTGTATTTTTGCCCTAGGCCATAGTAGTTATTGGTTCCGAGTATCAGACTTGCGAAAATATTGATGGTTTCTCAACCATTCCTTAATTTCAAACTCCCATATCTCGCGAACGGATTGACGAACTTGCGAAGTTCCTGTTGCATCTGAAAGTAGAAACTCGCCCCATTACAATGGTGTGTGTACTTTTCCCCTAACCCATAGTAGTTATGGGTTTCGAGTATCAGACTTGCGAAAATTTTGATGGTTTGTCAACCATTCCTTAACTTCAAACTCCCATATCTCGCGAACGGATAGACGAACTCGAGAAATTCCTGTTTCATCTGAAAGTAGAAATTCGCCCGGTTACAACGGTATGTGTATTTTTGCCCTAGGCCTGTGTAGTTATTGGTTTCGAGTATCAGACTTGCGAAAATTTTGATGGTTTCTCAACCGTTCCTTAAATTCAAACTCCCATATCTCGCGAACCGATTGACGAACTCGAGAAATTCCTGTTGCATCTGAAAGTAGAAACTCGCCCGATTACAAGGGTATGTGTATTTTTCCCCTAGGCCATTGTAGTTATTGGTTTCGAGTATCAGACATGCGAAAATTTTTATGGTTGCTCAACCATTCCTTAACTTCAAACTCCCATATCTCGCGAACGAATTGACGAACTCGAGAAATTCTTGTTGCATCTGAAAGCAGAAACTCGCCCGATTACAACGGTATGTGTGTTTTTCCCCTAGGCTTTTGTAGTTATTTGTTTCGAGTAACAGACATGCGAAAATTTTGAGGGTTTCTCAACCATTCCTTAACTTCAAACTCCCATATCTCGCGAACGGATTGACGACCACGAGAAATTCCTATTGCATCTGGAAGCAGAAACTCGCCCGATTACAAGGGTACGTGTATTTTTGCCCTAGGCCATAGTAGTTATTGGTTTCGAGTATCAGACATGCGAAAATTTTGATGGTTTCTCAACCATTCCTTAACTTCAAACTCCCATATCTCGCGAACGAATTGACGAACTCGAGAAATTCTTGTTGCATCTGAAAGCAGAAATTCGCCGGATTACAGCGGTATGTGTATTTTTGCTCTAGGCCATAGTAGTTATTGGTTTCGAGTATCAGACTTGCGAAAATATTGATGGTTTCTCAACCATTCCTTAACTTCAAACTCCCATATCTCGCGAACGGATTGACGAACTTGCGAAGTTCCTGTTGCTTCTGAAAGTAGAAACTCGCCCCATTACAATGGTGTGTGTACTTTTCCCCTAACCCATAGTAGTTATGGGTTTCCAGTATCAGACTTGCGAAAATTTTGATGGTTTGTCAACCATTCCTTAACTTCAAACTCCCATATCTCGCGAACGGATAGACGAACTCGAGAAATTCCTGTTTCATCTGAAAGTAGAAATTCGCCCGATTACAACGGTATGTGTATTTTTCCCCTAGGCCTCTGTAGTTATTGGTTTCGGGAATCAGACATGAGAAAATTTTGATGGTTGCTCAACCATTCCTTAACTTCAAACTCCCATATCTCGCGAACGAATTGACGAACTCGAGAAATTCCTATTGCATCTGAAAGCAGAAACTCGCCCGATTACAACGGTATGTGTATTTTTGCCCTAGGCCTCTGTAGTTATTGGTTTCGAGTATCAGACTTGCGAAAATTTTGATGGTTTCTCAACCATTCCTTAATTTCAAACTCCCATATCTCGCGAACGGATTGACGAACTCGCGAAGTTCCTGTTGCTTCTGAAAGTAGAAACTCGCCCCATTACAATGGTGTGTGTACTTTTCCCCTAACCCATAGTAGTTATGGGTTTCGAGTATCAGACTTGCGAAAATTTTGATGGTTTGTCAACCATTCCTTAACTTCAAACTCCCATATCTCGCGAACGGATAGACGAACTCGAGAAATTCCTGTTTCATCTGAAAGTAGAAATTCGCCCGGTTACAACGGTATGTGTATTTTTGCCCTAGGCCTGTGTAGTTATTGGTTTCGAGTATCAGACTTGCGAAAATTTTGATGGTTTCTCAACCGTTCCTTAAATTCAAACTCCCATATCTCGCGAACGGATTGACGAACTCGAGAAATTCCGGTTGCATCTGAAGGTAGAAACTCGCCCGATTACAAGGGTATGTGTATTTTTCCCCTAGGACTTTGTAGTTATTGGTTTCGGGAATCAGACTTGCGAAAATTTTAAGGTTGCACAACCATTCCTTAACTTCAAACTCCCATATCTCGCGAACGAATTGACGAACTCGACAAACTCTTCTTGCATCTGAAAGCAGAAACTCGCCCGATTACAGCGGTGTGTGTATTTTTGCCCTAGGCCTCTGTAGTTATTGGTTTCGAGTATCAGACTTGCGAAAATTTTGATGGTTTCTCAACCATTCCTTAACTTCAAACTCCCATATCTCGCGAACGGATTGACGAACTCGAGAAATTCCTGTTTCATCTGAAAGTAGAAACTCGCCCGATTACAACGGTATGTGTATTTTCCCCTAGGCCATTGTAGTTATTGGTTTCGAATATCAGACATGCGAAAATTTTGATGGTTTCTCAACCATTCCTTAACTTCAAACTCCCATATCTTGCGAACGGATAGACGAACTCGAGAAATACATGTTTCATCTGAAAGTAGAAATTCGCCCGTTTACAACGGTGTGTGTATTTTTGCCCTAGGCCATAGTAGTTATTGGTTTCGGGAATCAGACATGAGAAAATTTTGATGGTTGCTCAACCATTCCTTATCTTCAAACTCCCATATCTCGCGAACGGATTGACGAACTCGAGAAATTCCTATTGCATCTGAAAGCAGAAACTCGCCCGATTACAACGGTATGTGTATTTTTGCCCTAGGCCTCTGTAGTTATTGGTTTCGAGTATCATACTTGCGAAAATTTTGATGGTTTCTCAACCATTCCTTAATTTCAAACTCCCATATCTCGCGAACGGATTGACGAACTCGCGAAGTTCCTGTTGCTTCTGAAAGTAGAAACTCGCCCCATTACAATGGTGTGTGTACTTTTCCCCTAACCCATAGTAGTTATGGGTTTCGAGTATCAGACTTGCGAAAATTTTGATGGTTTGTCAACCATTCCTTAACTTCAAACTCCCATATCTCGCGAACGGATAGACGAACTCGAGAAATTCCTGTTTCATCTGAAAGTAGAAATTCGCCCGGTTACAACGGTATGTGTATTTTTGCCCTAGGCCTGTGTAGTTATTGGTTTCGAGTATCAGACTTGCGAAAATTTTGATGGTTTCTCAACCGTTCCTTAAATTCAAACTCCCATATCTCGCGAACGGATTGACGAACTCGAGAAATTCCTGTTGCATCTGAAAGTAGAAACTCGCCCGATTACAAGGGTATGTGTATTTTTCCCCTAGGACTTTGTAGTTATTGGTTTCGGGAATCAGACTTGCGAAAATTTTAAGGTTGCACAACCATTCCTTAACTTCAAACTCCCATATCTCGCGAACGAATTGACGAACTCGACAAACTCTTCTTGCATCTGAAAGCAGAAACTCGCCCGATTACAGCGGTGTGTGTATTTTTGCCCTAGGCCTCTGTAGTTATTGGTTTCGAGTATCAGACTTGCGAAAATTTTGATGGTTTCTCAACCATTCCTTAATTTCAAACTCCCATATCTCGCGAACGGATTGACGAACTCGAGAAATTCCTGTTTCATCTGAAAGTAGAAACTCGCCCGATTACAACGGTATGTGTATTTTCCCCTAGGCCATTGTAGTTATTGGTTTCGAATATCAGACATGCGAAAATTTTGATGGTTTCTCAACCATTCCTTAACTTCAAACTCCCATATTAATGGAACGGATTGACGAACTCGAGAAATTCCTATTGCATCTGAAAGCAGAAACTCGTCCGATTACATCGGTGTGTGCATTTTTGCCCTAGGCCATAGTAGTTATTGGTTTCGAGTATCAGACTTGCGAAAATTTTGTTGGTTTCTCAACCATTCCTTAACTTCAAACTCCCATATCGCGCGAACGGATTGACGAACACGAGAAATTCCTACTGCATCTGACAGCAGAAACTCGCCCGATTTCAACGGTATGTGTACTTTTCCCCTAGGCCATTCCAGTTATTGGTTACGAGTATCAGACCAGCAAAAATTTTGATGGTTTCTCAACCATTCCTTAACTTCAAACTCCCATATCTCGCGCACGGATTGACGAACTCGCGAAGTTCCTGTTGCCTCTGAAAGTAGAAACTCGCCCCATTACAATGGTGTGTGTACTTTTCCCCTAGGCCATTCCAGTTATTCGTTTCCAGTATCAGACTTGCGAAATTTTTTATGGTCTCTCAACCATTCCTTAACTTCAAACTCCCATATCTCGCGAACGGATGGACGAACTCGAGAAATTCCTGTTTCATCTGAAAGAAGAAATTCGCCCGATTACAACGGTATGTGTATTTTTCCCCTAGGCCATTGTAGTTATTGGTTTCGAGTATCAGACATGCGAAAATTTTTATGGTTGCTCAACCTTTCCTTAACTTCAAACTCCCATATCTCGCGAACGAATTGACGACCACGAGAAATTCCTATTGCATCTGGAAGCAGAAACTCGCCCGATTACAAGGGTACGTGTATTTTTGCCCTAGGCCATAGTAGTTATAGGTTTCGAGTATCAGACATGCGAAAATTTTGATGGTTTCTCAACCATTCCTTAACTTCAAACTCCCATATCTCGCGAACGAATTGACGAACTCGAGAAATTCTTGTTGCATCTGAAAGCAGAAATTCGCCAGATTACAGCGGTATGTGTATTTTTGCCCTAGGCCATAGTAGTTATTGGTTTCGAGTATCAGACTTGCGAAAATATTGATGGTTTCTCAACCATTCCTTAATTTCAAACTCCCATATCTCGCGAACGGATTGACGAACTTGCAAAGTTCCTGTTGCTTCTGAAAGTAGAAACTCGCCCCATTACAATGGTGTGTGTACTTTTCCCCTAACCCATAGTAGTTATGGGTTTCGAGTATCAGACTTGCGAAAATTTTGATGGTTTGTCAACCATTCCTTAACTTCAAACTCCCATATCTCGCGAACGGATAGACGAACTCGAGAAATTCCTGTTTCATCTGAAAGTAGAAATTCGCCCGATTACAACGGTATGTGTATTTTTCCCCTAGGCCTCTGTAGTTATTGGTTTCGGGAATCAGACATGAGAAAATTTTGATGGTTTCTCAACCATTCCTTAACTTCAAACTCCCATATCTCGCGAACGAATTGACGAACTCGAGAAATTCTTGTTGCATCTGAAAGCAGAAATTCGCCGGATTACAGCGGTATGTGTATTTTTGCTCTAGGCCATAGTAGTTATTGGTTTCGAGTATCAGACTTGCGAAAATATTGATGGTTTCTCAACCATTCCTTAATTTCAAACTCCCATATCTCGCGAACGGATTGACGAACTTGCGAAGTTCCTGTTGCTTCTGAAAGTAGAAACTCGCCCCATTACAATGGTGTGTGTACTTTTCCCCTAACCCATAGTAGTTATGGGTTTCGAGTATCAGACTTGCGAAAATTTTGATGGTTTGTCAACCATTCCTTAACTTCAAACTCCCATATCTCGCGAACGGATTGACGAACTCGCGAAGTTCCTGTTGCTTCTGAAAGTAGAAACTCGCCCCATTACAATGGTGTGTGTACTTTTCCCCTAACCCATAGTAGTTATGGGTTTCGAGTATCAGACTTGCGAAAATTTTAAGGTTGCACAACCATTCCTTAACTTCAAACTCCCATATCTCGCGAACGAATTGACGAACTCGACAAACTCTTCTTGCATCTGAAAGCAGAAACTCGCCCGATTACAGCGGTGTGTGTATTTTTGCCCTAGGCCTCTGTAGTTATTGGTTTCGAGTATCAGACTTGCGAAAATTTTGATGGTTTCGCAACCATTCCTTAATTTCAAACTCCCAAATCTCGCGGACGGATTGACGAACTCGAGAAATTCCTGTTTCATCTGAAAGTAGAAACTCGCCCGATTACAACGGTATGTGTATTTTCCCCTAGGCCATTGTAGTTATTGGTTTCGAATATCAGACATGCGAAAATTTTGATGGTTTCTCAACCATTCCTTAACTTCAAACTCCCATATTAATGGAACGGATTGACGAACTCGAGAAATTCCTATTGCATCTGAAAGCAGAAACTCGCCCGATTACATCGGTGTGTGCATTTTTGCCCTAGGCCATAGTAGTTATTGGTTTCGAGTATCAGACTTGCGGAAATTTTGTTGGTTTCTCAACCATTCCTTAACTTCAAACTCCCATATCGCGCGAACGGATTGACGAACACGAGAAATTCCTACTGCATCTGACAGCAGAAACTCGCCCGATTTCAACGGTATGTTTACTTTTCCCCTAGGCCATTCCAGTTATTGGTTTCGAGTATCAGACCAGCGAAAATTTTGATGGTTTCTCAACCATTCCTTCATTTCAAACTCCCATATCTCGCGAACGGATTGACGAACTCGACAAATTCTTCTTGCATCTGAAAGCAGAAACTCGCCCGATTACAACGGTATGTGTATTTTTCCCCTAGGCCATTGTAGTTATTGGTTTCGAGTATCAGACTTGCGAAAATTTTGATGGTTTCTCAACCATTCCTTAACTTAAAACTCCCATATCTTGCGAACGGATAGACGAACTCGAGAAATACATGTTTCATCTGAAAGTAGAAATTCGCCCGTTTACAACGGTGTGTGTATTTTTGCCCTAGGCCATAGTAGTTATTGGTTTCGAGTATCAGACATGCGAAAATTTTTATGGTATCTCAACCATTCCTTCATTTCAAACTCCCATATCTCGCGAACGGATTGACGAACTCGACAAATTCTTCTTGCATCTGAAAGCAGAGACTCGCCCGATTACAGCGATGTGTGTATTTTTGCCCTGGGCCTCTGTAGTTATTGGTTTCGAGTATCAGACTTGCGAAAATTTTGATGGTTTCTCAACCGTTCCTTAAATTCAAACTCCCATATCTCGCGAACGGATTGACGAACTCGACAAATTCTTCTTGCATCTGAAAGCAGAAACTCGCCCGATTACAACGGTATGTGTATTTTTCCCCTAGGCCATTGTAGTTATTGGTTTCGAGAATCAGACTTGCGAAAATTTTGATGGTTGCACAACCATTCCTTAACTTCAAACTCCCATACCTCGCGAACGAATTGACGAACTCGACATATTCTTATTGCATCTGAAAGCAGAAGCTCGCCCGATTACAGCGGTGTGTGTATTTTTGCCCTAGGCCATAGTAGTTATTGGTTTCGAGTATCAGACTTGCGAAAATTTTGACGGTTTCTCAACCATTCCTTAATTTCAAACTCCCATATCTCGCGAACGGATTGACGAACTCGAGAAATTCCTGTTGCATCTGAAAGTAGAAACTCGCCCCTCGCCCCATTACAATGGTGTGTGTACTTTTCCCCTAGGCCATTCCAGTTATTGGTTTCGAGTATCAGACCAGCGAAATTTTTGATGGTTTCTCAAACATTCCTAAACTTCAAACTCCCATATCTCGCGAACGGATTGACGAACTCGAGAAATTCCTGTTTCATCTGAAAGTAGAAACTCGCCCGATTACAACGGTATGTGTATTTTCCCCTAGGCCATTGTAGTTATTGGTTTCGAATATCAGACATTCGAAAATTTTGATCGTTTCTCAACCATTCCTTAAGTTCAAACTCCCATATTATGCGAACGGATTGACGAACTCGAGAAATTTCTATTGCATCTGAAAGCAGAAACTCGCCCGATTACATCGGTATATGTATTTTTGCCCTAGGCCATAGTAGTTATTGGTTTCGAGTTTCAGACTTACGAAAATTTTGATGGTTTCTCAACCATTCCTTAACTTCAAACTCCCATATCTCGCGAACGGATTGACGAACACGAGAAATTCCTGTTTCATCAGAAAGTAGAAATTCGCCCCATTACAATGGTGTGTGTACTTTTCCCCTAACCCATAGTAGTTATGGGTTTCGAGTATCAGACTTGCGAAAATTTTGATGGTTTGTCAACCATTCCTTAACTTCAAACTCCCATATCTCGCGAACGGATAGACGAACTCGAGAAATTCCTGTTTCATCTGAAAGTAGAAATTCGCCCGATTACAACGGTATGAGTATTTTTCCCCTAGGCCTCTGTAGTTATTGGTTTCGGGAATCAGACATGAGAAAATTTTGATGGTTGCTCAACCATTCCTTAACTTCAAACTCCCATATCTCGCGAACGAATTGACGAACTCGAGAAATTCCTATTGCATCTGAAAGCAGAAACTCGCCCGATTACAACGGTATGTGTATTTTTGCCCTAGGCCTCTGTAGTTATTGGTTTCGAGTATCAGACTTGCGAAAATTTTGATGGTTTCTCAACCATTCCTTAATTTCAAACTCCCATATCTCGCGAACGGATTGACGAACTCGCGAAGTTCCTGTTGCTTCTGAAAGTAGAAACTCGCCCCATTACAATGGTGTGTGTACTTTTCCCCTAACCCATAGTAGTTATGGGTTTCGAGTATCAGACTTGCGAAAATTTTGATGGTTTGTCAACCATTCCTTAACTTCAAACTCCCATATCTCGCAAACGGATAGACGAACTCGAGAAATTCCTGTTTCATCTGAAAGTAGAAATTCGCCCGGTTACAACGGTATGTGTATTTTTGCCCTAGGCCTGTGTAGTTATTGGTTTCGAGTATCAGACTTGCGAAAATTTTGATGGTTTCTCAACCGTTCCTTAAATTCAAACTCCCATATCTCGCGAACGGATTGACGAACTCGAGAAATTCCTGTTGCATCTGAAAGTAGAAACTCGCCCGATTACAAGGGTATGTGTATTTTTCCCCTAGGACTTTGTAGTTATTGGTTTCGGGAATCAGACTTGCGAAAATTTTAAGGTTGCACAACCATTCCTTAACTTCAAACTCCCATATCTCGCGAACGAATTGACGAACTCGACAAATTCTTCTTGCATCTGAAAGCAGAAACTCGCCCGATTACAGCGGTGTGTGTATTTTTGCCCTAGGCCATAGTAGTTATTGGTTTCGAGTATCAGACTTGCGAAAATTTTGATGGTTTCTCAACCATTCCTTAATTTCAAACTCCCATATCTCGCGAACGGATTGACGAACTCGAGAAATTCCTGTTTCATCTGAAAGTAGAAACTCGCCCGATTACAACGGTATGTGTATTTTCCCCTAGGCCATTGTAGTTATTGGTTTCGAATATCAGACATGCGAAAATTTTGATGGTTTCTCAACCATTCCTTAACTTCAAACTCCCATATTAATGGAACGGATTGACGAACTCGAGAAATTCCTATTGCATCTGAAAGCAGAAACTCGCCCGATTACATCGGTGTGTGCATTTTTGCCCTAGGCCATAGTAGTTATTGGTTTCGAGTATCAGACTTGCGAAAATTTTGTTGGTTTCTCAACCATTCCTTAACTTCAAACTCCCATATCGCGCGAACGGATTGACGAACACGAGAAATTCCTACTGCATCTGACAGCAGAAACTCGCCCGATTTCAACGGTATGTTTACTTTTCCCCTAGGCCATTCCAGTTATTGGTTTCGAGTATCAGACCAGCGAAAATTTTGATGGTTTCTCAACCATTCCTTCATTTCAAACTCCCATATCTCGCGAACGGATTGACGAACTCGACAAATTTTTCTTGCATCTGAAAGCAGAGACTCGCCCGATTACAGCGGTGTGTGTATTTTTGCCCTGGGCCTCTGTAGTTATTGGTTTCGAGTACCAGACTTGCGAAAATTTTGATGGTTTCTCAACCGTTCCTTAAATTCAAACTCCCATATCTCGCGAACGGATTGACGAACTCGACAAATTCTTCTTGCATCTGAAAGCAGAAACTCGCCCGATTACAACGGTATGAGTATTTTTCCCCTAGGCCATTGTAGTTATTGGTTTCGAGTATCAGACTTGCGAAAATTTTGATGGTTTCTCAACCATTCCTTAACTTAAAACTCCCATATCTTGCGAACGGATAGACGAACTCGAGAAATTCCTGTTTCATCTGAAAGTAGAAATTCGCCCGGTTACAACGGTGTGTGTATTTTTGCCCTAGGCCATAGTAGTTATTGGTTTCGAGTATCAGACTTGCGAAAATTTTGATGGTTTCTCAACCATTCCTTCATTTCAAACTCCCATATCTCGCGAACGGATTGACGAACTCGACAAATTCTTCTTGCATCTGAAAGCAGAGACTCGCCCGATTACAGCGGTGTGTGTATTTTTGCCCTGGGCCTCTGTAGTTATTGGTTTCGAGTATCAGACTTGCGAAAATTTTGATGGTTTCTCAACCGTTCCTTAAATTCAAACTCCCATATCTCGCGAACGGATTGACGAACTCGACAAATTCTTCTTGCATCTGAAAGCAGAAACTCGCCCGATTACAACGGTATGTGTATTTTTCCCCTAGGCCATTGTAGTTATTGGTTTCGAGTATCAGACTTGCGAAAATTTTGATGGTTTCACAACCATTCCTTAACTTAAAACTCCCATATCTTGCGAACGGATAGACGAACTCGAGAAATTCCTGTTTCATCTGAAAGTAGAAATTCGCCCGGTTACAACGGTATGTGTATTTTTCCCCTAGGCCATTGTAGTTATTGGTTTCGAGTATCAGACCAGCGAAAATTTTGATGGTTTCTCAACCATTCCTTAATTTCAAACTCCCATATCTCGCGAACGGATTGACGAACTCGAGAAATTCCTATTGCATCTAAAAGCAGAAACTCGCCCGATTACAACGGTATGTGTATTTTTGCCCTAGGCCTCTGTAGTTATTGGTTTCGAGTATCAGACTTGCGAAAATTTTGATGGATTCTCACCCGTTCCTTAAATTCAAACTCCCATATCTCGCGAACGGATTGACGAACTCGAGAAATTCCTGTTGCATCTGAAAGTAGAAACTCGCCCGATTACAAGGGTATGTGTATTTTTCCCCTAGGACTTTGTAGTTATTGGTTTCGGGAATCAGACTTGCGAAAATTTTGATGGTTGCACAACCATTCCTTAACTTCAAACTCCCATACCTCGCGAACGAATTGACGAACTCGACATATTCTTATTGCATCTGAAAGCAGAAACTCGCCCGATTACAGCGGTGTGTGTATTTTTGCCCTAGGCCATAGTAGTTATTGGTTTCGAGTATCAGACTTGCGAAAATTTTGACGGTTTCTCAACCATTCCTTAATTTCAAACTCCCATATCTCGCGAACGGATTGACGAACTCGAGAAATTCCTGTTGCATCTGAAAGTAGAACCTCGCCCCATTATAATGGTGTGTGTACTTTTCCCCTAGGCCATTCCAGTTATTGGTTTCGAGTATCAGACCAGCGACATTTTTGATGGTTTCTCAAACATTCCTAAACTTCAAACTCCCATATCTCGCGAACGGATTGACGAACTCGAGAAATTCCTGTTTCATCTGAAAGTAGAAACTCGCCCGATTACAACGGTATGTGTATTTTCCCCTAGGCCATTGTAGTTATTGGTTTCGAATATCAGACATTCGAAAATATTGATCGTTTCTCAACCATTCCTTAACTTCAAACTCCCATATTATGCGAACGGATTGACGAACTCGAGAAATTCCTATTGCATCTGAAAGCAGAAACTCGCCCGATTACATCGGTATATGTATCTTTGCCCTAGGCCATAGTAGTTATTGGTTTCGAGTTTCAGACTTGCGAAAATTTTGATGGTCTCTCAACCATTCCTTAACTTCAAACTCCCATATCTCGCGAACGGATTGACGAACACGAGAAATTCCTATTGCATCTAACAGCAGAAACTCGCCCGATTTCAACGGTATGTGTACTTTTCCCCTAGGCCATTCCAGTTATTCGTTTCCAGTATCAGACTTGCGAAATTTTTTTTGGTGTCTCAACCATTCCTTAACTTCAAACTCCCATATCTCGCGAACGGATTGACGAACTCGAGAAATTCCTCTTGCATCTGAAAGCAGAAACTCGCCCGATTACATCGGTATATGTATTTTTGCCCTAGGCCATAGTAGTTATTGGTTACGAGTATCAGACCAGCGAAAATTTTGATGGTTTCTCAACCATTCCCTAACTTCAAACTCCCATATCTCGCGAACGGATTGACGAACTCGCGAAGTTCCTGTTGCCTCTGAAAGTAGAAACTCGCCCCAGTACAATGGTGTGTGTACTTTTCCCCTAGGCCATTCCAGTTATTCGTTTCCAGTATCAGACTTGCGAAATTTTTTTTGGTGTCTCAACCATTCCTTAACTTCAAACTCCCATATCTCGCGAACGGATTGACGAACTCGAGAAATTCCTCTTGCATCTGAAAGTAGAAACTCGCCCGATTACAACGGTATGTGTATTTTTCCCCTAGGCCTCTGTAGTTATTGGTTTCGGGAATCAGACATGCGAAAATTTTGATGGTTGCTCAACCAATCCTTAACTTCAAACTCCCGTATCTCGCGAACGAATTGACGAACTCGAGAAATTCCTATTGCATCTGAAAGCAGAAACTCGCCCGATTACAACGGTATGTGTATTTTTGCCCTAGGGCTCGGTAGTTATTGGTTTCGAGTATCAGACTTGCGAAAATTTTGATGGTTTCTCAACCATTCCTTAATTTCAAACTCCCATATCTCGCCAACGGATTGATGAACTCGCGAAGTTCCTGTTGCTTCTGAAAGTAGAAACTCGCCCCATTACAATGGTGTGTGTACTTTTCCCCTAACCCATAGTAGTTATGGGTTTTGAGTATCAGACTTGCGAAAATTTTGATGGTTTCTCAACCGTTCCTTAAATTCAAACTCCCATATCTCGCGAACGGATTGACGAACTCGAGAAATTCCTGTTGCATCTGAAAGTAGAAACTCGCCCGATTACAAGGGTATGTGTATTTTTCGCCTAGGACTTTGTAGTTATTGGTTTCGGGAATCAGACTTGCGAAAATTTTGATGGTTGCACAACCATTCCTTAACTTCAAACTCCCATATCTCGCGAACGGATCGACGAACTCGCGAAGTTCCTGTTGCTTCTGAAAGTAGAAACTCGCCCCATTACAATGGTGTGTGTACTTTTCCCCTAGGCCATTCCAGTTATTGGTTTCGAGTATCAGACCAGCGAAATTTTTGATGGTTTCTCAACCATTCCTTAATTTCAAACTCCCATATCTCGCGAACGGATGGACGAACTCGAGAAATTCCTGTTTCATCTGAAAGTAGAAATTCGCCCGTTTACAACGGTATGTGTATTTTTCCCCTAGGCCTTTGTAGTTATTTGTTTCGAGTATCAGACTTGCGAAAATTTTGAAGGTTTCTCAACCATTCCTTAACTTCAAACTCCCATATCTCGCGAACGGATTGACGACCACGAGAAATTCCTATTGCATCTGAAAGCAGAAACTCGCCCGATTGCAGGGGTACGTGTATTTTTGCCCTAGGCCATAGTAGTTATTTGTTTCGAGTATCAGACTTGCGAAAATTTTGATGGTTTCTCAACCATTCCTTATCTTCAACTCCCATATCTCGCGAACGAATTGACGAACTCGAGAAATTCTTGTTACATCTGAAAGCAGAAATTCGCCGGATTACAGCGGTATGTGTATATTTGCCCTGGGCCATAGTAGTTATTGGTTTCGAGTATCAGACTTGCGAAAATTTTGATGGTTTCTCGACCATTCCTTAACTTCAAACTCCCATATCTCGCGAACGGATTGACGAACTCGAGAAATTCCTGTTTCATCTGAAAGCAGAAACTCGCGCGATTACAACAGTATGTGTATTTTTCCCCTAGGCCTTTGTGGTTATTTGTTTCGAGTATCAGACTTGCGAAAATTTTGATGGTTTCTCAACCATTCCTTAACTTCAAACTCCCATATCTCGCGAACGGATTGACGAACTCGAGAAATTCCTGTTTCATCTGAAAGCAGAGACTCGCGCGGTTACAACAGTATATGTATTTTTCCCCTAGGCCTTTGTAGTTATTGGTTTCGGGAATCAGACTTGCGAAAATTTTGATGGTTGCACAACCATTCCTTAACTTCAAACTCCCATATCTCGCGAACGGATCGACGAACTCGCGAAGTTCCTGTTGCTTCTGAAAGTAGAAACTCGCCCCATTATAATGGTGTGTGTACTTTTGCCCTAGGCCATAGTAGTTATTGGTTTCGAGTATCAGACTTGCGAAAATTTTGATGGTCTCTCAAACATTCCTTAACTTCAAACTCCCATATCTCGCGAACGGATTGACGAACACGAGAAATTCCTATTGCATCTAACAGCAGAAACTCGCCCGATTTCAACGGTATGTGTACTTTTCCCCTGGGCCATTCCAGTTATTGGTTACGAGTATCAGACCAGCGAAAATTTTGATGGTTTCTCAACCATTCCCTAACTTCAAACTCCCATATCTCGCGAACGGATTGACGAACTCACGAAGTTCCTGTTGCCTCTGAAAGTAGAAACTCGCCCCAGTACAATGGTGTGTGTACTTTTCCCCTAGGCCATTCCAGTTATTCGTTTCCAGTATCAGACTTGCGAAATTTTTTTTGGTGTCTCAACCATTCCTTAACTTCAAACTCCCATATCTCGCGAACGGATTGACGAACTCGAGAAATTCCTCTTGCATCTGAAAGTAGAAACTCGCCCGATTACAACGGTATGTGTATTTTTCCCCTAGGCCTCTGTAGTTATTGGTTTCGGGAATCAGACATGCGAAAATTTTGATGGTTGCTCAACCAATCCTTAACTTCAAACTCCCGTATCTCGCGAACGAATTGACGAACTCGAGAAATTCCTATTGCATCTGAAAGCAGAAACTCGCCCGATTACAACGGTATGTGTATTTTTGCCCTAGGCCTCGGTAGTTATTGGTTTCGAGTATCAGACTTGCGAAAATTTTGATGGTCTCTCAACCATTCCTTAATTTCAAACTCCCATATCTTGCCAACGGATTGATGAACTCGCGAAGTTCCTGTTGCTTCTGAAAGTAGAAACTCGCCCCATTACAATGGTGTGTGTACTTTTCCCCTAACCCATAGTAGTTATGGGTTTTGAGTATCAGACTTGCGAAAATTTTGATGGTTTCTCAACCGTTCCTTAAATTCAAACTCCCATATCTCGCGAACGGATTGACGAACTCGAGAAATTCCTGTTGCATCTGAAAGTAGAAACTCGCCCGATTACAAGGGTATGTGTATTTTTCCCCTAGGACTTTGTAGTTATTGGTTTCGGGAATCAGACTTGCGAAAATTTTGATGGTTGCACAACCATTCCTTAACTTCAAACTCCCATATCTCGCGAACGGATCGACGAACTCGCGAAGTTCCTGTTGCTTCTGAAAGTAGAAACTCGCCCCATTACAATGGTGTGTGTACTTTTCCCCTAGGCCATTCCAGTTATTGGTTTCGAGTATCAGACCAGCGACATTTTTGATGGTTTCTCAAACATTCCTAAACTTCAAACTCCCATATCTCGCGAACGGATTGACGAACTCGAGAAATTCCTGTTTCATCTGAAAGTAGAAACTCGCCCGATTACAACGGTATGTGTATTTTCCCCTAGGCCATTGTAGTTATTGGTTTCGAATATCAGACATTCGAAAATATTGATCGTTTCTCAACCATTCCTTAACTTCAAACTCCCATATTATGCGAACGGATTGACGAACTCGAGAAATTCCTATTGCATCTGAAAGCAGAAACTCGCCCGATTACATCGGTATATGTATCTTTGCCCTAGGCCATAGTAGTTATTGGTTTCGAGTTTCAGACTTGCGAAAATTTTGATGGTCTCTCAACCATTCCTTAACTTCAAACTCCCATATCTCGCGAACGGATTGACGAACACGAGAAATTCCTATTGCATCTAACAGCAGAAACTCGCCCGATTTCAACGGTATGTGTACTTTTCCCCTAGGCCATTCCAGTTATTCGTTTCCAGTATCAGACTTGCGAAATTTTTTTTGGTGTCTCAACCATTCCTTAACTTCAAACTCCCATATCTCGCGAACGGATTGACGAACTCGAGAAATTCCTCTTGCATCTGAAAGCAGAAACTCGCCCGATTACATCGGTATATGTATTTTTGCCCTAGGCCATAGTAGTTATTGGTTACGAGTATCAGACCAGCGAAAATTTTGATGGTTTCTCAACCATTCCCTAACTTCAAACTCCCATATCTCGCGAACGGATTGACGAACTCGCGAAGTTCCTGTTGCCTCTGAAAGTAGAAACTCGCCCCAGTACAATGGTGTGTGTACTTTTCCCCTAGGCCATTCCAGTTATTCGTTTCCAGTATCAGACTTGCGAAATTTTTTTTGGTGTCTCAACCATTCCTTAACTTCAAACTCCCATATCTCGCGAACGGATTGACGAACTCGAGAAATTCCTCTTGCATCTGAAAGTAGAAACTCGCCCGATTACAACGGTATGTGTATTTTTCCCCTAGGCCTCTGTAGTTATTGGTTTCGGGAATCAGACATGCGAAAATTTTGATGGTTGCTCAACCAATCCTTAACTTCAAACTCCCGTATCTCGCGAACGAATTGACGAACTCGAGAAATTCCTATTGCATCTGAAAGCAGAAACTCGCCCGATTACAACGGTATGTGTATTTTTGCCCTAGGGCTCGGTAGTTATTGGTTTCGAGTATCAGACTTGCGAAAATTTTGATGGTTTCTCAACCATTCCTTAATTTCAAACTCCCATATCTCGCCAACGGATTGATGAACTCGCGAAGTTCCTGTTGCTTCTGAAAGTAGAAACTCGCCCCATTACAATGGTGTGTGTACTTTTCCCCTAACCCATAGTAGTTATGGGTTTTGAGTATCAGACTTGCGAAAATTTTGATGGTTTCTCAACCGTTCCTTAAATTCAAACTCCCATATCTCGCGAACGGATTGACGAACTCGAGAAATTCCTGTTGCATCTGAAAGTAGAAACTCGCCCGATTACAAGGGTATGTGTATTTTTCGCCTAGGACTTTGTAGTTATTGGTTTCGGGAATCAGACTTGCGAAAATTTTGATGGTTGCACAACCATTCCTTAACTTCAAACTCCCATATCTCGCGAACGGATCGACGAACTCGCGAAGTTCCTGTTGCTTCTGAAAGTAGAAACTCGCCCCATTACAATGGTGTGTGTACTTTTCCCCTAGGCCATTCCAGTTATTGGTTTCGAGTATCAGACCAGCGAAATTTTTGATGGTTTCTCAACCATTCCTTAATTTCAAACTCCCATATCTCGCGAACGGATGGACGAACTCGAGAAATTCCTGTTTCATCTGAAAGTAGAAATTCGCCCGTTTACAACGGTATGTGTATTTTTCCCCTAGGCCTTTGTAGTTATTTGTTTCGAGTATCAGACTTGCGAAAATTTTGAAGGTTTCTCAACCATTCCTTAACTTCAAACTCCCATATCTCGCGAACGGATTGACGACCACGAGAAATTCCTATTGCATCTGAAAGCAGAAACTCGCCCGATTGCAGGGGTACGTGTATTTTTGCCCTAGGCCATAGTAGTTATTTGTTTCGAGTATCAGACTTGCGAAAATTTTGATGGTTTCTCAACCATTCCTTATCTTCAACTCCCATATCTCGCGAACGAATTGACGAACTCGAGAAATTCTTGTTAGATCTGAAAGCAGAAATTCGCCGGATTACAGCGGTATGTGTATATTTGCCCTGGGCCATAGTAGTTATTGGTTTCGAGTATCAGACTTGCGAAAATTTTGATGGTTTCTCGACCATTCCTTAACTTCAAACTCCCATATCTCGCGAACGGATTGACGAACTCGAGAAATTCCTGTTTCATCTGAAAGCAGAAACTCGCGCGATTACAACAGTATGTGTATTTTTCCCCTAGGCCTTTGTGGTTATTTGTTTCGAGTATCAGACTTGCGAAAATTTTGATGGTTTCTCAACCATTCCTTAACTTCAAACTCCCATATCTCGCGAACGGATTGACGAACTCGAGAAATTCCTGTTTCATCTGAAAGCAGAGACTCGCGCGGTTACAACAGTATATGTATTTTTCCCCTAGGCCTTTGTAGTTATTGGTTTCGGGAATCAGACTTGCGAAAATTTTGATGGTTGCACAACCATTCCTTAACTTCAAACTCCCATATCTCGCGAACGGATCGACGAACTCGCGAAGTTCCTGTTGCTTCTGAAAGTAGAAACTCGCCCCATTATAATGGTGTGTGTACTTTTGCCCTAGGCCATAGTAGTTATTGGTTTCGAGTATCAGACTTGCGAAAATTTTGACGGTTTCTCAACCATTCCTTAATTTCAAACTCCCATATCTCGCCAACGGATTGACGAACTCGAGAAACTCCTGTTTCATCTGAAAGTAGAAACTCGCCCGATTACAACGGTATGTGTATTTTCCCCTAGGCCATTGTAGTTACTGGTTTCGAATATCAGACATTCGAAAATTTTGATCGTTTCTCAACCATTCCTTAACTTCAAACTCCCATATTATGCGAACGGATTGACGAACTCGAGAAATTCCTATTGCATCTGAAAGCAGAAACTCGCCCGATTACATCGGTATATGTATTTTTGCCCTAGGCCATAGTAGTTATTGGTTTCGAGTTTCAGACTTGCGAAAATTTTGATGGTCTCTCAAACATTCCTTAACTTCAAACTCCCATATCTCGCGAACGGATTGACGAACACGAGAAATTCCTATTGCATCTAACAGCAGAAACTCGCCCGATTTCAACGGTATGTGTACTTTTCCCCTGGGCCATTCCAGTTATTGGTTACGAGTATCAGACCAGCGAAAATTTTGATGGTTTCTCAACCATTCCCTAACTTCAAACTCCCATATCTCGCGAACGGATTGACGAACACGAGAAATTCCTATTGCATCTAACAGCAGAAACTCGCCCGATTTCAACGGTATGTGTACTTTTCCCCTAGGCCATTCCAGTTATTCGTTTCCAGTATCAGACTTGCGAAATTTTTTTTGGTGTCTCAACCATTCCTTAACTTCAAACTCCCATATCTCGCGAACGGATTGACGAACTCGAGAAATTCCTCTTGCATCTGAAAGCAGAAACTCGCCCGATTACATCGGTATATGTATTTTTGCCCTAGGCCATAGTAGTTATTGGTTACGAGTATCAGACCAGCGAAAATTTTGATGGTTTCTCAACCATTCCCTAACTTCAAACTCCCATATCTCGCGAACGGATTGACGAACTCGCGAAGTTCCTGTTGCCTCTGAAAGTAGAAACTCGCCCCAGTACAATGGTGTGTGTACTTTTCCCCTAGGCCATTCCAGTTATTCGTTTCCAGTATCAGACTTGCGAAATTTTTTTTGGTGTCTCAACCATTCCTTAACTTCAAACTCCCATATCTCGCGAACGGATTGACGAACTCGAGAAATTCCTCTTGCATCTGAAAGTAGAAACTCGCCCGATTACAACGGTATGTGTATTTTTCCCCTAGGCCTCTGTAGTTATTGGTTTCGGGAATCAGACATGCGAAAATTTTGATGGTTGCTCAACCAATCCTTAACTTCAAACTCCCGTATCTCGCGAACGAATTGACGAACTCGAGAAATTCCTATTGCATCTGAAAGCAGAAACTCGCCCGATTACAACGGTATGTGTATTTTTGCCCTAGGGCTCGGTAGTTATTGGTTTCGAGTATCAGACTTGCGAAAATTTTGATGGTTTCTCAACCATTCCTTAATTTCAAACTCCCATATCTCGCCAACGGATTGATGAACTCGCGAAGTTCCTGTTGCTTCTGAAAGTAGAAACTCGCCCCATTACAATGGTGTGTGTACTTTTCCCCTAACCCATAGTAGTTATGGGTTTTGAGTATCAGACTTGCGAAAATTTTGATGGTTTCTCAACCGTTCCTTAAATTCAAACTCCCATATCTCGCGAACGGATTGACGAACTCGAGAAATTCCTGTTGCATCTGAAAGTAGAAACTCGCCCGATTACAAGGGTATGTGTATTTTTCGCCTAGAACTTTGTAGTTATTGGTTTCGGGAATCAGACTTGCGAAAATTTTGATGGTTGCACAACCATTCCTTAACTTCAAACTCCCATATCTCGCGAACGGATCGACGAACTCGCGAAGTTCCTGTTGCTTCTGAAAGTAGAAACTCGCCCCATTACAATGGTGTGTGTACTTTTCCCCTAGGCCATTCCAGTTATTGGTTTCGAGTATCAGACCAGCGAAATTTTTGATGGTTTCTCAACCATTCCTTAATTTCAAACTCCCATATCTCGCGAACGGATGGACGAACTCGAGAAATTCCTGTTTCATCTGAAAGTAGAAATTCGCCCGTTTACAACGGTATGTGTATTTTTCCCCTAGGCCTTTGTAGTTATTTGTTTCGAGTATCAGACTTGCGAAAATTTTGAAGGTTTCTCAACCATTCCTTAACTTCAAACTCCCATATCTCGCGAACGGATTGACGACCACGAGAAATTCCTATTGCATCTGAAAGCAGAAACTCGCCCGATTGCAGGGGTACGTGTATTTTTGCCCTAGGCCATAGTAGTTATTTGTTTCGAGTATCAGACTTGCGAAAATTTTGATGGTTTCTCAACCATTCCTTATCTTCAACTCCCATATCTCGCGAACGAATTGACGAACTCGAGAAATTCTTGTTAGATCTGAAAGCAGAAATTCGCCGGATTACAGCGGTATGTGTATATTTGCCCTGGGCCATAGTAGTTATTGGTTTCGAGTATCAGACTTGCGAAAATTTTGATGGTTTCTCGACCATTCCTTAACTTCAAACTCCCATATCTCGCGAACGGATTGACGAACTCGAGAAATTCCTGTTTCATCTGAAAGCAGAAACTCGCGCGATTACAACAGTATGTGTATTTTTCCCCTAGGCCTTTGTGGTTATTTGTTTCGAGTATCAGACTTGCGAAAATTTTGATGGTTTCTCAACCATTCCTTAACTTCAAACTCCCATATCTCGCGAACGGATTGACGAACTCGAGAAATTCCTGTTTCATCTGAAAGCAGAGACTCGCGCGGTTACAACAGTATATGTATTTTTCCCCTAGGCCTTTGTAGTTATTGGTTTCGGGAATCAGACTTGCGAAAATTTTGATGGTTGCACAACCATTCCTTAACTTCAAACTCCCATATCTCGCGAACGGATCGACGAACTCGCGAAGTTCCTGTTGCTTCTGAAAGTAGAAACTCGCCCCATTATAATGGTGTGTGTACTTTTGCCCTAGGCCATAGTAGTTATTGGTTTCGAGTATCAGACTTGCGAAAATTTTGACGGTTTCTCAACCATTCCTTAATTTCAAACTCCCATATCTCGCGAACGGATTGACGAACTCGAGAAACTCCTGTTTCATCTGAAAGTAGAAACTCGCCCGATTACAACGGTATGTGTATTTTCCCCTAGGCCATTGTAGTTACTGGTTTCGAATATCAGACATTCGAAAATTTTGATCGTTTCTCAACCATTCCTTAACTTCAAACTCCCATATTATGCGAACGGATTGACGAACTCGAGAAATTCCTATTGCATCTGAAAGCGGAAACTCGCCCGATTACATCGGTATATGTATTTTTGCCCTAGGCCATAGTAGTTATTGGTTTCGAGTTTCAGACTTGCGAAAATTTTGATGGTCTCTCAAACATTCCTTAACTTCAAACTCCCATATCTCGCGAACGGATTGACGAACACGAGAAATTCCTATTGCATCTAACAGCAGAAACTCGCCCGATTTCAACGGTATGTGTACTTTTCCCCTGGGCCATTCCAGTTATTGGTTACGAGTATCAGACCAGCGAAAATTTTGATGGTTTCTCAACCATTCCCTAACTTCAAACTCCCATATCTCGCGAACGGATTGACGAACTCACGAAGTTCCTGTTGCCTCTGAAAGTAGAAACTCGCCCCAGTACAATGGTGTGTGTACTTTTCCCCTAGGCCATTCCAGTTATTCGTTTCCAGTATCAGACTTGCGAAATTTTTTTTGGTGTCTCAACCATTCCTTAACTTCAAACTCCCATATCTCGCGAACGGATTGACGAACTCGAGAAATTCCTCTTGCATCTGAAAGTAGAAACTCGCCCGATTACAACGGTATGTGTATTTTTCCCCTAGGCCTCTGTAGTTATTGGTTTCGGGAATCAGACATGCGAAAATTTTGATGGTTGCTCAACCAATCCTTAACTTCAAACTCCCGTATCTCGCGAACGAATTGACGAACTCGAGAAATTCCTATTGCATCTGAAAGCAGAAACTCGCCCGATTACAACGGTATGTGTATTTTTGCCCTAGGCCTCGGTAGTTATTGGTTTCGAGTATCAGACTTGCGAAAATTTTGATGGTCTCTCAACCATTCCTTAATTTCAAACTCCCATATCTTGCCAACGGATTGATGAACTCGCGAAGTTCCTGTTGCTTCTGAAAGTAGAAACTCGCCCCATTACAATGGTGTGTGTACTTTCTCCTAACCCATAGTAGTTATGGGTTTTGAGTATCAGACTTGCGAAAATTTTGATGGTTTCTCAACCGTTCCTTAAATTCAAACTCCCATATCTCGCGAACGGATTGACGAACTCGAGAAATTCCTGTTGCATCTGAAAGTAGAAACTCGCCCGATTACAAGGGTATGTGTATTTTTCCCCTAGGACTTTGTAGTTATTGGTTTCGGGAATCAGACTTGCGAAAATTTTGATGGTTGCACAACCATTCCTTAACTTCAAACTCCCATATCTCGCGAACGGATCGACGAACTCGCGAAGTTCCTGTTGCTTCTGAAAGTAGAAACTCGCCCCATTACAATGGTGTGTGTACTTTTCCCCTAGGCCATTCCAGTTATTGGTTTCGAGTATCAGACCAGCGAAATTTTTGATGGTTTCTCAACCATTCCTTAATTTCAAACTCCCATATCTCGCGAACGGATGGACGAACTCGAGAAATTCCTGTTTCATCTGAAAGTAGAAATTCGCCCGATTACAACGGTATGTGTATTTTTCCCCTAGGCCTTTGTAGTTATTTGTTTCGAGTATCAGACTTGCGAAAATTTTGAAGGTTTCTCAACCATTCCTTAACTTCAAACTCCCATATCTCGCGAACGGATTGACGACCACGAGAAATTCCTATTGCATCTGAAAGCAGAAACTCGCCCGATTGCAAGGGTACGTGTATTTTTGCCCTAGGCCATAGTAGTTATTTGTTTCGAGTATCAGACTTGCGAAAATTTTGATGGTTTCTCAACCATTCCTTATCTTCAAACTCCCATATCTCGCGAACGGATCGACGAACTCGCGAAGTTCCTGTTGCTTCTGAAAGTAGAAACTCGCCCCATTACAATGGTGTGTGTACTTTTCCCCTAGGCCATTCCAGTTATTGGTTTCGAGTATCAGACCAGCGAAATTTTTGATGGTTTCTCAACCATTCCTTAATTTCAAACTCCCATATCTCGCGAACGGATGGACGAACTCGAGAAATTCCTGTTTCATCTGAAAGCAGAAACTCGCGCGATTACAACAGTATGTGTATTTTTCCCCTAGGCCTTTGTGGTTATTTGTTTCGAGTATTAGACTTGCGAAAATTTTGATGGTTTCTCAACCATTCCTTAACTTCAAACTCCCATATCTTGCGAACGGATAGACGAACTCGAGAAATTCCTGTTTCATCTGAAAGTAGAAATTCGCCCGGTTACAACGGTATGTGTATTTTTCCCCTAGGCCATTGTAGTTATTGGTTTCGAGTATCAGACTTGCGAAAATTTTGATGGTTTCTCAACCATTCCTTAATTTCAAACTCCCATATCTCGCAAACGGATTGACGAACTCCCGAAGTTCCTGTTGCTTCTGAAAGTAGAAACTCGCCCCATTACAATGGTGTGTGTACTTTTCCCATAACCCATAGTAGTTATGGGTTTCGAGTATCAGACTTGCGAAAATTTTGATGGTTTGTCAACCACACCTTCACTTCAAACTCCCATATCTCGCGAACGGATTGACGAACTCGAGAAATTCCTATTGCATCTGAAACCAGAAACTCGCCCGATTACAACGGTATGTGTATTTTTGCCCTAGGCCTCTGTAGTTATTGGTTTCGAGTATCAGACTTGCGAAAATTTTGATGGTTTCTCACCCGTTCCTTAAATTCAAACTCCCATATCTCGCGAACGGATTGACGAACTCGAGAAATTCCTGTTGCATCTGAAAGTAGAAACTCGCCCCATTACAATGGTGTGTGTACTTTTCCCCTAGGCCATTCCAGTTTTTGGTTTCGAGTATCAGACCAGCGAAATTTTTGATTGGTTTCTCAAACATTCGTAAACTTCAAACTCCCATATCTCGCGAACGGATTGACGAACTCGAGAAATTCCTATTGCATTTGAAAGCAGAAACTCGCCCGATTACATCGGTATATGTATTTTTGCCCTAGGCCATAGCAGTTATTGGTTTCGAGTTTCAGACTTGCGAAAATTTTGATGGTTCCTCAACCATACTTTAACTTCAAACTCCCATATCTCGCGAACGGATTGACGAACTCGAGAAATTCCTATTGCATCTGAAACCAGAAACTCGCCCGATTACAACGGTATGTGTATTTTTGCCCTAGGCCTCTGTAGTTATTGGTTTCGAGTATCAGACTTGCGAAAATTTTGATGGTTGCACAACCATTCCTTAACTTCAAACTCCCATATCTCGCGAACGAATTGACGAACTCGACAAATTCTTATTGCGTCTGAAAGCAGAAACTCGCCCGATTACAGCGGTGTGTGTATTTTTGCCCTAGGCCATAGTAGTTATTGGTTTCGAGTATCAGACTTGCGAAAATTTTGATGGTTTCTCAACCATTCCTTAATTTCAAACTCCCATATCTCGCGAACGGATTGACGAACTCGAGAAGTTCCTGTTGCATCTGAAAGTAGAAACTCGCCCCATTACAATGGTGTGTGTACTTTTCCCCTAGGCCATTCCAGTTATTGGTTTCGAGTATCAGACCAGCGAAATTTTTGATGGTTTCTCAAACATTCCTAAACTTCAAACTCCCATATCTCGCGAACGGATTGACGAACTCGCGAAGTTCCTGTAGCCTCTGAAAGTAGAAACTCGCCCCATTACAATGGTGTGTGTACTTTTCCCCTAGGCCATTCCAGTTATTCGTTTCCAGTATCAGACTTGCGAAATTTTTTATGGTGTCTCAACCATTCCTTAACTTCAAACTCCCATATCTCGCGAACGGATGGACGAACTCGAGAAATTCCTGTTTCATCTGAAAGTAGAAATTCGCCCGATTACAACGGTATGTGTATTTTTCCCCTAGGCCATTGTAGTTATTGGTTTCGAGAATCACACATGCGAAAATTTTTATGGTTGCTCAACCATTCCTTAACTTCAAACTCCCATATCTCGCGAACGAATTGACGAACTCGAGAAATTCTTGTTGCATCTGAAAGTAGAAACTCGCCCGATTACAACGGTATGTGTATTTATGCCCTAGGCAATAGTAGTTATTGGTTTCGAGTATCAGACTTGCGAAAATTTTGATGGTTTCTCAACCATTCCTTAATTTCAAACTCCCGTATCACGCGAACGGATTGACGAACACGAGAAATTCCTATTGCATCCAACAGCAGAAACTCGCGCGATTACAACAGTATGTGTATTTTTACCCTAGGCCTTTGTAGTTATTTGTTTCGGGTATTAGACCTGCGAAAATTTTGATGGTTTCTCAACCATTCCTTAACTTCACACTCCCATATCTCGCGAACGGATTGACGAACACGAGAAATTCCTCTTGCATCTGAAAGTAGAAACTCTCCCGATTACAATGGTGTGTGTACTTTTCCCCTAGGCCATTCCAGTTATTGGTTTCGAGTATCAGACCAGCGAAAATTTTGATGGTTTCTCGACCATTCCTTAACTTCAAACTCCCATATCTCGCGAACGGATTGACGAACTCGAGAAATTCCTCTTGCATCTGAAAGTAGAAACTCGTCCGATTACAACGGTATGTGTATTTTTCCCCTAGGCCTCTGTAGTTATTGGTTTCGGGAATCAGACATCCGAAAATTTTGATGGTTGCTCAACCAATCCTTACTTCATACTCCCATATCTCGCGAACGAATTGACGAACTCGAGAAATTCCTATTGCATCTGTAAGTAGAAACTCGCCCCATTACAATGGTGTGTGTACTTTTCCCCTAACCCATAGTAGTTATGGGTTTCGAGTATCAGACTTGCGAAAATTTTGATGGTTTGTCAACCATTCCGTAACTTCAAACTCCCATATCTCGCGAACGGATTGACGAACTCGCGAAGTTCCTGTTGCTTCTGAAAGTAGAAACTCGCACCATTACAATGGTGTGTGTACTTTTCCCCTAGGCCATTCCAGTTATTGGTTTCGAGTATCAGACCAGCGAAATTTTTGATGGTTTCTCAACCATTCCTTAACTTCAAACTCCCATATCTCGCGAACGGATTGACGACCACGAGAAATTCCTATTCCATCTGAAAGCAGAAACTCGCCCGATTGCAAGGGTACGTGTATTTTTGCCCTAGGCCATAGTAGTTATTGGTTTCGAGTATCAGACATGCGAAAATTTTGATGTTTTCTCAACCGTTCCTTAAATTCAAACTCCCATATCTCGCGAACGGATTGACGAACTCGCGAAGTTCCTGTAGCTTCTGAAAGTAGAAACTCGCCCCATTACAATGGTGTGTGTACTTTTCCCCTAGGCCATTCCAGTTATTGGTTTCGAGTATCAGACCAGCGAAATTTTTGATGGTTTCTCAACCATTCCTTAACTTCAAACTCCCATATCTCGCGAACGGATGGACGAACTCGAGAAATTCCTGTTTCATCTGAAAGTAGAAATTCGCCCGATTACAATGGTGTGTGTACTTTTCCCCTAACCCATAGCAGTTATGGGTTTCGAGTATCAGACTTGCGAAAATTTTGATGGTTTGTCAACAACTCCTTCACTTCAAACTCCCATATCTCGCGAACGGATTGACGAACTCGAGAAATTCTTATTGCATCTGAAAGCAGAAACTCGCCCGATTGCAACGGTATGTGTATTTTTGCCCTAGGCCTCTGTAGTTATTGGTTTCGAGTATCAGACTTGCGAAAATTTTGATGGTTTCTCACCCGTTCCTTAAATTCAAACTCCCATATCTCGCGAACGGATTGACGAACTCGAGAAATTCCTGTTGCATCTGAAAGTAGAAACTCGCCCGATTACAATGGTGTGTGTACTTTTCCCCTAGGCCATTCCAGTTATTGGTTTCGAGTATCAGACCAACGAAAATTTTGATGGTTTCTCGACCATTCCTTAACTTCAAACTCCCATATCTCGCGAACGGATTGACGAACTCGAGAAATTCCTCTTGCATCTGAAAGTAGAAACTCGCCCGATTACAACGGTATGTGTATTTTTCCCCTAGGCCTCTGTAGTTATTGGTTTCGGGAATCAGACATCCGAAAATTTTGATGGTTGCTCAACCAATCCTTAACTTCATACTCCCATATCTCGCGAACGAATTGACGAACTCGAGAAATTCCTATTGCATCTGAAAGCAGAAACTCGCCCGATTACAACGGTATGTGTATTTTTGCCCTAGGCCTCTGTAGTTATTGGTTTCGAGTATCAGACTTGCGAAAATTTTGATGGTTTCTCAACCATTCCTTAATTTCAAACTCCCATATCTCGCGAACGGATTGACGAACTCGCGAAGTTCCTGTTGCTTCTGAAAGTAGAAACTCGCCCCATTACAATGGTGTGTGTACTTTTCCCCTAACCCATAGTAGTTATGGGTTTCGAGTATCAGACTTGCGAAAATTTTGATGGTTTGTCAACCATTCCTTAACTTCAAACTCCCATATCTCGCGAACGGATTGACGAACTCGAGAAACTCCTATTGCATCTGAAAGCAGAAACTCGCCAGATTACAACGGTATGTGTATTTTTGCCCTAGGCCTCTGTGGTTATTTGTTTCGAGTATCAGACTTGCGAAAATTTTGATGGTTTCTCAACCGTTCCTTAAATTCAAACTCCCATATCTCGCGAACGGATTGACGAACTCGCGAAGTTCCTGTTGCTTCTGAAAGTAGAAACTCGCCCCATTACAATGGTGTGTGTACTTTTCCCCTAGGCCATTCCAGTTATTGGTTTCGAGTATCAGACCAGCGAAATTTTTGATGGTTTCTCAACCATTCCTTAACTTCAAACTCCCATATCTCGCGAACGGATGGACGAACTCGAGAAATTCCTGTTTCATCTGAAAGTAGAAATTCGCCCGATTACAACGGTATGTGTATTTTTCCCCTAGGCCTTTGTGGTTATTGGTTTCGAGTATCAGACTTGCGAAAATTTTGATGGTTTCTCAACCATTCCTTAATTTCAAACTCCCATATCTCGCAAACGGATTGACGAACTCCCGAAGTTCCTGTTGCTTCTGAAAGTAGAAACTCGCCCCATTACAATGGTGTGTGTACTTTTCCCCTAACCCATAGCAGTTATGGGTTTCGAGTATCAGACTTGCGAAAATTTTGATGGTTTGTCAACAACTCCTTCACTTCAAACTCCCATATCTCGCGAACGGATTGACGAACTCGAGAAATTCTTATTGCATCTGAAAGCAGAAACTCGCCCGATTACAACGGTATATGTATTTTTGCCCTAGGCCTCTGTAGTTATTGGTTTCGAGTATCAGACTTGCGAAAATTTTGATGGTTTCTCACCCGTTCCTTAAATTCAAACTCCCATATCTCGCGAACGGATTGACGAACTCGAGAAATTCCTGTTGCATCTGAAAGTAGAAACTAGCCCGATTACAAGGGTATGTGTATTTTTCCCCTAGGACTTTGTAGTTATTGGTTTCGGGAATCAGACTTGCGAAAATTTTGATGGTTGCACAACCATTCCTTAACTTCAAACTCCCATATCTCGCGAACGAATTGACGAACTCGACAAATTCTTATTGCATCTGAAAGCAGAAACTCCCCCGATTACAGCGGTGTGTGTATTTTTGCCCTAGGCCATAGTAGTTATTGGTTTCGAGTATCAGACTTGCGAAAATTTTGATGGTTTCTCAACCATTCCTTAATTTCAAACTCCCATATCTCGCGAACGGATTGACGAACTCGAGAAATTCCTGTTGCATCTGAAAGTAGAAACTCGCCCCATTACAATGGTGTGTGTACTTTTCCCCTAGGCCATTCCAGTTATTAGTTTCGAGTATCAGACCAGCGAAATTTTTGATGGTTTCTCAAACATTCCTAAACTTCAAACACCCATATCTCGCGAACGGATTGACGAACTCGCGAAGTTCCTGTTGCCTCTGAAAGTAGAAACTCGCCCCATTACAATGGTGTGTGTACTTTTCCCCTAGGCCATTCCAGTTATTCGTTTCCAGTATCAGACTTGCGAAATTTTTTATGGTGTCTCAACCATTCCTTAACTTCAAACTCCCATATCTCGCGAACGGATGGACGAACTCGAGAAATTCCTGTTTCATCTGAAAGAAGAAATTCGCCCGATTACAACGGTATGTGTATTTTTCCCTAGGCCATTGTAGTTATTGGTTTCGAGTATCACACATGCGAAAATTTTTATGGTTGCTCAACCATTCCTTAACTTCAAACTCCCATATCTCGCGAACGAATTGACGAACTCGAGAAATTCTTGTTGCATCTGAAAGCAGAAACTCGCCCGATTACAACGGTATGTGTATTTTTGCCCTAGGCAATAGTAGTTATTGGTTTCGAGTATCAGACTTGCGAAAATTTTGATGGTTTCTCAACCATTCCTTAATTTCAAACTCCCGTATCACGCGAACGGATTGACGAACTCGAGAAATTCCTATTGCATCTGAAAGCAGAAACTCGCGCGATTACAACAGTATGTGTATTTTTACCCTAGGCCTTTGTAGTTATTTGTTTCGGGTATTAGACCTGCGAAAATTTTGATGGTTTCTCAACCATTCCTTAACTTCACACTCCCATATCTCGCGAACGGATTGACGAACACGAGAAATTCCTCTTGCATCTGAAAGTAGAAACTCTCCCGATTACAATGGTGTGTGTACTTTTCCCCTAGGCCATTCCAGTTATTGGTTTCGAGTATCAGACCAGCGAAAATTTTGATGGTTTCTCGACCATTCCTTAACTTCAAACTCCCATATCTCGCGAACGGATTGACGAACTCGAGAAATTCCTCTTGCATCTGAAAGTAGAAACTCGTCCGATTACAACGGTATGTGTATTTTTCCCCTAGGCCTCTGTAGTTATTGGTTTCGGGAATCAGACATCCGAAAATTTTGATGGTTGCTCAACCAATCCTTAACTTCAAACTCCCATATCTCGCGAACGAACTGACGAACTCGAGAAATTCCTATTGCATCTGAAAGTAGAAACTCGCCCCATTACAATGGTGTGTGTACTTTTCCCCTAACCCATAGTAGTTATGGGTTTCGAGTATCAGACTTGCGAAAATTTTGATGGTTTGTCAACCATTCCTTAACTTCAAACTCCCATATCTCGCGAACGGATTGACGAACTCGAGAAACTCCTATTGCATCTGAAAGCAGAAACTCGCCCGATTACAACGGTATGTGTATTTTTGCCCTAGGCCTCTGTGGTTATTGGTTTCGAGTATCAGACTTGCGAAAATTTTGATGGTTTCTCAACCGTTCCTTAAATTCAAACTCCCATATCTCGCGAACGGATTGACGAACTCGCGAAGTTCCTGTTGCTTCTGAAAGTAGAAACTCGCCCCATTACAATGGTGTGTGTATTTTTCCCCTAGGCCATTCCAGTTATTGGTTTCGAGTATCAGACCAGCGAAATTTTTGATGGTTTGTCAACCATTCCTTAACTTCAAACTCCCATATCTCGCGAACGGATTGACGAACTCGAGAAACTCCTATTGCATCTGAAAGCAGAAACTCGCCCGATTACAACGGTATGTGTATTTTTGCCCTAGGCCTCTGTGGTTATTGGTTTCGAGTATCAGACTTGCGAAAATTTTGATGGTTTCTCAACCGTTCCTTAAATTCAAACTCCCATATCTCGCGAACGGATTGACGAACTCGCGAAGTTCCTGTTGCTTCTGAAAGTAGAAACTCGCCCCATTACAATGGTGTGTGTACTTTTCCCCTAGGCCATTCCAGTTATTGGTTTCGAGTATCAGACCAGCGAAATTTTTGATGGTTTCTCAACCATTCCTTAACTTCAAACTCCCATATCTCGCGAACGGATGGACGAACTCGAGAAATTCCTGTTGCATCTGAAAGTTGAAACTCGCCCCATTACAATGGTGTGTGTACTTTTCCCCTAGGCCATTCCAGTTATTGGTTTCGAGTATCAGACCAGCGAAATTTTTGATGGTTTCTCAACCATTCCTTAACTTCAAACTCCCATATCTCGCGAACGGATTGACGAACTCGAGAAATTCCTGTTGCATCTGAAAGTAGAAACTCGCCCCATTACAATGGTGTGTGTACTTTTCCCCTAGGCCATTCCAGTTATTGGTTTCGAGTATCAGACCAGCGAAATTTTTGATGGTTTCTCAACCATTCCTTAATTTCAAACTCGCATATCTCGCGAACGGATTGACGAACTCGAGAAATTCTTGTTGCATCTGAAAGCAGAAATTCGCCGGATTACAGCGGTATGTGTATTTTTGCCCTAGGCCATAGTAGTTATTGGTTTCGAGTATCAGACTTGCGAAAATTTTGATGGTTTCTCAACCGTTCCTTAAATTCAAACTCCCATATCTCGCGAACGGATTGACGAACTCGCGAAGTTCCTGTTGCTTCTGAAAGTAGAAACTCGCCCCATTACAATGGTGTGTGTACTTTTCCCCTAGGCCATTCCAGTTATTGGTTTCGAGTATTAGACCAGCGAAAATTTTGATGGTTTCTCGACCATTCCTTAACTTCAAACTCCCATATCTCGCGAACGGATTGACGAACTCGAGAAATTCCTCTTGCATCTGAAAGTAGAAACTCGCCCGATTACAACGGTATGTGTATTTTTCCCCTAGGCCTCTGTAGTTATTGGTTTCGGGAATCAGACATCCGAAAATTTTGATGGTTGCTCAACCAATCCTTAACTTCAAACTCCCATATCTCGCGAACGAACTGACGAACTCGAGAAATTCCTATTGCATCTGAAAGTAGAAACTCGCCCCATTACAATGGTGTGTGTACTTTTCCCCTAACCCATAGTAGTTATGGGTTTCGAGTATCAGACTTGCGAAAATTTTGATGGTTTGTCAACCATTCCTTAACTTCAAACTCCCATATCTCGCGAACGGATTGACGAACTCGAGAAACTCCTATTGCATCTGAAAGCAGAAACTCGCCCGATTACAACGGTATGTGTATTTTTGCCCTAGGCCTCTGTGGTTATTGGTTTCGAGTATCAGACTTGCGAAAATTTTGATGGTTTCTCAACCGTTCCTTAAAACAAAACTCCCATATCTCGCGAACGGATTGACGAACTCGCGAAGTTCCTGTTGCTTCTGAAAGTAGAAACTCGCCCCATTACAATGGTGTGTGTACTTTTCCCCTAGGCCATTCCAGTTATTGGTTTCGAGTATCAGACCAGCGAAATTTTTGATGGTTTGTCAACCATTCCTTAACTTCAAACTCCCATATCTCGCGAACGGATTGACGAACTCGAGAAACTCCTATTGCATCTGAAAGCAGAAACTCGCCCGATTACAACGGTATGTGTATTTTTGCCCTAGGCCTCTGTGGTTATTGGTTTCGAGTATCAGACTTGCGAAAATTTTGATGGTTTCTCAACCGTTCCTTAAATTCAAACTCCCATATCTCGCGAACGGATTGACGAACTCGCGAAGTTCCTGTTGCTTCTGAAAGTAGAAACTCGCCCCATTACAATGGTGTGTGTACTTTTCCCCTAGGCCATTCCAGTTATTGGTTTCGAGTATCAGACCAGCGAAATTTTTGATGGTTTCTCAACCATTCCTTAACTTCAAACTCCCATATCTCGCGAACGGATGGACGAACTCGAGAAATTCCTGTTGCATCTGAAAGTTGAAACTCGCCCCATTACAATGGTGTGTGTACTTTTCCCCTAGGCCATTCCAGTTATTGGTTTCGAGTATCAGACCAGCGAAATTTTTGATGGTTTCTCAACCATTCCTTAACTTCAAACTCCCATATCTCGCGAACGGATTGACGAACTCGAGAAATTCCTGTTGCATCTGAAAGTAGAAACTCGCCCCATTACAATGGTGTGTGTACTTTTCCCCTAGGCCATTCCAGTTATTGGTTTCGAGTATCAGACCAGCGAAATTTTTGATGGTTTCTCAACCATTCCTTAATTTCAAACTCGCATATCTCGCGAACGGATTGACGAACTCGAGAAATTCTTGTTGCATCTGAAAGCAGAAATTCGCCGGATTACAGCGGTATGTGTATTTTTGCCCTAGGCCATAGTAGTTATTGGTTTCGAGTATCAGACTTGCGAAAATTTTGATGGTTTCTCAACCGTTCCTTAAATTCAAACTCCCATATCTCGCGAACGGATTGACGAACTCGAGAAATTCCTGTTGCATCTGAAAGTAGAAACTCGCCCCATTACAATGGTGTGTGTACTTTTCCCCTAGGCCATTCCAGTTATTAGTTTCGAGTATCAGACCAGCGAAATTTTTGATGGTTTCTCAAACATTCCTAAACTTCAAACTCCCATATCTCGCGAACGGATTGACGAACTCGCGAAGTTCCTGTTGCCTCTGAAAGTAGAAATTCGCCCGATTACAACGGTATGTGTATTTTTCCCCTAGGCCTTTGTGGTTATTGGTTTCGAGTATCAGACTTGCGAAAATTTTCATGGTTTCTCAACCATTCCTTAATTTCAAACTCCCATATCTCGCAAACGGATTGACGAACTCCCGAAGTTCCTGTTGCTTCTGAAAGTAGAAACTCGCCCCATTACAATGGTGTGTGTACTTTTCCCCTAACCCATAGCAGTTATGGGTTTCGAGTATCAGACTTGCGAAAATTTTGATGGTTTGTCAACAACTCCTTCACTTCAAACTCCCATATCTCGCGAACGGATTGACGAACTCGAGAAATTCTTATTGCATCTGAAAGCAGAAACTCGCCCGATTACAACGGTATATGTATTTTTGCCCTAGGCCTCTGTAGTTATTGGTTTCGAGTATCAGACTTGCGAAAATTTTGATGGTTTCTCACCCGTTCCTTAAATTCAAACTCCCATATCTCGCGAACGGATTGACGAACTCGAGAAATTCCTGTTGCATCTGAAAGTAGAAACTAGCGCGATTACAAGGGTATGTGTATTTTTCCCCTAGGACTTTGTAGTTATTGGTTTCGGGAATCAGACTTGCGAAAATTTTGATGGTTGCACAACCATTCATTAACTTCAAACTCCCATATCTCGCGAACGGATTGACGAACTCGCGAAGTTCCTGTTGCCTCTGAAAGTAGAAACTCGCCCCATTACAATGGTGTGTGTACTTTTCCCCTAGGCCATTCCAGTTATTCGTTTCCAGTATCAGACTTGCGAAATTTTTTATGGTGTCTCAACCATTCCTTAACTTCAAACTCCCATATCTCGCGAACGGATGGACGAACTCGAGAAATTCCTGTTTCATCTGAAAGTAGAAACTCGTCCGATTACAACGGTATGTGTATTTTTCCCCTAGGCCTCTGTAGTTATTGGTTTCGGGAATCAGACATCCGAAAATTTTGATGGTTGCTCAACCAATCCTTAACTTCAAACTCCCATATCTCGCGAACGAACTGACGAACTCGAGAAATTCCTATTGCATCTGAAAGTAGAAACTCGCCCCATTACAATGGTGTGTGTACTTTTCCCCTAACCCATAGTAGTTATGGGTTTCGAGTATCAGACTTGCGAAAATTTTGATGGTTTGTCAACCATTCCTTAACTTCAAACTCCCATATCTCGCGAACGGATTGACGAACTCGAGAAACTCCTATTGCATCTGAAAGCAGAAACTCGCCCGATTACAACGGTATGTGTATTTTTGCCCTAGGCCTCTGTGGTTATTGGTTTCGAGTATCAGACTTGCGAAAATTTTGATGGTTTCTCAACCGTTCCTTAAATTCAAACTCCCATATCTCGCGAACGGATTGACGAACTCGCGAAGTTCCTGTTGCTTCTGAAAGTAGAAACTCGCCCCATTACAATGGTGTGTGTACTTTTCCCCTAGGCCATTCCAGTTATTGGTTTCGAGTATCAGACCAGCGAAATTTTTGATGGTTTGTCAACCATTCCTTAACTTCAAACTCCCATATCTCGCGAACGGATTGACGAACTCGAGAAACTCCTATTGCATCTGAAAGCAGAAACTCGCCCGATTACAACGGTATGTGTATTTTTGCCCTAGGCCTCTGTGGTTATTGGTTTCGAGTATCAGACTTGCGAAAATTTTGATGGTTTCTCAACCAATCCTTAACTTCAAACTCCCATATCTCGCGAACGAACTGACGAACTCGAGAAATTCCTATTGCATCTGAAAGTAGAAACTCGCCCCATTACAATGGTGTGTGTACTTTTCCCCTAACCCATAGTAGTTATGGGTTTCGAGTATCAGACTTGCGAAAATTTTGATGGTTTCTCAACCATTCCTTAATTTCAAACTCGCATATCTCGCGAACGGATTGACGAACTCGAGAAATTCTTGTTGCATCTGAAAGCAGAAATTCGCCGGATTACAGCGGTATGTGTATTTTTGCCCTAGGCCATAGTAGTTATTGTTTTCGAGTATCAGACATGCGAAAATTTTGATGGTTTCTTAACCATTCCTTAACTTCAAACTCCCATATCTCGCGAACGAATTGACGAACTCGAGAAATTCTTGTTGCATCTGAAAGCAGAAATTCGCCGGATTACAGCGGTATGTGTATTTTTGCCCTAGGCCATAGTAGTTATTGGTTTCGAGTATCAGACTTGCGAAAATTTTGATGGTTTCTCAACCATTCCTTAATTTCAAACTCCCATATCTCGCGAACGGATTGACAAACTCTAGAAATTCCTGTTGCATCTGAAAGTTGAAACTCGCCCCATTACAATGGTGTGTGTACTTTTCCCCTAGGCCATTCCAGTTGTTGGTTTCGAGTATCAGACCAGCGAAATTTTTGATGGTTTCTCAACCATTCCTTAACTTCAAACTCCCATATGTCGCGAACGGATTGACGAACTCGAGAAATTCCTGTTTCATCTGAAAGCAGAAACTCGCGCGATTAGAACAGTATGTGTATTTTTCCCCTAGGCCTTTGTAGTTATTGGTTTCGAGTATCAGACATGCGAAAATTTTGATGGTTTCTCAACCATTCCTTAACTTCAAACTCCCATATCTCGCGAACGAATTGACGAACACGAGAAATTCTTGTTGCATCTGAAAGCAGAAACTCGCCCTATTACAACGGTATGTGTATTTTTCCCCTAGGCCTTTGTAGTTATTTGTTTCGAGTATTAGACTTGCGAAAATTTTGATGGTTTCTCAACCATTCCTTAACCTCAAACTCCCATATCTCGCGAACGGATTGACGAACACGAGAAATTCCTCTTGCATCTGAAAGTAGAAACTCGCCCGATTACAATGGTGTGTGTACTTTTCCCCTAGGCCATAGTAGTTATGGGTTTCGAGTATCAGACTTGCGAAAATTTTGATGGTTTCTCAACCATTCCTTAACTTCAAACTCCCATATCTCACGAACGGATTGACGAACACGAGAAATTCCTGTTGCATCTGAAAGTAGAAACTCGCCCGATTACAATTGTGTGTGTACTTCTTCCCTAGGCCATTCCAGTTATTGGTTTCGAGTATCAGACCAGCGAAATTTTTGATGGCTTCTCAACCATTCCTTAACTTCAAACTCCCATATCTCGCGAACGGATTGACGAACTCGAGAAATTCTTGTTGCATCTGAAAGTAGAAACTCGCCCGATTACAACGGTATGTGTATTTTTCCCCTTGGCCTCTGTAGTTATTGGTTTCGGGAATCAGACTTGCGAAAATTTTGATGGTTGCTCAACCATTCCTTAACTTCAAACTCCCATATCTCGCGAACGAATTGACGAACTCGCGAAATTCTTGTTGCATCTGAAAGCAGAAACTCGTCCGATTACAGCGGTGTGTGTATATTTGACCTAGGCCATAGTAGTTATTGGTTTCGAGTATCAGACATGCGAAAATTTTGATGGTTTCTCAACCATTCCTTAACTTCAAACTCCCATATCTCACGAACGAATTGACGAACTCGAGAAATTCCTATTGCATCTGAAAGCAGAAACTCGCCCGATTACAACGGTATGTGTATTTTTCCCCTAGGCCTCTGTAGTTATTGGTTTCGGGAATCAGACTTGCGAAAATTTTGATGGTTTCTCAACCATTCCATAACTTCAAACTCCCATATCTCGCGAACGGATTGACGAACTCGAGAAATTCCTCTTGCATCTGAAAGTAGAAACTCGCCCGATTACGATGGTGTGTGTACTTTTCCCCTAACTCATAGTAGTTATGGGTTTCGAGTATCAGACTTGCGAAAATTTTGATGGTTTCTCAACCATTCCTTAACTTCAAACTCCCATATCTCGCGAACGAATTGACGAACACGAGAAATTCTTGTTGCATCTGAAAGCAGAAACTCGCCCTATTACAACGGTATGTGTATTTTTCCCCTAGGCCTTTGTAGTTATTTGTTTCGAGTATTAGACTTGCGAAAATTTTGATGGTTTCTCAACCATTCCTTAACCTCAAACTCCCATATCTCGCGAACGGATTGACGAACACGAGAAATTCCTCTTGCATCTGAAAGTAGAAACTCGCCCGATTACAATGGTGTGTGTACTTTTCCCCTAGGCCATAGTAGTTATGGGTTTCGAGTATCAGACTTGCGAAAATTTTGATGGTTTCTCAACCATTCCTTAACTTCAAACTCCCATATCTCGCGAACGGATTGACGAACACGAGAAATTCCTGTTGCATCTGAAAGTAGAAACTCGCCCGATTACAATTGTGTGTGTACTTCTTCCCTAGGCCATTCCAGTTATTGGTTTCGAGTATCAGACCAGCGAAATTTTTGATGGCTTCTCAACCATTCCTTAACTTCAAACTCCCATATCTCGCGAACGGATTGACGAACTCGAGAAATTCTTGTTGCATCTGAAAGTAGAAACTCGCCCGATTACAACGGTATGTGTATTTTTCCCCTTGGCCTCTGTAGTTATTGGTTTCGGGAATCAGACTTGCGAAAATTTTGATGGTTGCTCAACCATTCCTTAACTTCAAACTCCCATATCTCGCGAACGAATTGACGAACTCGCGAAATTCTTGTTGCATCTGAAAGCAGAAACTCGTCCGATTACAGCGGTGTGTGTATATTTGACCTAGGCCATAGTAGTTATTGGTTTCGAGTATCAGACATGCGAAAATTTTGATGGTTTCTCAACCATTCCTTAACTTCAAACTCCCATATCTCACGAACGAATTGACGAACTCGAGAAATTCCTATTGCATCTGAAAGCAGAAACTCGCCCGATTACAACGGTATGTGTATTTTTCCCCTAGGCCTCTGTAGTTATTGGTTTCGGGAATCAGACTTGCGAAAATTTTGATGGTTTCTCAACCATTCCATAACTTCAAACTCCCATATCTCGCGAACGGATTGACGAACTCGAGAAATTCCTCTTGCATCTGAAAGTAGAAACTCGCCCGATTACGATGGTGTGTGTACTTTTCCCCTAACTCATAGTAGTTATGGGTTTCGAGTATCAGACTTGCGAAAATTTTGATGGTTTCTCAACCATTCCTTAACTTCAAACTCCCATATCTCGCGAACGGATTGACGAACTCGAGAAATTCCTCTTGCATCTGAAAGTAGAAACTCGCCCGATTACAACGGTATGTGTATTTTTCCCCTAGGCCTCTGTAGTTATTGGTTTCGGGAATCAGACTTGCGAAAATTTTGATGGTTGCCCAACCATTCCTTAACTTCAAACTCCCATATCTCGCGAACGAATTGCCCAACTCGAGAAATTCCTATTGCATCTGAAAGCAGAAACTCGCCCGATTACAGCGGTATGTGTATTTTTGCCCTAGGCCTCTGTAGTTATTGGTTTCGAGTATCAGACATGCGAAAATTTTGATGGTTTCTCAACCGTTCCTTAAATTCAAACTCCCATATCTCGCGAACGGATTGACGAACTCGAGAAATTCCTGTTGCATCTGAAAGTAGAAACTCGCCCGATTACAATGGTATGTGTATTTTTGCCCTAGGCCATAGTCGTTATTGGTTTCGAGTATCAGACTTGCGAAAATTTTGATGGTTTCTCAACCATTCCTTAACTTCGAACTCCCATATCTCGCGAACGGATTGACGAACACGAGAAATTCCTATTGCATCTGACAGCAGAAACTCGCCCGATTACAACGGTATGTGTACTTTTCGCCTAGGCCATTCCAGTTATTGGTTTCGAGTATCAGACCAGCGAAAATTTTGATGGTTGCTCAACCATTCCTGAACGTAAAACTCCCATATCTCGCGAACGGATTGACGAACTCGAGAAACTCCTATTGCATCTGAAAGTAGAAACTCGCCCGATTACAACGGTATGTGCTTGTTTCCCCTAGGCCTTTGTAGTTATTGGTTTCGGGAATCAGACTTGCGAAAATTTTGATGGTTGCTCAACCATTTCTTAACTTCAAACTCCCATATCTCGCGAACGAATTGACGAACTCGAGAAATTCCTGTTGCATCTGAAAGCAGAAAGTCGCCCGATTACAACGGTATGTGTATTTTTGCCCTAGGCCATAGTAGTTATAGGTTTCGAGTATCAGACATGCGAATATTTTGATGGTTTCTCAACCATTGCTCAACTTCAAACTCCCATATCTCGCGAACGGATTGACGAACACGAGAAATTCCTATTGCATCTGAAAGCAGAAACTCGCCCGATTTCAACGGTATGTGTACTTTTCCCCTAGGCCTTTGTAGTTATCGGTTTCGGGAATCAGACTTGCGAAAATTTTGATGGTTGCTCAGCCATTCTTTAACTTCAAACTCCCATATCTCGCGAACGAATTGACGAACTCGAGAAATTCCTGTTGCATCTGAAAGTAGAAACTCGCCGGATTACAGCGGTATGTGTATTTTTGCCCTAGGCCATAGTAGTTATTGGTTTCGAGTATCAGACTTGCGAAAATTTTGATGGTTTCTCAACCATTCCTTAATTTCAAACTCCCATATCTCGCGAACGGATTGACGAACTCGAGAAATTCCTGTTGCATCTGAAAGCAGAAACTCGCGCGATTACAACGGTATGTGTATTTTTCCCCTAGGCCTTTGTAGTTATTGGTTTCGAGTATCAGACATGCGAAAATTTCGATGGTTTCTCAACCATTCCTTAACTTCAAATTCCCATATCTCGCGAACGGATTGACGAACTCGAGAAATTCCTCTTGCATCTGAAAGTAGAAACTCGCCCGATTGCAACGGTATGTGTATTTTTCCCCTAGGCCTCTGTAGTTATTGGTTTCGGGAATCAGACTTGCGAAAATTTTGATGGTTGCTCAACCATTCCTAAACTTCAAACTCCCATATCTCGCGAACGAATTGACGAACTCGAGAAATTCCTATTGCATCTGAAAGCAGAAACTCGCCCGATTACAGCGGTATGTGCATTTTTGCCCTAGGCCTCTGTAGTTATTGGTTTCGAGTATCAGACATGCGAAAATTTTGATGGTTTCTCAACCGTTCCTTAAATTCAAACTCCCATATCTCGCGAACGGATTGACGAACTCGAGAAATTCCTGTTGCATCTGAAAGTAGAAACTCGCCCGATTACAAGGGTATGTGTATTTTTCCCCTAGGACTTTGTAGTTATAGGTTTCGGGAATCAGACTTGCGAAAATTTTGATGGTTGCACAACCATTCCTTAACTTCAAACTCCCATATCTCGCGAACGAATTGACGAACTCGACAAATTCTTCTTGCATCTGAAAGCAGAAACTCGCCCGATTACAGCGGTGTGTATATTTTTGCTCTAGGCCATAGTACTTATTCGTTTCGAGTATCAGACCAGCTTAAATTTTGATGGTTTCTCAACCATTCCTTAATTTCAAACTCCCATATCTCACGAACGGATTGACGAACTCGAGAAATTCCTGTTGCATCTGAAAGTAGAAACTCGCCCCATTACAATGGAGTGTGTACTTTTCCCCTAGGCCATTCCAGTTATTGGTTTCGAGTATCAGACCAGCGAAATTTTTGATGGTTTCTCAACCATTCCTTAACTTCAAACTCCCATATCTCGCGAACGGATTGACGAAATCGAGAAATTCCTGTTTCATCTGAAAGTAGAAACTCGCCCGATTACAACGGTATGTGTATTTTTCCCCTAGGCCTTTGTAGTTATTGGTTTCGGGAATCAGACTTGCGAAAATTTTGATGGTTGCTCAACCATTCCTTAACTTCAAACTCCCATATCTCGCGAAGGAATTGACGAACTCGAGAAATTCCTATTGCATCTGACAGCAGAAACTCACCCGATTTCAACGGTATGTGTACTTTTCCCCTAAGCCATTCCAGTTATTGGTTTCGAGTATCAGACCAGCGAAAATTTTGATGGTTGCTCAACCATTCCTAAACTTCAAACTCCCATATCTCGCGAACGAATTGACGAACTCGAGAAATTCCTATTGCATCTGAAAGCAGAAACTCGCCCGATTACAGCGGTATGTGCATTTTTGCCCTAGGCCTCTGTAGTTATTGGTTTCGAGTATCAGACATGCGAAAATTTTGATGGTTTCTCAACCGTTCCTTAAATTCAAACTCCCATATCTCGCGAACGGATTGACGAACTCGAGAAATTCCTGTTGCATCTGAAAGTAGAAACTCGCCCGATTACAAGGGTATGTGTATTTTTCCCCTAGGACTTTGTAGTTATAGGTTTCGGGAATCAGACTTGCGAAAATTTTGATGGTTGCACAACCATTCCTTAACTTCAAACTCCCATATCTCGCGAACGAATTGACGAACTCGACAAATTCTTCTTGCATCTGAAAGCAGAAACTCGCCCGATTACAGCGGTGTGTATATTTTTGCTCTAGGCCATAGTACTTATTCGTTTCGAGTATCAGACCAGCTTAAATTTTGATGGTTTCTCAACCATTCCTTAATTTCAAACTCCCATATCTCACGAACGGATTGACGAACTCGAGAAATTCCTGTTGCATCTGAAAGTAGAAACTCGCCCCATTACAATGGAGTGTGTACTTTTCCCCTAGGCCATTCCAGTTATTGGTTTCGAGTATCAGACCAGCGAAATTTTTGATGGTTTCTCAACCATTCCTTAACTTCAAACTCCCATATCTCGCGAACGGATTGACGAAATCGAGAAATTCCTGTTTCATCTGAAAGTAGAAACTCGCCCGATTACAACGGTATGTGTATTTTTCCCCTAGGCCTTTGTAGTTATTGGTTTCGGGAATCAGACTTGCGAAAATTTTGATGGTTGCTCAACCATTCCTTAACTTCAAACTCCCATATCTCGCGAAGGAATTGACGAACTCGAGAAATTCCTATTGCATCTGACAGCAGAAACTCACCCGATTTCAACGGTATGTGTACTTTTCCCCTAAGCCATTCCAGTTATTGGTTTCGAGTATCAGACCAGCGAAAATTTTGATGGTTTCTCACCCATTCCCTAACTTCAAACTCCCATATCTCGCGAACGGATTGACGAACACCAGAAATTCATGTTGCATCTGAAAGTAGAAACTCGCCCGATTACAACGGTATGTGTATTTTTGCCCTAGGCCTCTGTAGTTATTGGTTTAGAGTATCAGACATGCGAAAATTTTGATGGTTTCTCAACCGTTCCTTAAATTCAAACTCCCATATCTCGCGAACGGATTGACGAACTCGAGAAATTCCTGTTGCATCTGAAAATAGAAAATCGCCCGATTACAAGGGTATGTGTATTTTTCCCCTAGGACTTTGTAGTTATAGGTTTCGGGAATCAGACTTGCGAAAATTTTGATGGTTGCACAACCATTCCTTAACTTCAAACTCCCATATCTCGCGAACGAATTGACGAACTCGACAAATTCTTCTTGCATCTGAAAGCAGAAACTCGCCCGATTACAGCGGTGTGTGTATTTTTGCTCTAGGCCATAGTACTTATTCGTTTCGAGTATCAGACCAGCGAAAATTTTGATGGTTTCTCAACCATTCCTTAATTTCAAACTCCCATATCTCGGGAACGGATTGACGAACTCGAGAAATTCCTGTTGCATCTGAAAGTAGAAACTCGCCCCATTACAATGGAGTGTGTACTTTTCCCCTAGGCCATTCCAGTTATTGGTTTCGAGTATCAGACCAGCGAAATTTTTGATGGTTTCTCAACCATTCCTTAACTTCAAACTCCCATATCTCGCGAACGGATTGACGAAATCGAGAAATTCCTATTTCATCTGAAAGTAGAAACTCGCCCGATTACAACGGTATGTGTATTTTTCCCCTAGGCCTTTGTAGTTATTGGTTTCGGGAATCAGACTTGCGAAAATTTTGATGGTTGCTCAACCATTCCTTAACTTCAAACTCCCATATCTCGCGAAGGAATTGACGAACTCGAGAAATTCCTATTGCATCTGACAGCAGAAACTCACCCGATTTCAACGGTATGTGTACTTTTCCCCTAAGCCATTCCAGTTATTGGTTTCGAGTATCAGACCAGCGAAAATTTTGATGGTTTCTCACCCATTCCCTAACTTCAAACTCCCATATCTCGCGAACGGATTGACGAACTGCAGAAATTCCTGTTGCATCTGAAAGTAGAATCTCGCCCGATTACATCGGTATGTGTATTTTTCCCCTGGGCCTTTGTAGTTATTGGTTTCGGGAATCAGACTTGCGAAAATTTTGATGGTTTCTCAACCATCCCTTAACTTCAAACTCCCATATCTCGCGAACGGATTGACGAACACGAGAAATTCCTATTGCTTCTGAAAGCAGAAACCCGCCCCATTACAATGGTGTGTGTACTTTTCTCATAGGCCATTCCAGTTATTGGTTTCGAGTATCAGACAAGCGAATATTTTGATGGTTTCTCAACCATTCCTCAACTTCAAACTCCCATATCTCGCGAACGGATTGACGAACACGAGAAATTCCTATTGCATCTGAAAGCAGAAACTCGCCCGATTTCAACGGTATGTGTACTTTTCCCCTAGGCCTTTGTAGTTATTGGTTTCGGGAATCAGACTTGCGAAAATTTTGATGGTTGCTCAACCATTCCTTAACTTCAAACTCCCATATCTCGCGAACGAATTGACGAACTCGAGAAATTCCTATTGCATTTGAAAGCAGAAACTCGCCCGATTACAACGGTATGTGTATTTTTGCCCTAGGCCTCTGTAGTTATTGGTTTCGAGTATCAGACATGCGAAAATTTTGATGGTTTCTCAACCGTTCCTTAAATTCAAACTCCCATATCTCGCGAACGGATTGACGAACTCGAGAAATTCCTGTTGCATCTGAAAATAGAAAATCGCCCGATTACAAGGGTATGTGTATTTTTCCCCTAGGACTTTGTAGTTATAGGTTTCGGGAATCAGACTTGCGAAAATTTTGATGGTTGCACAACCATTCCTTAACTTCAAACTCCCATATCTCGCGAACGAATTGACGAACTCGAGAAATTCCTATTGCATCTGAAAGCAGAAACTCGCCCGATTACAGCGGTGTGTGTATTTTTGCTCTAGGCCATAGTACTTATTGGTTTCGAGTATCAGACTTGCGAAAATTTTGATGGTTTCTCAACCATTCCTTAATTTCAAACTCCCATATCTCGCGAACGGATTGACGAAATCGAGAATTTCCTGTTGCACCTGAAAGCAGAAACTCGCCCGATTACAGCGGTGTGTGTATTTTTGCCCTAGTTCATAGTAGTTATTGGTTTCGAGTATCAGACTTGCGAAAATTTTGATGGTTTCTCAAACGTTCCTTAATTTCAAACTCCCATATCTCGCGAACGGATTGACGAACTCGAGAATTTCCTATTGCATCTGAAACTAGTAACTGGCCCGATTACAACGGTATGTGTATTATCCCCTAGGCCTTTGTAGTTATTGGTTTCGGAAATCAGACTTGCGAAAATTTTGATGGTTCCTCAAACATTCCTTAATTTCAAACTCCCATATCTCGGGAACGGATTGACGACCTCGAGGAATTCCTGTTGCATCTGAAAGTAGAAACACGCCCGACTACAATGGTGTGTGTTCTTTTCCCCTAGGCCATAGTAGTTATTGGTTTCGAGTATCAGACTTGCGAAAATTTTGATGGTTTCTCAAACGTTCCTTAACTTCAAACTCCCATATCTCGCGAACGGATTGACGAACTCGAGAAATTCCTGTTGCATCTGAAAGTAGAAACTCGCACGATTACAACGGCATGTGTATTTTTCCCCTAGGCCTTTGTAGTTATTGGTTTCGGGAATCAGACTTGCGAAAATTTTGATGGTTTCTCAACCATTTCTTCACTTCTAACTCCCATATCTGGCGAACGGATTGACGATCTCGAGAAGTTCCTGTTGCATCTCAAAGTAGAAACACGCCCGATTACAGTGGTGTGTGTACTTTTCCCCTAGGCCATAGTAGTTATTGGTTTCGAGTATCAGACTTGCGAAAATTTTGATGGTTTCTCAACCATTCCTTCACTTCTAACTCCCATATCTGGCGAACGGATTGACGATCTCGAGAAATTCCTGTTGCATCTCAAAGTAGAAACACGCCCGATTACAGTGGTGTGTGTACTTTTCCCCTAGGCCATTCCAGTTATTTGTTTCGAGTATCAGACCAGCGAAAATTTTGATGGTTTCTCAGCCATTCCTTAATTTCAAACCCCCATATCTCGGGAACGGATTGACGATCTCGAGAAATTCCTGTTGCATCTGAAAGTAGAAACTCGCCCGATTACAACGGTATGTGTATTTTTCCCCTAGGCCTTTGTAGTTATTGGTTTCGGGAATCAGACTTGCGAAAATTTTGATGGTTTCTCAACCATCCCTTAACTTCAAACTCCCATATCTCGCGAACGGATTGACGAACACGAGAAATTCCTATTGCTTCTGAAAGCAGAAACCCGCCCCATTACAATGGTGTGTGTACTTTTCTCATAGGCCATTCCAGTTATTGGTTTCGAGTATCAGACCAGCGAAAATTTTTATGGTTTCTCAACCATTCCTTAATTTCAAACTCCCATATCTCGGGAACGGATTGACGATCTCGAGAAGTTCCTGTTGCATCTCAAAGTAGAAACACGCCCGATTACAGTGGTGTGTATACTTTTCCCCTAGGCCATTCCAGTTATTTGTTTCGAGTATCAGACCAGCGAAAATTTTGATGGTTTCTCAACCATTCCTTAATTTCAAACTCCCATATCTCGGGAACGGATTGACGATCTCGAGAAATTCCTGTTGCATCTGAAAGTAGAAACTCGCACGATTACAACGGCATGTGTATTTTTCCCCTAGGCCTTTGTAGTTATTGGTTTCGGGAATCAGACTTGCGAAAATTTTGATGGTTTCTCAACCATTTCTTCACTTCTAACTCCCATATCTGGCGAACGGATTGACGATCTCGAGAAGTTCCTGTTGCATCTGAAAGCAGAAACTCGCCCGATTTCAACGGTATGTGTACTTTTCCCCTAGGCCTTTGTAGTTATTGGTTTCGGGAATCAGACTTGCGAAAATTTTGATGGTTGCTCAACCATTCCTTAACTTCAAACTCCCATATCTCGCGAACGAATTGACGAACTCGAGAAATTCCTATTGCATCTGAAAGCAGAAACTCGCCCGATTACATCGGTATGTGTATTTTTGCCCTAGGCCTCTCTAGTTATTGGTTTCGAGTATCAGACATGCGAAAATTTTGATGGTTTCTCAACCGTTCCTTAAATTCAAACTCCCATATCTCGCGAACGGATTGACGAACTCGAGAAATTCCTGTTGCATCTGAAAATAGAAAATCGCCCGATTACAAGGGTATGTGTATTTTTCCCCTAGGACTTTGTAGTTATAGGTTTCGGGAATCAGTCTTGCGAATATTTTGATGGTTGCACAACCATTCCTTAACTTCAACCTCCCATATCTCGCGAACGAATTGACGAACTCGACAAATTCTTCTTGTATCTGAAAGCAGAAACTCGCCCGATTACAGCGGTGTGTGTATTTTAGCTCTAGGCCATAGTACTTATTGGTTTCGAGTATCAGACTTGCGAAAATTTTGATGGTTTCTCAACCATTCCTTAATTTCAAACTCCCATATCTCGCGAACGGATTGACGAAATCGAGAATTTCCTGTTGCACCTGAAAGCAGAAACTCGCCCGATTACAGCGGTGTGTGTATTTTCCCCTAGGCCTTTGTAGTTATTGGTTTCGGAAATCAGACTTGCGAAAATTTTGATGGTTCCTCAAACATTCCTTAATTTCAAACTCCCATATCTCGGGAACGGATTGACGATCTCGAGGAATTCCTGTAGCATCTGAAAGTAGAAACACGCCCGATTACAATGGTGTGTGTTCTTTTCCCCTAGGCCATAGTAGTTATTGGTTTCGAGTATCAGACTTGCGAAAATTTTGATGGTTTCTCAAACGTTCCTTAATTTCAAACTCCCATATCTCGCGAACGGATTGACGAACTCGAGAAATTCCTGTTGCATCTGAAAGTAGAAACTCGCACGATTACAACAGCATGTGAATTTTTCCCCTAGGCCTTTGTAGTTATTGGTTTCGGGAATCAGACTTGCGAAAATTTTGATGGCTTCTCAACCATTTCTTCACTTCTAACTCCCATATCTGGCGAACGGATTGACGATCTCGAGAAATTCCTGTTGCATCTCAAAGTAGAAACACGCCCGATTACATTGGTGTGTGTACTTTTCCCCTAGGCCATTCCAGTTATTTGTTTCGAGTATCAGACCAGCGAAAATTTTGATGGTTTCTCAACCATTCCTTAATTTCAAACTCCCATATCTCGGGAACGGATTGACGATCTCGAGAAATTCCTGTTGCATCTGAAAGTAGAAACACGCCCGATTACAGTGGTGTTTGTACTTTTCCCCTAGGCCATTCCAGTTATTTGTTTCGAGTATCAGACCAGCGAAAATTTTGATGGTTTCTCTACCATTCCTTAATTTCAAACTCCCATATCTCGCGAACGGATTGACGAACTCGAGAAATTCCTGTTGCATGTGAAAGTAGATACACGCCCGATTACAATGGTGCGTGTTCTTTTCCCCTAGGCCTTTGAAGTTATTGGTTTCGGGAATCAGACTTGCGAAAATTTTAATGGTTTCTCAACCATTCCTTCACTTCTAACTCCCATATCTGGCGAACGGATTGACGACCTCGAGAAATTCCTGTTGCATCTCAAAGTAGAAACACGTCCGATTACAGTGGTGTGTGTACTTTTCCCCTAGGCCATTCCAGTTATTGTTTTCGAGTATCAGACCAGCGAAAATTTTGATGGTCTCTCAACCATTCCCTAACTTCAAACTCCCATATCTCGCGAACGGATTGACGAACTCGAGAAATTCCTGTTGCATGTGAAAGTAGATACACGACCGATTACAATGGTGTGTGTTCTTTTCCCCTAGGCCATAGTAGTTATTGGTTTCGAGTATCAGACTTGCGAAAATTTTGATGGTTGCTCAAGCGTTCCTTAACTTCAAACTCCCATATCTCGCGAACGGATTGACGAACTCGAGAAATTCCTGTTGCATCTGAAAGTAGAAACTCGCACGATTACAACGGTATATGTATTTTTCCCCTAGGCCTTTGTAGTTATTGGTTTCGGGAATCACACTTGCGAAAATTTTGATGGTTTCTCAACCATTCCTTAAATTCTAACTCCCATATCTCGCGAACGGGTTGACGAACTCGAGAAATTCTTGTTGCATCTGAAAGCAGAAACTCGCCCGATTACAGCGGTGTATGTATTTTTGCCCTAGGCCATAGTAGTTATTGGTTTCGGGAATCAGACTTGCGAAAATTTTGATGGTTGCTCAACCATTCCTTAACTTCAAACTCCCATATCTCGCGAACGAATTTACGAACTCGAGAAATTCCTATTGCATCTGAAAGCAGAAACTCGCCCGATTACAACGGTATGTGTATTTTTGCCCTAGGCCTCTGTAGTTATTGGTTTCGAGTATCAGACATGCGAAAATTTTGATGGTTCCTCAACCGTTCCTTAAATTCAAACTCCCATATCTCGCGAACGGATTGACGAACTCGAGAAATTCCTGTTGCATCTGAAACTAGAAACTCGCCGGATTACAGCGGTATGTGTATTTTTGCCCTAGGCCATAGTAGTTATTGGTTTCGAGTATCAGACTTGCGAAAATTTTGATGGTTTCTCAACCATTCCTTAATTTCAAACTCCCATATCTCGCGAACGGATTGACGAACTCGAGAAATTCCTGTTGCATCTGAAAGCAGGAACTCGCGCGATTACAACGGTATGTGTATTTTTCCCCTAGGCCTTTGTAGTTATTGGTTTCGAGTATCAGACATGCGAAAATTTTGATGGTTTCTCACCCATTCCCTAACTTCAAACTCCCATATCTCGCGAACGGATTGACGAACTCCAGAAATTCCTGTTGCATCTGAAAGTAGAATCTCGCCCGATTACATCGGTATGTGTATTTTTCCCCTAGGCCTTTGTTGTTATTGGTTTCGGGAATCAGACTTGCGAAAATTTTGATGGTTTCTCAACCATTCCTTAACTTCAAACTCCCATATCTCGCGAACGAATTGACGAACTCGAGAAATTCCTATTGCATCTGAAAGCAGAAACTCGCCCGATTACAACGGTATGTGTATTTTTGCCCTAGGCCTCTGTAGTTATTGGTTTCGAGTATCAGACATGCGAAAATTTTGATGGTTTCTCAACCGTTCCTTAAATTCAAACTCCCATATCTCGCGAACGGATTGACGAACTCGAGAAATTCCTGTTGCATCTGAAAGTAGAAACTCGCCCGATTACAAGGGTATGTGTATTTTTCCCCTAGGACTTTGTAGTTATAGGTTTCGGGAATCAGACTTGCGAAAATTTTGATGGTTGCACAACCATTCCTTAACTTCAAACTCCCATATCTCGCGAACGAATTGACGAACTCGACAAATTCTTCTTGCATCTGAAAGCAGAAACTCGCCCGATTACAGCGGTGTGTGTATTTTTGCTCTAGGCCATAGTACTTATTCGTTTCGAGTATCAGACTTGCGAAAATTTTAATGGTTTCTCAACCATTCCTTCACTTCTAACTCCCATATCTCGCGAACGGATTGACGAACACGAGAAATTCCTATTGCATCTGACAGCAGAAACTCGCCCGATTTCAACGGTATGTGTACTTTTCCCCTAGGCCATTCCAGTTATTGGTTTCGAGTATCAGACCAGCGAAAATTTTGATGGTTTCTCACCCATTCCCTAACTTCAAACTCCCATATCTCGCGAACGGATTGACGAACTCCAGAAATTCCTGTTGCATCTGAAAGTAGAATCTCGCCCGATTACATCGCTATGTGTATTTTTCCCCTAGGCCTTTGTTGTTATTGGTTTCGGGTATCAGACTTGCGAAAATTTTGATGGTTTCTCAACCATCCCTTAACTTCAAACTCCCATATCTCGCGAACGGATTGACGAACACGAGAAATTCCTATTGCATCTGAAAGCAGAAACTCGCCCGATTTCAACGGTATGTGTACTTTTCCCCTAGGCCATTCCAGTTATTGGTTTCGAGTATCAGACCAGCGAAAATTTGTATGGTTTCTCATCCATTCCTGAACGTCAAACTCCCATATCTCGCGAACGGATTGACGAACTCGAGAAACTCCTATTGCTTCTGAAAGTAGAAACTCGCCCGATTACAACGGTATGTGCATGTTTCCCCTAGGCCTTTGTAGTTATTGGTTTCGGGAATCAGACTTGCGAAAATTTTGATGGTTGCTCAACCATTTCTTAACTTCAAACTCCCATATCTCGCGAACGAATTGACGAACTCGAGAAATTCCTGTTGCATCTCAAAGCAGAAAGTCGCCCGATTACAACGGTATGTTTATTTTTGCCCTAGGCCATAGTAGTTATTGGTTTCGAGTATCAGACATGCGAATATTTTGATGGTTTCTCAACCATTCCTCAACTTCAAACTCCCATATCTCGCGAACGGATTGACGAACACGAGAAATTCCTATTGCATCTGAAAGCAGAAACTCGCCCGATTTCAACGGTATGTGTACTTTTCCCCTAGGCCTTTGTAGTTATTGGTTTCGGGAATCAGACTTGCGAAAATTTTGATGGTTGCTCAACCATTCCTTAACTTCAAACTCCCATATCTCGCGAACGAATTGACGAACTCGAGAAATTCCTATATTATCTGAAAGCAGAAACTCGCCCGATTACAACGGTATGTGTATGTTTGCCCTAGGCCTCTGTAGTTATTGGTTTCGAGTATCAGACATGCGAAAATTTTGATGGTTTCTCAACCGTTCCTTAAATTCAAACTCCCATATCTCGCGAACGGATTGACGAACTCGAGAAATTCCTGTTGCATCTGAAAATAGAAAATCGCCCGATTACAAGGGTATGTGTATTTTTCCCCTAGGACTTTGTAGTTATAGGTTTCGGGAATCAGACTTGCGAAAATTATGATGGTTGCACAACCATTCCTTAACTTCAAACTCCCATATCTCGCGAACGAATTGACGAACTCGAGAAATTCCTATTGCATCTGAAAGCAGAAACTCGCCCGATTTCAACGGTATGTGCATTTTTGCCCTAGGCCTCTGTAGTTATTGGTTTCGAGTATCAGACATGCGAAAATTTTGATGGTTCCTCAACCGTTCCTTAAATTAAAACTCCCATATCTCGCGAACGGATTGACGAACTCGAGAAATTCCTGTTGCATCTGAAAGTAGAAACTCGCCCTATTACAAGGGTTTGTGTATTTTTCCCCTAGGACTTTGTAGTTATAGGTTTCGGGAATCAGACTTGCGAAAATTATGATGGTTGCACAACCATTCCTTAACTTCAAACTCCCATATCTCGCGAACGAATTGACGAACTCGAGAAATTCCTATTGCATCTGAAAGCAGAAACTCGCCCGATTTCAACGGTATGTGCATTTTTGCCCTAGGCCTCTGTAGTTATTGGTTTCGAGTATCAGACATGCGAAAATTTTGATGGTTCCTCAACCGTTCCTTAAATTAAAACTCCCATATCTCGCGAACGGATTGACGAACTCGAGAAATTCCTGTTGCATCTGAAAGCAGAATCTCGCCCGATTACAGCGGTGTGTGTATTTTTGCTCTAGGCCATAGTACTTATTGGTTTCGAGTATCAGACTTGCGAAAATTTTGATGGTTTCTCAACCATTCCTTAACTTCAAACTCCCATATCTCGCGAACGGATTGACGAACTCGAGAAATTCCTGTTGCATCTGAAAGTAGAAACTCGCCCCATTACAATGGAGTGTGTACTTTCCCCCTAGGCCATTCCAGTTATTGGTTTCGAGTATCAGACCAGCGAAATTTTTGATGGTTACACAACCATTCCTTAACTTCAAACTCCCATATCTCGCGAACGGATTGACGAAATCGAGAATTTCCTGTTGCACCTGAAAGCAGAAACTCGCCCGATTACAGCGGTGTGTGTATTTTTGCCCTAGTTCATAGTAGTTATTGGTTTCGAGTATCAGACTTGCGAAAATTTTGATGGTTTCTCAAACGTTCCTTAACTTCAAACTCCCACATCTCGCGAACGGATTGACGAACTCGAGAAATTCTTATTGCATCTGAAACTAGTAACTAGCCCGATTACAACGGTATGTGTATTTTCCCCTAGGCCTTTGTAGTTATTGGTTTCGGAAATCAGACTTGCGAAAATTTTGATGGTTTCACAACCATTCCTTAACTTCGAACTCCTATATCTCGCGAACGGATTCACGAACTCGAGAAATTCCTGTTGCATCTGAAAGTAGAAACTCGCACGATTACAACGGCATGTGTATTTTTCGCCTAGGCCTTTGTAGTTATTGGTTTCGGGAATCAGACTTGCGAAAATTTTAATGGTTTCTCAAACATTCCTTAATTTCAAACTCCCATATCTCGCGAACGGATTGACGAACTCGAGAAATTCCTGTTGCATGTGAAAGTAGATACACGCCCGATTACAATGGTGTGTGTTCTTTTCCTCTAGGCCATAGTAGTTATTGGTTTCGAGTATCAGACTTGCAAAAATTTTGATGGTTTCTCAACCATTCCTTCACTTCTAACTCCCATATCTGGCGAACGGATTGACGATCTCGAGAAATTCCTGTTGCATCTCAAAGTAGAAACACGCCCGATTACAGTGGTGTGTGTACTTTTCCCCTAGGCCATTCCAGTTATTTGTTTCGAGTATCAGACCAGCGAAAATTTTGATGGTTTCTCAACCATTCCTTAACTTCAAACTCCCATATCTCGGGAACGGATTGACGATCTCGAGAAATTCCTGTTGCATCTGAAAGTAGAAACTCGCCCGATTACAACGGTATGTGTATTTTTCCCCTAGGCCTTTGTAGTTATTGGTTTCGGGAATCAGACTTGCGAAAATTTTGATGGTTCCTCAAACATTCCTTAACTTCAAACTCCCATATCTCGCGAACGGATTGACGAACTCGAGAAATTCCTGTTGCATGTGAAAGTAGATACACGCCCGATTACAATGGTGTGTGTTCTTTTCCCCTAGGCCTTTGTAGTTATTGGTTTCGGGAATCAGACTTGCGAAAATTTTAATGGTTTCTCAACCATTCCTTCACTTCTAACTCCCATATCTGGCGAACGGATTGACGACCTCGAGAAATTCCTGTTGCATCTTAAAGTAGAAACACGTCCGATTACAGTGGTGTGTGTACTTTTCCCCTAGGCCATTCCAGTTATTGTTTTCGAGTATCAGACCAGCGAAAATTTTGATGGTTTCTCAACCATTCCCTAACTTCAAACTCCCATATCTCGCGAACGGATTGACGAACTCGAGAAATTCCTGTTGCATGTGAAAGTAGATACACGCCCGATTACAATGGTGTGTGTTCTTTTCCCCTAGGCCTTTGTAGTTATTGGTTTCGGGAATCAGACTTGCGAAAATTTTAATGGTTTCTCAACCATTCCTTCACTTCTAACTCCCATATCTGGCGAACGGATTGACGACCTCGAGAAATTCCTGTTGCATCTCAAAGTAGAAACACGTCCGATTACAGTGGTGTGTGTACTTTTCCCCTAGGCCATTCCAGTTATTGTTTTCGAGTATCAGACCAGCGAAAATTTTGATGGTTTCTCAACCATTCCCTAAGTTCAAACTCCCATATCTCGCGAACGGATTGACGAACTCGAGAAATTCCTGTTGCATGTGAAAGTAGATACACGCCCGATTACAATGGTGTGTGATCTTTTCCCCTAGGCCATAGTAGTTATTGGTTTCGAGTATCAGACTTGCGAAAATTTTGATGGTTGCTAAAGTGTTCCTTAACTTCAAACTCCCATATCTCGCGAACGGATTGACGAACTCGAGAAATTCCTGTTGCATCTGAAAGTAGAAACTCGCACGATTACAACGGTATGTGTATTTTTCCCCTAGGCCTTTGTAGTTATTGGTTTCGGGAATCACACTTGCGAAAATTTTGATGGTTTCTCAACCATTCCTTAAATTCTAACTCCCATATCTCGCGAACGGGTTGACGAACTCGAGAAATTCTTGTTGCATCTGAAAGCAGAAACTCGCCCGATTACAGCGGTGTATGTATATTTGCCCTAGGCCATAGAAGTTATTGGTTTCGGGAATCAGACTTGCGAAAATTTTGATGGTTGCTCAACCATTCCTTAACTTCAAACTCCCATATCTCGCGAACGAATTGACGAACTCGAGAAATTCCTATTGCATCTGAAAGCAGAAACTCGCCCGATTACAACGGTATGTGTATTTTTGCCCTAGGCCTCTGTAGTTATTGGTTTCGAGTATCAGACATGCGAAAATTTTGATGGTTTCTCAACCGTTCCTTAAATTCAAACTCCCATATCTCGCGAACGGATTGACGAACTCGAGAAATTCCTGTTGCATCTGAAACTAGAAACTCGCCGTATTACAGCGGTATGTGTATTTTTGCCCTAGGCCATAGTAGTTATTGGTTTCGAGTATCAGACTTGCGAAAATTTTGATGGTTTCTCAACCATTCCTTAATTTCAAACTCCCATACCTCGCGAACGGATTGACGAACTCGAGAAATTCCTGTTGCATCTAAAAGCAGAAACTCTCGCGATTACAACGGTATGTGTATTTTTCCCCTAGGCCTTTGTAGTTATTGGTTTCGAGTATCAGACATGCGAAAATTTCGATGGTTTCTCAACCATTCCTTAACTTCAAATTCCCATATCTCGCGAACGGATTGACGAACTCGAGAAATTCCTCTTGCATCTGAAAGTAGAAACTCGCCCGATTGCAACGGTATGTGTATTTTTCCCCTAGGCCTCTGTAGTTATTGGTTTCGGGAATCAGACTTGCGAAAATTTTGATGGTTGCTCAACCATTCCTAAACTTCAAACTCCCATATCTCGCGAACGAATTGACGAACTCGAGAAATTCCTATTGCATCTGAAAGCAGAAACTCGCCCGATTACAACGGTATGTGTATTTTTGCCCTAGGCCATAGTAGTTATTGGTTTCGAGTATCAGACTTGCGAAAATTTTGATGGTTTCTCAATCATTCCTTAACTTCAAACTCCCATATCTCGCGAACGGATTGACGAACACGAGAAATTCCTATTGCATCTGACAGCAGAAACTCGCCCGATTTCAACGGTATGTGTACTTCTCCCCTAGGCCATTCCAGTTATTGGTTTCGAGTATCAGACCAGCGAAAATTTTGATGGTTTCTCACCCATTCCCTAACTTCAAACTCCCATATCTCGCGAACGGATTGACGAACTCCAGAAATTCCTGTTGCATCTGAAAGTAGAATCTCGCCCGATTACATCGGTATGTGTATTTTTCCCCTAGGCCTTTGTTGTTATTGGTTTCGGGAATCAGACTTGCGAAAATTTTGATGGTTTCTCAACCATCCCTTAACTTCAAACTCCCATATCTCGCGAACGGATTGACGAACACGAGAAATTCCTATTGCTTCTGAAAGCAGAAACTCGCCCCATTACAATGGTGTGTGTACTCTTCTCCTAGGCCATTCCAGTTATTGGTTTCGAGTATCAGACCAGCGAAAATTTTTATGGTTTCTCATCCATTCCTGAACGTCAAACTCCCATATCTCGCGAACGGATTGACGAACTCGAGAAACTCCTATTGCATCTGAAAGTAGAAACTCGCCCGATTACAACGGTATGTGCATGTTTCCCCTAGGCCTTTGTAGTTATTGGTTTCGGGAATCAGACTTGCGAAAATTTTGATGGTTGCTCAACCATTTCTTAACTTCAAACTCCCATATCTCGCGAACGAATTGACGAACTCGAGAAATTCCTGTTGCATCTCAAAGCAGAAAGTCGCCCGATTACAACGGTATGTTTATTTTTGCCCTAGGCCATAGTAGTTATTGGTTTCGAGTATCAGACATGCGAATATTTTGATGGTTTCTCAACCATTCCTCAACTTCAAACTCCCATATCTCGCGAACGGATTGACGAACACGAGAAATTCCTATTGCATCTGAAAGCAGAAACTCGCCCGATTTCAACGGTATGTGTACTTTTCCCCTAGGCCTTTGTAGTTATTGGTTTCGGGAATCAGACTTGCGAAAATTTTGATGGCTGCTCAACCATTCCTTAACTTCAAACTCCCATATCTCGCGAACGAATTGACGAACTCGAGAAATTCCTATTGCATCTGAAAGCAGAAACTCGCCCGATTACAACGGTATGTGTATTTTTGCCCTAGGCCTCTGTAGTTATTGGTTTCGAGTATCAGACATGCGAAAATTTTGATGGTTTCTCAAACGTTCCTTAACTTCAAACTCCCATATCTCGCGAACGGATTGACGAACTCGAGAAATTCCTATTGCATCTGAAAGTAGTAACTGGCCCGATTACAACGGTATGTGTATTTTCCCCTAGGCCTTTGTAGTTATTGGTTTCGGAAATCAGACTTGCGAAAATTTTGATGGTTCCTCAAACATTCCTTAATTTCAAACTCCCATATCTCGGGAACGGATTGACGATCTCGAGGAATTCCTGTTGCATCTGAAAGTAGAAACACGCCCGATTACAATGGTGTGTGTTCTTTTCCCCTAGGCCATAGTAGTTATTGGTTTCGAGTATCAGACTTGCGAAAATTTTGATGGTTTCTCAAACGTTCCTTAACTTCAAACTCCCATATCTCGCGAACGAATTGACGAACTCGAGAAATTCCTATTGCATCTGAAAGTAGAAACACGCCCGATTACAATGGTGTGTGTTCTTTTCCCCTAGGCCATAGTAGTTATTGGTTTCGAGTATCAGACTTGCGAAAATTTTGATGGTTTCTCAAACGTTCCTTAACTTCAAACTCCCATATCTCGCGAACGGATTGACGAACTCGAGAAATTCCTGTTGCATCTGAAAGTAGAAACTCGCACGATTACAACGGCATGTGTATTTTTCCCCTAGGCCTTTGTAGTTATTGGTTTCGGGAATCAGACTTGCGAAAATTTTGATGGTTTCTCAACCATTCCTTCACTTCTAACTCCCATATCTGGCGAACGGATTGACGATCTCGAGAAATTCCTGTTGCATCTCAAAGTAGAAACACGCCCGATTACAGTGGTGTGTGTACTTTTCCCCTAGGCCATTCCAGTTATTTGTTTCGAGTATCAGACCAGCGAAAATTTTGATGGTTTCTCAACCATTCCTTAATTTCAAACTCCCATATCTCGGGAACGGATTGACGATCTCGAGAAATTCCTGTTGCATCTGAAAGTAGAAACTCGCCCGATTACAACGGTAAGTGTATTTTTCCCCTAGGCCTTTGTAGTTATTGGTTTCGGGAATCAGACTTGCGAAAATTTTGATGGTTCCTCAAACATTCCTTAACTTCAAACTCCCATATCTCGCGAATGGATTGACGAACTCGAGAAATTCCTGTTGCATCTGAAAGTAGAAACACGCCCGATTACAATGGTGTGTGTACTTTACCCCTAGGCCATAGTTGTTATTGGTTTCGAGTATCAGACTTGCGAAAATTTTGATGGTTTCACAACCATTCCTTAACTTCGAACTCCTATATCTCGCGAACGGATTCACGAACTCGAGAAATTCCTGTTGCATCTGAAAGTAGAAACTCGCACGATTACAACGGCATGTGTATTTTTCCCCTAGGCCTTTGTAGTTATTGGTTTCGGGAATCAGACTTGCGAAAATTTTAATGGTTTCTCAACCATTCCTTCACTTCTAACTCCCATATCTGGCGAACGGATTGACGACCTCGAGAAATTCCTGTTGCATCTCAAAGTAGAAACACGTCCGATTACAGTGGTGTGTGTACTTTTCCCCTAGGCCATTCCAGTTATTGTTTTCGAGTATCAGACCAGCGAAAATTTTGATGGTTTCTCAACCATTCCCTAACTTCAAACTCCCATATCTCGCGAACGGATTGACGAACTCGAGAAATTCCTGTTGCATGTGAAAGTAGATACACGCCCGATTACAATGGTGTGTGTTCTTTTCCCCTAGGCCATAGTAGTTATTGGTTTCGAGTATCAGACTTGCGAAAATTTTGATGGTTTCTCAAACGTTCCTTAACTTCAAACTCCCATATCTCGCGAACGGATTGACGAACTCGAGAAATTCCTATTGCATCTGAAAGTAGTAACTGGCCCGATTACAACGGTATGTGTATTTTCCCCTAGGCCTTTGTAGTTATTGGTTTCGGAAATCAGACTTGCGAAAATTTTGATGGTTCCTCAAACATTCCTTAATTTCAACCTCCCATATCTCGGGAACGGATTGACGATCTCGAGGAATTCCTGTTGCATCTGAAAGTAGAAACACGCCCGATGACAATGGTGTGTGTTCTTTTCCCCTAGGCCATAGTAGTTATTGGTTTCGAGTATCAGACTTGCGAAAATTTTGATGGTTTCTCAAACGTTCTTTAACTTCAAAGTCCCATATCTCGCGAACGGATTGACGAACTCGAGAAATTCCTGTTGCATCTGAAAGTAGAAACTCGCACGATTACAACGGCATGTGTATTTTTCCCCTAGGCCTTTGTAGTTATTGGTTTCGGGAATCAGACTTGCGAAAATTTTGATGGTTTCTCAACCATTCCTTCACTTCTAACTCCCATATCTGGCGAACGGATTGACGATCTCGAGAAATTCCTGTTGCATCTCAAAGTAGAAACACGCCCGATTACAGTGGTGTGTGTACTTTTCCCCTAGGCCATCCCAGTTATTTGTTTCGAGTATCAGACCAGCGAAAATTTTGATGGTTTCTCAACCATTCCTTAATTTCAAACTCCCATATCTCGGGAACGGATTGACGATCTCGAGAAATTCCTGTTGCATCTGAAAGTAGAAACTCGCCCGATTACAACGGTATGTGTATTTTTCCCCTAGGCCTTTGTAGTTATTGGTTTCGGGAATCAGACTTGCGAAAATTTTGATGGTTCCTCAAACATTCCTTAACTTCAAACTCCCATATCTCGCGAATGGATTGACGAGCTCGAGAAATTCCTGTTGCATCTGAAAGTAGAAACACGCCCGATTACAATGGTGTGTGTACTTTTCCCCTAGGCCATAGTAGTTATTGGTTTCGAGTATCAGACTTGCGAAAATTTTGATGGTTTCACAACCATTCCTTAACTTCGAGCTCCTATATCTCGCGAAAGGTTTCACGAACTCGAGAAATTCCTGTTGCATCTGAAAGTAGAGACTCGCACGATTACAACGGCATGTGTATTTTTCCCCTAGGCCTTTGTAGTTATTGGTTTCGGGAATCAGACTTGCGAAAATTTTAATGGTTTCTCAACCATTCCTTCACTTCTAACTCCCATATCTGGCGAACGGATTGACGATCTCGAGAAATTCCTGTTGCATCTCAAAGTAGAAACTCGCCCGATTACAAGGGTATGTGTACTTTTCCCCTAGGCCATTCCAGTTATTGTTTTCGAGTATCAGACCAGCGAAAATTTTGATGGTTTCTCAACCATTCCCTAACTTCAAACTCCCATATCTCGCGAACGGATTGACGAACTCGAGAAATTCCTGTTGCATGTGAAAGTAGATACACGCCCGATTACAATGGTGTGTGTTCTTTTCCCCTAGGCCATAGTAGTTATTGGTTTCGAGTATCAGACTTGCGAAAATTTTGATGGTTTCTCAACCATTCCTTCACTTCTAACTCCCATATCTGGCGAACGGATTGACGATCTCGAGAAATTCCTGTTGCATCTCAAAGTAGAAACACGCCCGACTACAGTGGTGTGTGCACTTTTCCCCTAGGCCATTCCAGTTATTTGTTTCGAGTATCAGACCAGCGAAAATTTTGATGGTTTCTCAACCATTCCTTAATTTCAAAATCCCATATCTCGGGAACGGATTGACGATCTCGAGAAATTCCTGTTGCATCTGAAAGTAGAAACTCGCCCGATTACAACGGTATGTGTATTTTTCCCCTAGGCCTTTGTAGTTATTGGTTTCGGGAATCAGACTTGCGAAAATTTTGATGGTTCCTCAAACATTCCTTAACTTCAAACTCCCATATCTCGCGAACGGATTGACGAACTCGAGAAATTCCTGTTGCATGTGAAAGTAGATACACGCCCGATTACAATGGTGTGTGTTCTTTTCCCCTAGGCCTTTGTAGTTATTGGTTTCGGGAATCAGACTTGCGAAAATTTTAATGGTTTCTCAACCATTCCTTCACTTCTAACTCCCATATCTGGCGAACGGATTGACGACCTCGAGAAATTCCTGTTGCATCTCAAAGTAGAAACACGTCCGATTACAGTGGTGTGTGTACTTTTCCCCTAGGCCATTCCAGTTATTGTTTTCGAGTATCAGACCAGCGAAAATTTTGATGGTTTCTCAACCATTCCTAACTTCAAACTCCCATATCTCGCGAACGGATTGACGAACTCGAGAAATTCCTGTTGCATGTGATAGTAGATACACGCCCGATTACAATGGTGTGTGATCTTTTCCCCTAGGCCATAGTAGTTATTGGTTTCGAGTATCAGACTTGCGAAAATTTTGATGGTTGCTAAAGTGTTCCTTAACTTCAAACTCCCATATCTCGCGAACGGATTGACGAACTCGAGAAATTCCTGTTGCATCTGAAAGTAGAGACTCGCACGATTACAACGGTATGTGTATTTTTCCCCTAGGCCTTTGTAGTTATTGGTTTCGGGAATCACACTTGCGAAAATTTTGATGGTTTCTCAACCATTCCTTAAATTCTAACTCCCATATCTCGCGAACGGGTTGACGAACTCGAGAAATTCTTGTTGCATCTGAAAGCAGAAACTCGCCCGATTACAGCGGTGTATGTATTTTTGCCCTAGGCCATAGTAGTTATTGGTTTCGAGTATCAGACTTGCGAAAATTTTGATGGTTTCTCAACCATTCCTTAACTTCAAACTCCCATATCTCGCGAACGGTTTGACGAACTCGAGAAATTCCTATTGCATCTGAAAGTAGTAACTGGCCCGATTACAACGGTATGTGTATTTTCCCCTAGGCCTTTGTAGTTATTGGTTTCGGAAATCAGACTTGCGAAAACTTTGATGGTTCCTCAAACACTCCTTAATTTCAAACTCCCATATCTCGGGAACGGATTGACGATCTCGAGGAATTCCTGTTGCATCTGAAAGTAGAAACACGCCCGATTACAATGGTGTGTGTTCTTTTCCCCTAGGCCATAGTAGTTATTGGTTTCGAGTATCAGACTTGCGAAAATTTTGATGGTTTCTCAAACGTTCCTTAACTTCAAACTCCCATATCTCGCGAACGGATTGACGAACTCGAGAAATTCCTGTTGCATCTGAAAGTAGAAACTCGCACGATTACAACGGCATGTGTATTTTTCCCCTAGGCCGTTGTAGTTATTGGTTTCGGGAATCAGACTTGCGAAAATTTTGATGGTTTCTCAACCATTCCTTCACTTCTAACTCCCATATCTGGCGAACGGATTGACGATCTCGAGAAATTCCGGTTGCATCTCAAAGTAGAAACACGCCCGATTACAGTGGTGTGTGTACTTTTCCCCTAGGCCATTCCAGTTATTTGTTTCGAGTATCAGACCAGCGAAAATTTTGATGGTTTCTCAACCATTCCTTAATTTCAAACACCCATATCTCGGGAACGGATTGACGATCTCGAGAAATTCCTGTTGCATCTGAAAGGAGAAACTCGCCCGATTACAACGGTATGTGTATTTTTCCCCTAGGCCTTTGTAGTTATTGGTTTCGAGTATCAGACTTGCGAAAATTTTGATGGTTGCTCAAGCGTTCTTTAACTTCAAACTCCCATATCTCGCGAACGGATTGACGAACTCGAGAAATTCGTGTTGCATCTGAAAGTAGAAACTCGCACGATTACAACGGTATGTGTATTTTTCCCCTAGGCCTTTGTAGTTATGGGTTTCGGGAATCAGACTTGCGAAAATTTTGATGGTTTCTCAACCATTCCTTAAATTCTAACTCCCGTATCTCGCGAACGAATTGACGAACTCGAGAAATTCCTATTGCATCTGAAAGCAGAAACTCGCCCGATTACAACGGTATGTGTATTTTTCCCCTAGGCCTTTGTAGTTATTGGTTTCGAGTATCAGACTTGCGAAAATTTTGATGGTTGCTCAAGCGTTCTTTAACTTCAAACTCCCATATCTCGCGAACGGATTGACGAACTCGAGAAATTCGTGTTGCATCTGAAAGTAGAAACTCGCACGATTACAACGGTATGTGTATTTTTCCCCTAGGCCTTTGTAGTTATGGGTTTCGGGAATCAGACTTGCGAAAATTTTGATGGTTTCTCAACCATTCCTTAAATTCTAACTCCCATACCTCGCGAACGGATTGACGAACTCGTGAAATTCTTGTTGCATCTGAAAGCAGAAACTCGCCCGATTACAGCGGTGTGTGTATTCTTGCCCTAGGCCATAGTAGTTATTGGTTCCGAGTATCAGACTTGCGAAAATTTTGATGGTTTCTCAACCATTCCTTAATTTCAAACTCCCATATCTCGCGAACGAATTGACGAACTCGAGAAATTCCAGTTGCATCTGAAAGTAGAAAGACGCCCGATTACAATGGAGTGTGTACTTTTCCCCTAGGCCATAGTAGTTATTGGTTTCGAGTATCAGACTTGCGAAAATTTTGATGGTTGCTCAAGCGTTCCTTAACTTCAAACTCCCATATCTCGCGAACGGATTGACGAACTCGAGAAATTCCTATTGCATGTGAAAGTAGAAACACGCCCGATTACAATGGTGTGTGTTCTTTTCCCCTAGGCCATAGTAGTTATTGGTTTCGAGTATCAGACTTGCGAAAATTTTGATGGTTTCTCAACCATTCCTTAACTTCGAACTCCTATATCTCGCGAACGGATTCACGAACTCGAGAAATTCCTGTTGCATCTGAAAGTAGAAACTCGCACGATTACAACGGCATGTGTATTTTTCCCCTAGGCCTTTGTAGTTATTGGTTTCGGGAATCAGACTTGCGAAAATTTTGATGGTTTCTCAACCATTCCTTCACTTCTAACTCCCATATCTGGCGAACGGATTGACGACCTCGAGAAATTCCTGTTGCATCTCAAAGTAGAAACACGCCCGATTACAGTGGTGTGTGTACTTTTCCCCTAGGCCATTCCAGTTATTGTTTTCGATTATCAGACCAGCGAAAATTTTGATGGTTTCTCAACCATTCCCTAACTTCAAACTCCCATATCTCGCGAACGGATTGACGAACTCGAGAAATTCCTGTTGCATGTGAAAGTAGAAACACGCCCGATTACAATGGTGTGTTCTTTTCCCCTAGGCCATAGTAGTTATTGGTTTCGAGTATCAGACTTGCGAAAATTTTGATGGTTGCTCAAGCGTTCCTTAACTTCAAACTCCCATATCTCGCGAACGAACTGACGAACTCGAGAAATTCTTGTTGCATCTGAAAGCAGAAACTCGCCCGATTACAATGGTGCGTGTATTTTTGCCGAAGGCCATTCAAGTTATTGGTTTCGAGTATCAGACCAGCGAAAATTTTGATGATTTCGCAACCATTCCTTAACTTCAAACTCCCATATCTCGAGAACGGATTGACGACCTCGAGAAATTCCTGTTGCATCTCAAAGTAGAAACACGCCCGATTACAGTGGTGTGTGTACTTTTCCCCTAGGCCATTCCAGTTATTGTTTTCGATTATCAGACCAGCGAAAATTTTGATGGTTTCTCAACCATTCCCTAACTTCAAACTCCCATATCTCGCGAACGGATTGACGAACTCGAGAAATTCCTGTTGCATGTGAAAGTAGAAACACGCCCGATTACAATGGTGTGTTCTTTTCCCCTAGGCCATAGTAGTTATTGGTTTCGAGTATCAGACTTGCGAAAATTTTGATGATTTCTCAACCATTCCTTAACTTCAAACTCCCATATCTCGAGAACGGATTGACGATCTCGAGAAATTCCGGTTGCATCTGAAAGTAGAAACTCGCCCGATTACAACGGTATGTGTATTTTTCCCCCAGGCCTTTGTAGTTATTGGTTTCGAGTATCAGACTTGCGAAAATTTTGATGGTTTCTCAAGCGTTCCTTAACTTCAAATTCCCATATCTCGCGAACGGATTGACGAACTCGAGAAATTCCTGTTGCATCTGAAAGTAGAAACTCGCACGATTACAACGGCATGTGTATTTTTCCCCTAGGCCTTTGTAGTTATTGGTTTCGGGAATCAGACTTGCGAAAATTTTGATGGTTTCTCAACCATTCCTTCACTTCTAACTCCCATATCCGGCGAACGGATTGACGATCTCGAGAAATTCCTGTTGCATCTGAAAGTAGAAACTCGCCCGATTACAACGGTATGTGTATTTTTCCCCTAGGCCTTTGTAGTTATTGGTTTCGGGAATCAGACTTGTGAAAATTTTGATGGTTCCTCAAACATTCCTTAACTTCAAACTCCCATATCTCGCGAATGGATTGACGAGCTCGAGAAATTCCTGTTGCATCTGAAAGTAGAAACACGCCCGATTACAATGGTGTGTGTCCTTTTCCCCTAGGCCATAGTAGTTATTGGTTTCGAGTATCAGACTTGCGAAAATTTTGATGGTTTCACAACCATTCCTTAACTTCGAACTCCTATATCTCGCGAACGGATTCACGAACTCGAGAAATTCCTGTTGCATCTGAATGTAGAAACTCGCACGATTACAACGGCATGTGTATTTTTCCCCTAGGCCTTTGTAGTTATTGGTTTCGGGAATCAGACTTGCGAAAATTTTAATGGTTTCTCAACCATTCCTTAAATTCTAACTCCCATATCTCGCGAACGGATTGACGAACTCGAGAAATTCTTGTTGCATCTGAAAGCAGAAACTCGCCCGATTACAGCGGTGTGTGTATTTTTGCCCTAGGCCATAGTAGTTATTGGTTTCGAGTATCAGACTTGCGAAAATTTTGATGGTTTCTCAACCATTGCTTAATTTCAAACTCCCATATCTCGCGAACGAATTGACGAACTCGAGAAATTCCAGTTGCATCTGAAAGTAGAAACACGCCCGATTACAATGGTGTGTGTACTTTTCCCCTAGGCCATAGTAGTTATTGGTTTCGAGTATCAGACTTGCGAAAATTTTGATGGTTTCTCAACCATTCCTTAATTTCAAACTCCCATATCTCGGGAACGGATTGACGAACTCGAGAAATTCCTGTTGCATCTGAAAGTAGAAACTCGCCCGATTACAACGGTATGTGTATTTTTCCCCTAGGCCTTTGTAGTTATTGGTTTCGGGAATCAGACCTGCGAAAATTTTGATGGTTCCTCAAACATTCCTTAACCTCAAACTCCCATATCTCGCGAATGGATTGACGAACTCGAAAAATTCCTGTTGCATCTGAAAGTAGAAACTCGCCCGATTACAATGGTGTGTGTACTTTTCCCCTAGGCCATTCCAGTTATTGGTTTCGAGTATCAGACCAGCGAAAATTTTGATGGTTTCTCAACCATTCCTTAACATCAAACTCCCATATCTCGGGAACGGATTGACGATCTCGAGAAATACCTGTTGCATCTGACAGCAGAAACTCGCCCGATTACAGCGGTGTGTGTATTTTTCCCCTAGGCCATAGTAGTTATTGGTTTCGAGTATCAGACTTGCGAAAATTTTGATGGATTCTCAACCATTCCTTCACTTCTAACTCCCATATCTGGCGAACGGATTGACGATCTCGAGAAATTCCTGTTGCATCTCAAAGTAGAAACACGCCCGATCACAGTGATGTGTGTACTTTTCACCTAGGCCATTCCAGTTATTGGTTTCGAGTATCAGACCAGCGAAAATTTTGATGGTTTCTCAACCATTCCTTAATTTCAAACTCCCATATCTCGGGAACGGATTGACGATCTCGAGAAATACCTGTTGCATCTGAAAGTAGAAACTCGCCCGATTACAATGGTGTGTGTTCTTTTCTCCTAGGCCATAGTAGTTATTGGTTTCGAGTATCAGACTTGCGAAAATTTTGATGGTTGCTCAAGCGTTCCTTAACTTCAAACTCCCATATCTCGCGAACGGATTGACGAACTCGAGAAATTCCTGTTGCATCTGAAAGTAGAAACTCGCCCGATTACAACGGTATGTGTATTTTTCCCCAAGGCCTTTGTAGTTATTGGTTTCGGGAATCAGACTTGCGAAAACTTTGATGGTTCCTCAAACATTCCTTAACTTCAAACTCCCATATCTCGCGAATGGATTGACGAGCTCGAGAAATTCCTGTTGCATCTGAAAGTAGAAACACGCCCGATTACAATGGTGTGTGTACTTTCCCCTAGGCCATAGTAGTTATTGGTTTCGAGTATCAGACTTGCGGAAATTTTGATGGTTTCTCAACCATTCCTTAACTTCGAACTCCTATATCTCGCGAACGGATTCACGAACTCGAGAAATTCCTGTTGCATCTCAAAGTAGAACCACGCCCGATTACAGTGGTGTGTGTACTTTTCCCCTAGGCCATTCCAGTTATTGTTTTCGAGTATCAGACCAGCGAAAATTTTGATGGTTTCTCAACCATTCCTTAAATTCTAACTCCCATATCTCGCGAACGGATTGACGAACTCGAGAAATTCTTGTTGCATCTGAAAGCAGAAACTCGCCCGATTACAGCGGTGTGTGTTTTTTTGCCCTAGGCCATAGTAGTTATTGGTTTCGAGTATCAGACTTGCGAAAATTTTGATGGTTTCTCAACCATTGCTTAATTTCAAACTCCCATATCTCGCGAACGAATTGACGAACTCGAGAAATTCCAGTTGCATCTGAAAGTAGAAACACGCCCGATTACAACGGTATGTGTATTTTTCCCCTAGGCCTTTGTAGTCATTGGTTTCGGGAATCAGACCTGCGAAAATTTTGATGGTTCCTCAAACATTCCTTAACCTCAAACTCCCATATCTCGCGAATGGATTGACGAACTCGAAAAATTCCTGTTGCATCTGAAAGTAGAAACTCGCCCGATTACAATGGTGTGTGTACTTTTCCCCTAGGCCATTCCAGTTATTGGTTTCGAGTATCAGACCAGCGAAAATTTTGATGGTTTCTCAACCATTCCTTAACACCAAACTCCCATATCTCGGGAACGGATTGACGATCTCGAGAAATACCTGTTGCATCTGACAGCAGAAACTCGCCCGATTACAGCGGTGTGTGTATTTTTCCCCTAGGCCATAGTAGTTATTGGTTTCGAGTATCAGACTTGCGAAAATTTTGATGGATTCTCAACCATTCCTTCACTTCTAACTCCCATATCTGGCGAACGGATTGACGATCTCGAGAAATTCCTGTTGCATCTCAAAGTAGAAACACGCCCGATCACAGTGATGTGTGTACTTTTCACCTAGGCCATTCCAGTTATTGGTTTCGAGTATCAGACCAGCGAAAATTTTGATGGTTTCTCAACCATTCCTTAATTTCAAACTCCCATATCTCGGGAACGGATTGACGATCTCGAGAAATACCTGTTGCATCTGAAAGTAGAAACTCGCCCGATTACAATGGTGTGTGTTCTTTTCTCCTAGGCCATAGTAGTTATTGGTTTCGAGTATCAGACTTGCGAAAATTTTGATGGTTGCTCAAGCGTTCCTTAACTTCAAACTCCCATATCTCGCGAACGGATTGACGAACTCGAGAAATTCCTGTTGCATCTGAAAGTAGAAACTCGCCCGATTACAACGGTATGTGTATTTTTCCCCAAGGCCTTTGTAGTTATTGGTTTCGGGAATCAGACTTGCGAAAACTTTGATGGTTCCTCAAACATTCCTTAACTTCAAACTCCCATATCTCGCGAATGGATTGACGAGCTCGAGAAATTCCTGTTGCATCTGAAAGTAGAAACACGCCCGATTACAATGGTGTGTGTACTTTCCCCTAGGCCATAGTAGTTATTGGTTTCGAGTATCAGACTTGCGGAAATTTTGATGGTTTCTCAACCATTCCTTAACTTCGAACTCCTATATCTCGCGAACGGATTCACGAACTCGAGAAATTCCTGTTGCATCTCAAAGTAGAACCACGCCCGATTACAGTGGTGTGTGTACTTTTCCCCTAGGCCATTCCAGTTATTGTTTTCGAGTATCAGACCAGCGAAAATTTTGATGGTTTCTCAACCATTCCCTAACTTCAAACTCCCATATCACGCGAACGGATTGACGAACTCGAGAAATTCCTGTTGCATGTGAAAGTAGAAACACGCCCGATTACAATGGTGTGTGTTCTTTTCCCCTAGGCCATAGTAGTTATTGATTTCGAGTATCAGACTTGCGAAAATTTTGATGGTTGCTCAAGCGTTCCTTAACTTCAAACTCCCATATCTCGCGAACGGATTGACGAACTCGAGAAATTCCTGTTGCATCTGAAAGTAGAAACTCGCGCGATTACAACGGTATGTGTATTTTTCCCCTAGGCCTTTGTAGTTATTGGTTGCGGGAATCAGACTTGCGAAAATTTTGATGGTTTCTCAACCATTCCTTAAATTCTAACTCCCATATCTCGCGAACGGATTGACGAACTCGAGAAATTCTTGTTCCATCTGAAAGCAGAAACTCGCCCGATTACAATGGTGTGTGTATTTTTGCCCTAGGCCATTCCAGTTATTGGTTTCGAGTTTCAGACCAGTGAAAATTTTGAAGGTTTCTCAACCATTCCTTAACTTCAAACTCCCATATCTCGAGAACGGATTGACGAACTCGAGAATTTCCTGTTGCACCTGAAAGCAGAAACTCGCCCGATTACAGCGGTGTGTGTATTTTTGCCCTAGGCCATAGTAGTTATTGGTTTCGAGTATCAGACTTGCGAAAATTTTGATGGTTTCCCAAACGTTCCTTAACTTCAAACTCCCATATCTCGCGAACGGGTTGACGAACTCGAGAAATTCCTATTGCATCTGAAAGTAGTAACTCGCCCGATTACAACGGTATGTGTATTTTCCCCTAGGCCTTTGTAGTTATTGGTTTCGGAAATCAGACTTGCGAAAATTTTGATGGTTCCTCAAACATTCCTTAATTTCAAACTCCCATATCTCGCGAACGAATTGACCAACTCGAGAAATTCCAGTTGCATCTGAAAGTAGAAACACGCCCGATTACAATGGTGTGTGTACTTTTCCCCTAGGCCATAGTAGTTATTGGTTTCGAGTATCAGACTTGCGAAAATTTTGATGGTTTCTCAACCATTCCTTAATTTCAAACTCCCATATCTCGGGAACGGATTGACGATCTCGAGAAATTCCTGTTGCATCTGAAAGTAGAAACTCGCCCGATTACAACGGTATGTGTATTTTTCCCCTAGGCCTTTGTAGTTATTGGTTTCGGGAATCAGACTTGCGAAAATTTTGATGGTTCCTCAAACATTCCTTAACTTCAAACTACCATATCTCGCGAATGGATTGACGAACTCGAAAAATTCCTGTTGCATCTGAAAGTAGAAACTCGCCCGATTACAATGGTGTGTGTACTTTTCCCCTAGGCCATTCCAGTTATTGGTTTCGAGTATCAGACCAGCGAAAATTTTGATGGTTTCTCAACCATTCCTTAACTTCAAACTCCCATATCTCGGGAACGGATTGACGATCTCGAGAAATACCTGTTGCATCTGAAAGCAGAAACTCGCCCGATTACAGCGGTGTGTGTATTTTTGCCCTAGGCCATAGTAGTTATTGGTTTCGAGTATCAGACTTGCGAAAATTTTGATGGTTTCTCAAACGTTCCTTAACTTCAAACTCCCATATCTCGCGAACGGAATGACGGACTCGAGAAATTCCTATTGCATCTGAAAGTAGTAACACGCCCGATTACAGTGGTGTGTGTACTTTTCCCCTAGGCCATAGTAGTTATTGGTTTCGAGTATCAGACTTGTGAAAATTTTGATGGTTGCTCAAGCGTTCCTTAACTTCAAACTCCCATATATCGCGAACGGATTGACGAACTCGAGAAATGCCTGTTGCATCTGAAAGTAGAAACTCGCCCGATTACTATGGTGTGTGTACTTTTCCCCTAGGCCTTTGTAGTTATTGGTTTCGGGAATCAGACTTGCGAAAATTTTGATGGTTTCTCAACCATTCCTTAATTTCAAACTCCCATATCTCGGGAACGGATTGACGATCTCGAGGAATTCCTTTTGCATCTGAAAGTAGAAACACGCCCGATTACAATGGTGTGTGTTCTTTTCACCTAGGCCATAGTGGTTATTGGTTTCGAGTATCAGACTTGCGAAAATTTTGATGGTTGCTCAAGCGTTCCTTAACTTCAAACTCCCATATCTCGCGAACGGATTGACGAACTCGAGAAATTCCTGTTGCATCCGAAAGTAGAAACTCGCACGATTACAACTGCATGTGTATTTTTCCCCTAGGCCTTTGTAGTTATTGGTTTCGGGAATCAGACTTGCGAAAATTTTGATGGATTCTCAACCATTCCTTCACTTCTAACTCCCATATCTGGCGAACGGATTGACGACCTCGAGAAATTCCTGTTGCATCTCAAAGTAGAAACACGCCCGATTACAGTGGTGTGTGTACTTTTCCCCTAGGCCATTCCAGTTATTGTTTTCGATTATCAGACCAGCGAAAATTTTGATGGTTTCTCAACCATTCCCTAACTTCAAACTCCCATATCTCGCGAACGGATTGACGAACTCGAGAAATTCCTGTTGCATGTGAAAGTAGAAACACGCCCGATTACAATGGTGTGTTCTTTTCCCCTAGGCCATAGTAGTTATTGGTTTCGAGTATCAGACTTGCGAAAATTTTGATGGTTGCTCAAGCGTTCCTTAACTTCAAACTCCCATATCTCGCGAACGAACTGACGAACTCGAGAAATTCTTGTTGCATCTGAAAGCAGAAACTCGCCCGATTACAATGGTGCGTGTATTTTTGCCGAAGGCCATTCAAGTTATTGGTTTCGAGTATCAGACCAGCGAAAATTTTGATGATTTCTCAACCATTCCTTAACTTCAAACTCCCATATCTCGAGAACGGATTGACGAACTCGAGAATTTCCTGTTGCACCTGAAAGCAGAAACTCGCCCGATTACAGCGGTGTGTGTACTTTTCCCCTAGGCCATAGCAGTTATTGGTTTCGAGTATCAGACTTGCGAAAATTTTGATGGTTTCTCAACCATTCCTTAATTTCAAACTCCCATATCTGGCGAACGGATTGACGATCTCGAGAAATTCCTGTTGCATCTGAAAGTAGAAACTCGCCCGATTACAACGGTATGTGTATTTTTCCCCTAGGCCTTTGTAGTTATTGGTTTCGGGAATCAGACTTGTGAAAATTTTGATGGTTCCTCAAACATTCCTTAACTTCAAACTCCCATATCTCGCGAATGGATTGACGAGCTCGAGAAATTCCTGTTGCATCTGAAAGTAGAAACACGCCCGATTACAATGGTGTGTGTCCTTTTCCCCTAGGCCATAGTAGTTATTGGTTTCGAGTATCAGACTTGCGAAAATTTTGATGGTTTCTCAACCATTCCTTAACTTCGAACTCCTATATCTCGCGAAAGGATTCACGAACTCGAGAAATTCCTGTTGCATCTGAAAGTAGAAACTCGCACGATTACAACGGCATGTGTATTTTACCCCTAGGCCTTTGTAGTTATTGGTTTCGGGAATCAGACTTGCGAAAATTTTGATGGTTTCTCAACCATTCCTTCACTTCTAACTCCCATATCTGGCGAACGGATTGACGACCTCGAGAAATTCCTGTTGCATCTCAAAGTAGAAACACGCCCGATTACAGTGGTGTGTGTACTTTTCCCCTAGGCCATTCCAGTTATTGTTTTCGATTATCAGACCAGCGAAAATTTTGATGGTTTCTCAACCATTCCCTAACTTCAAACTCCCATATCTCGCGAACGGATTGACGAACTCGAGAAATTCCTGTTGCATGTGAAAGTAGAAACACGCCCGATTACAATGGTGTGTTCTTTTCCCCTAGGCCATAGTAGTTATTGGTTTCGAGTATCAGACTTGCGAAAATTTTGATGGTTGCTCAAGCGTTCCTTAACTTCAAACTCCCATATCTCGCGAACGAACTGACGAACTCGAGAAATTCTTGTTGCATCTGAAAGCAGAAACTCGCCCGATTACAATGGTGCGTGTATTTTTGCCGAAGGCCATTCAAGTTATTGGTTTCGAGTATCAGACCAGCGAAAATTTTGATGATTTCTCAACCATTCCTTAACTTCAAACTCCCATATCTCGAGAACGGATTGACGAACTCGAGAATTTCCTGTTGCACCTGAAAGCAGAAACTCGCCCGATTACAGCGGTGTGTGTACTTTTCCCCTAGGCGATAGCAGTTATTGGTTTCGAGTATCAGACTTGCGAAAATTTTGATGGTTTCTCAACCATTCCTTAATTTCAAACTCCCATATCTCGGGAACGGATTGACGATCTCGAGAAATTCCGGTTGCATCTGAAAGTAGAAACTCGCCCGATTACAACGGTATGTGTATTTTTCCCCTAGGCCTTTGTAGTTATTGGTTTCGAGTATCAGACTTGCGAAAATTTTGATGGTTTCTCAAGCGTTCCTTAACTTCAAATTCCCATATCTCGCGAACGGATTGACGAACTCGAGAAATTCCTGTTGCATCTGAAAGTAGAAACTCGCACGATTACAACGGCATGTGTATTTTTCCCCTAGGCCTTTGTAGTTATTGGTTTCGGGAATCAGACTTGCGAAAATTTTGATGGTTTCTCAACCATTCCTTCACTTCTAACTCCCATATCCGGCGAACGGATTGACGATCTCGAGAAATTCCTGTTGCATCTGAAAGTAGAAACTCGCCCGATTACAGCGGTGTGTGTATTTTTGCCCTAGGCCATAGTAGTTATTGGTTTCGAGTATCAGACTTGCGAAAATTTTGATGGTTTCTCAACCATTGCTTAATTTCAAACTCCCATATCTCGCGAACGAATTGACGAACTCGAGAAATTCCAGTTGCATCTGAAAGTAGAAACACGCCCGATTACAATGGTGTGTGTACTTTTCCCCTAGGCCATAGTAGTTATTGGTTTCGAGTATCAGACTTGCGAAAATTTTGATGGTTTCTCAACCATTCCTTAATTTCAAACTCCCATATCTCGGGAACGGATTGACGAACTCGAGAAATTCCTGTTGCATCTGAAAGTAGAAACTCGCCCGATTACAACGGTATGTGTATTTTTCCCCTAGGCCTTTGTAGTTATTGGTTTCGGGAATCAGACCTGCGAAAATTTTGATGGTTCCTCAAACATTCCTTAACCTCAAACTCCCATATCTCGCGAATGGATTGACGAACTCGAAAAATTCCTGTTGCATCTGAAAGTAGAAACTCGCCCGATTACAATGGTGTGTGTACTTTTCCCCTAGGCCATTCCAGTTATTGGTTTCGAGTATCAGACCAGCGAAAATTTTGATGGTTTCTCAACCATTCCTTAACATCAAACTCCCATATCTCGGGAACGGATTGACGATCTCGAGAAATACCTGTTGCATCTGACAGCAGAAACTCGCCCGATTACAGCGGTGTGTGTATTTTTCCCCTAGGCCATAGTAGTTATTGGTTTCGAGTATCAGACTTGCGAAAATTTTGATGGATTCTCAACCATTCCTTCACTTCTAACTCCCATATCTGGCGAACGGATTGACGAGCTCGAGAAATTCCTGTTGCATCTCAAAGTAGAAACACGCCCGATCACAGTGATGTGTGTACTTTTCACCTAGGCCATTCCAGTTATTGGTTTCGAGTATCAGACCAGCGAAAATTTTGATGGTTTCTCAACCATTCCTTAATTTCAAACTCCCATATCTCGGGAACGGATTGACGATCTCGAGAAATACCTGTTGCATCTGAAAGTAGAAACTCGCCCGATTACAATGGTGTGTGTTCTTTTCTCCTAGGCCATAGTAGTTATTGGTTTCGAGTATCAGACTTGCGAAAATTTTGATGGTTGCTCAAGCGTTCCTTAACTTCAAACTCCCATATCTCGCGAACGGATTGACGAACTCGAGAAATTCCTGTTGCATCTGAAAGTAGAAACTCGCCCGATTACAACGGTATGTGTATTTTTCCCCAAGGCCTTTGTAGTTATTGGTTTCGGGAATCAGACTTGCGAAAACTTTGATGGTTCCTCAAACATTCCTTAACTTCAAACTCCCATATCTCGCGAATGGATTGACGAGCTCGAGAAATTCCTGTTGCATCTGAAAGTAGAAACACGCCCGATTACAATGGTGTGTGTACTTTCCCCTAGGCCATAGTAGTTATTGGTTTCGAGTATCAGACTTGCGGAAATTTTGATGGTTTCTCAACCATTCCTTAACTTCGAACTCCTATATCTCGCGAACGGATTCACGAACTCGAGAAATTCCTGTTGCATCTCAAAGTAGAACCACGCCCGATTACAGTGGTGTGTGTACTTTTCCCCTAGGCCATTCCAGTTATTGTTTTCGAGTATCAGACCAGCGAAAATTTTGATGGTTTCTCAACCATTCCTTAAATTCTAACTCCCATATTTCGCGAACGGATTGACGAACTCGAGAAATTCTTGTTGCATCTGAAAGCAGAAACTCGCCCGATTACAGCGGTGTGTGTATTTTTGCCCTAGGCCATAGTAGTTATTGGTTTCGAGTATCAGACTTGCGAAAATTTTGATGGTTTCTCAACCATTGCTTAATTTCAAACTCCCATATCTCGCGAACGAATTGACGAACTCGAGAAATTCCAGTTGCACCTGAAAGTAGAAACACGCCCGATTACAATGGTGTGTGTACTTTTCCCCTAGGCCATAGTAGTTATTGGTTTCGAGTATCAGACTTGCGAAAATTTTGATGGTTTCTCAACCATTCCTTAATTTCAAACTCCCATATCTCGGGAACGGATTGACGAACTCGAGAAATTCCTGTTGCATCTGAAAGTAGAAACTCGCCCGATTACAACGGTATGTGTATTTTTCCCCTAGGCCTTTGTAGTTATTGGTTTCGGGAATCAGACCTGCGAAAATTTTGATGCTTCCTCAAACATTCCTTAACCTCAAACTCCCATATCTCGCGAATGGATTGACGAACTCGAAAAATTCCTGTTGCATTTGAAAGTAGAAACACGCCCGATCACAGTGATGTGTGTACTTTTCACCTAGGCCATTCCAGTTATTGGTTTCGAGTATCAGACCAGCGAAAATTTTGATGGTTTCTCAACCATTCCTTAATTTCAAACTCCCATATCTCGGGAACGGATTGACGATCTCGAGAAATACCTGTTGCATCTGAAAGTAGAAACTCGCCCGATTACAATGGTGTGTGTTCTTTTCTCCTAGGCCATAGTAGTTATTGGTTTCGAGTATCAGACTTGCGAAAATTTTGATGGTTGCTCAAGCGTTCCTTAACTTCAAACTCCCATATCTCGCGAACGGATTGACGAACTCGAGAAATTCCTGTTGCATCTGAAAGTAGAAACTCGCCCGATTACAACGGTATGTGTATTTTTCCCCAAGGCCTTTGTAGTTATTGGTTTCGGGAATCAGACTTGCGAAAACTTTGATGGTTCCTCAAACATTCCTTAACTTCAAACTCCCATATCTCGCGAATGGATTGACGAGCTCGAGAAATTCCTGTTGCATCTGAAAGTAGAAACACGCCCGATTACAATGGTGTGTGTACTTTCCCCTAGGCCATAGTAGTTATTGGTTTCGAGTATCAGACTTGCGGAAATTTTGATGGTTTCTCAACCATTCCTTAACTTCGAACTCCTATATCTCGCGAACGGATTCACGAACTCGAGAAATTCCTGTTGCATCTCAAAGTAGAACCACGCCCGATTACAGTGGTGTGTGTACTTTTCCCCTAGGCCATTCCAGTTATTGTTTTCGAGTATCAGACCAGCGAAAATTTTGATGGTTTCTCAACCATTCCCTAACTTCAAACTCCCATATCACGCGAACGGATTGACGAACTCGAGAAATTCCTGTTGCATGTGAAAGTAGAAACACGCCCGATTACAATGGTGTGTGTTCTTTTCCCCTAGGCCATAGTAGTTATTGATTTCGAGTATCAGACTTGCGAAAATTTTGATGGTTGCTCAAGCGTTCCTTAACTTCAAACTCCCATATCTCGCGAACGGATTGACGAACTCGAGAAATTCCTGTTGCATCTGAAAGTAGAAACTCGCGCGATTACAACGGTATGTGTATTTTTCCCCTAGGCCTTTGTAGTTATTGGTTGCGGGAATCAGACTTGCGAAAATTTTGATGGTTTCTCAACCATTCCTTAAATTCTAACTCCCATATCTCGCGAACGGATTGACGAACTCGAGAAATTCTTGTTCCATCTGAAAGCAGAAACTCGCCCGATTACAGCGGTGTGTGTATTTTTGCTCTAGGCCATAGTACTTATTGGTTTCGAGTATCAGACCAGCGAAAATTTTGAAGGTTTCTCAACCATTCCTTAACTTCAAACTCCCATATCTCGAGAACGGATTGACGAACTCGAGAATTTCCTGTTGCACCTGAAAGCAGAAACTCGCCCGATTACAGCGGTGTGTGTATTTTTGCCCTAGGCCATAGTAGTTATTGGTTTCGAGTATCAGACTTGCGAAAATTTTGATGGTTTCCCAAACGTTCCTTAACTTCAAACTCCCATATCTCGCGAACGGGTTGACGAACTCGAGAAATTCCTATTGCATCTGAAAGTAGTAACTCGCCCGATTACAACGGTATGTGTATTTTCCCCTAGGCCTTTGTAGTTATTGGTTTCGGAAATCAGACTTGCGAAAATTTTGATGGTTCCTCAAACATTCCTTAATTTCAAACTCCCATATCTCGCGAACGAATTGACCAACTCGAGAAATTCCAGTTGCATCTGAAAGTAGAAACACGCCCGATTACAATGGTGTGTGTACTTTTCCCCTAGGCCATAGTAGTTATTGGTTTCGAGTATCAGACTTGCGAAAATTTTGATGGTTTCTCAACCATTCCTTAATTTCAAACTCCCATATCTCGGGAACGGATTGACGATCTCGAGAAATTCCTGTTGCATCTGAAAGTAGAAACTCGCCCGATTACAACGGTATGTGTATTTTTCCCCTAGGCCTTTGTAGTTATTGGTTTCGGGAATCAGACTTGCGAAAATTTTGATGGTTCCTCAAACATTCCTTAACTTCAAACTACCATATCTCGCGAATGGATTGACGAACTCGAAAAATTCCTGTTGCATCTGAAAGTAGAAACTCGCCCGATTACAATGGTGTGTGTACTTTTCCCCTAGGCCATTCCAGTTATTGGTTTCGAGTATCAGACCAGCGAAAATTTTGATGGTTTCTCAACCATTCCTTAACTTCAAACTCCCATATCTCGGGAACGGATTGACGATCTCGAGAAATACCTGTTGCATCTGAAAGCAGAAACTCGCCCGATTACAGCGGTGTGTGTATTTTTGCCCTAGGCCATAGTAGTTATTGGTTTCGAGTATCAGACTTGCGAAAATTTTGATGGTTTCTCAACCGTTACTTAACTTCAAACTCGCATATCTCGCGAACGGATTGACGAACTCGAGATATTCCTGTTGCACCTGAAAGTAGAAACACGCCCGATTACAATGGTGTGTGTCCTTTTCCCCTAGGCCATAGTAGTTATTGGTTTCGAGTATCAGACTTGCGAAAATTTTGATGGTTTCACAACCATTCCTTAACTTCGAACTCCTATATCTCGCGAACGGATTCACGAACTCGAGAAATTCCTGTTGCATCTGAATGTAGAAACTCGCACGATTACAACGGCATGTGTATTTTTCCCCTAGGCCTTTGTAGTTATTGGTTTCGGGAATCAGACTTGCGAAAATTTTAATGGTTTCTCAACCATTCCTTAAATTCTAACTCCCATATCTCGCGAACGGATTGACGAACTCGAGAAATTCTTGTTGCATCTGAAAGCAGAAACTCGCCCGATTACAGCGGTGTGTGTATTTTTGCCCTAGGCCATAGTAGTTATTGGTTTCGAGTATCAGACTTGCGAAAATTTTGATGGTTTCTCAACCATTGCTTAATTTCAAACTCCCATATCTCGCGAGCGAATTGACGAACTCGAGAAATTCCAGTTGCATCTGAAAGTAGAAACACGCCCGATTACAATGGTGTGTGTACTTTTCCCCTAGGCCATAGTAGTTATTGGTTTCGAGTATCAGACTTGCGAAAATTTTGATGGTTTCTCAACCATTCCTTAATTTCAAACTCCCATATCTCGGGAACGGATTGACGAACTCGAGAAATTCCTGTTGCATCTGAAAGTACAAACTCGCCCGATTACAACGGTATGTGTATTTTTCCCCTAGGCCTTTGTAGTTATTGGTTTCGGGAATCAGACCTGCGAAAATTTTGATGGTTCCTCAAACATTCCTTAACCTCAAACTCCCATATCTCGCGAATGGATTGACGAACTCGAAAAATTCCTGTTGCATCTGAAAGTAGAAACTCGCCCGATTACAATGGTGTGCGTACTTTTCCCCTAGGCCATTCCAGTTATTGGTTTCGAGTATCAGACCAGCGAAAATTTTGATGGTTTCTCAACCATTCCTTAACATCAAACTCCCATATCTCGGGAACGGATTGACGATCTCGAGAAATACCTGTTGCATCTGACAGCAGAAACTCGCCCGATTACAGCGGTGTGTGTATTTTTCCCCTAGGCCATAGTAGTTATTGGTTTCGAGTATCAGACTTGCGAAAATTTTGATGGATTCTCAACCATTCCTTCACTTCTAACTCCCATATCTGGCGAACGGATTGACGATCTCGAGAAATTCCTGTTGCATCTGAAAGTAGAAACTCGCCCGATTACAACGGTATGTGTATTTTTCCCCAAGGCCTTTGTAGTTATTGGTTTCGGGAATCAGACTTGCGAAAACTTTGATGGTTCCTCAAACATTCCTTAACTTCAAACTCCCATATCTCGCGAATGGATTGACGAGCTCGAGAAATTCCTGTTGCATCTGAAAGTAGAAACACGCCCGATTACAATGGTGTGTGTACTTTCCCCTAGGCCATAGTAGTTATTGGTTTCGAGTATCAGACTTGCGGAAATTTTGATGGTTTCTCAACCATTCCTTAACTTCGAACTCCTATATCTCGCGAACGGATTCACGAACTCGAGAAATTCCTGTTGCATCTCAAAGTAGAACCACGCCCGATTACAGTGGTGTGTGTACTTTTCCCCTAGGCCATTCCAGTTATTGTTTTCGAGTATCAGACCAGCGAAAATTTTGATGGTTTCTCAACCATTCCCTAACTTCAAACTCCCATATCACGCGAACGGATTGACGAACTCGAGAAATTCCTGTTGCATGTGAAAGTAGAAACACGCCCGATTACAATGGTGTGTGTTCTTTTCCCCTAGGCCATAGTAGTTATTGGTTTCGAGTATCAGACTTGCGAAAATTTGATGGTTGCTCAAGCGTTCCTTAACTTCAAACTCCCATATCTCGCGAACGGATTGACGAACTCGAGAAATTCCTGTTGCATCTGAAAGTAGAAACTCGCGCGATTACAACGGTATGTGTATTTTTCCCCTAGGCCTTTGTAGTTATTGGTTGCGGGAATCAGACTTGCGAAAATTTTGATGGTTTCTCAACCATTCCTTAAATTCTAACTCCCATATCTCGCGAACGGATTGACGAACTCGAGAAATTCTTGTTCCATCTGAAAGCAGAAACTCGCCCGATTACAATGGTGTGTGTATTTTTGCCCTAGGCCATTCCAGTTATTGGTTTCGAGTTTCAGACCAGCGAAAATTTTGAAGGTTTCTCAACCATTCCTTAACTTCAAACTCCCATATCTCGAGAACGGATTGACGAACTCGAGAATTTCCTGTTGCACCTGAAAGCAGAAACTCGCCCGATTACAGCGGTGTGTGTATTTTTGCCCTAGGCCATAGTAGTTATTGGTTTCGAGTATCAGACTTGCGAAAATTTTGATGGTTTCCCAAACGTTCCTTAACTTCAAACTCCCATATCTCGCGAACGGATTGACGATCTCGAGAAATACCTGTTGCATCTGAAAGTAGAAACTCGCCCGATTACAATGGTGTGTGTTCTTTTCTCCTAGGCCATAGTAGTTATTGGTTTCGAGTATCAGACTTGCGAAAATTTTGATGGTTGCTCAAGCGTTCCTTAACTTCAAACTCCCATATCTCGCGAACGGATTGACGAACTCGAGAAATTCCTGTTGCATGTGAAAGTAGAAACACGCCCGATTACAATGGTGTGTGTTCTTTTCCCCTAGGCCATAGTAGTTATTGGTTTCGAGTATCAGACTTGCGAAAATTTTGATGGTTGCTCAAGCGTTCCTTAACTTCAAACTCCCATATCTCGCGAACGGATTGACGAACTCGAGAAATTCCTGTTGCATCTGAAAGTAGAAACTCGCGCGATTACAACGGTATGTGTATTTTTCCCCTAGGCCTTTGTAGTTATTGGTTTCGGAAATCAGACTTGCGAAAATTTTGATGGTTCCTCAAACATTCCTTAATTTCAAACTCCCATATCTCGCGAACGAATTGACCAACTCGAGAAATTCCAGTTGCATCTGAAAGTAGAAACACGCCCGATTACAATGGTGTGTGTACTTTTCCCCTAGGCCATAGTAGTTATTGGTTTCGAGTATCAGACTTGCCAAAATTTTGATGGTTTCTCAACCATTCCTTAATTTCAAACTCCCATATCTCGGGAACGGATTGACGATCTCGAGAAATTCCTGTTGCATCTGAAAGTAGAAACTCGCCCGATTACAACGGTATGTGTATTTTTCCCCTAGGCCTTTGTAGTTATTGGTTTCGGGAATCAGACGTGCGAAAATTTTGATGGTTCCTCAAACATTCCTTAACTTCAAACTACCATATCTCGCGAATGGATTGACGAACTCGAAAAATTCCTGTTGCATCTGAAAGTAGAAACTCGCCCGATTACAATGGTGTGTGTACTTTTCCCCTAGGCCATTCCAGTTATTGGTTTCGAGTATCAGACCAGCGAAAATTTTGATGGTTTCTCAACCATTCCTTAACTTCAAACTCCCATATCTCGGGAACGGATTGACGATCTCGAGAAATACCTGTTGCATCTGAAAGCAGAAACTCGCCCGATTACAGCGGTGTGTGTATTTTTGCCCTAGGCCATAGTAGTTATTGGTTTCGAGTATCAGACTTGCGAAAATTTTGATGGTTTCTCAAACGTTCCTTAACTTCAATCTCCCATATCTCGCGAACGGAATGACGGACTCGAGAAATTCCTATTGCATCTGAAAGTAGTAACACGCCCGATTACAGTGGTGTGTGTACTTTTCCCCTAGGCCATAGTAGTTATTGGTTTCGAGTATCAGACTTGTGAAAATTTTGATGGTTGCTCAAGCGTTCCTTAACTTCAAACTCCCATATATCGCGAACGGATTGACGAACTCGAGAAATGCCTGTTGCATCTGAAAGTAGAAGCTCGCCCGATTACTATGGTGTGTGTACTTTTCCCCTAGGCCTTTGTAGTTATTGGTTTCGGGAATCAGACTTGCGAAAATTTTGATGGTTTCTCAACCATTCCTTAATTTCAAACTCCCATATCTCGGGAACGGATTGACGATCTCGAGGAATTCCTTTTGCATCTGAAAGTAGAAACACGCCCGATTACAATGGTGTGTGTTCTTTTCACCTAGGCCATAGTGGTTATTGGTTTCGAGTATCAGACTTGCGAAAATTTTGATGGTTGCTCAAGCGTTCCTTAACTTCAAACTCCCATATCTCGCGAACGGATTGACGATCTCGAGAAATACCTGTTGCATCTGAAAGTAGAAACACGCCCGATTACAGTGGTGTGTGTACTTTTCCCCTAGGCCATTCCAGTTATTGGTTTCGAGTATCAGACCAGCGAAAATTTTGATGGTTTCTCAACCATTCCTTAATTTCAAACTCCCATATCTCGGGAACGGATTGACGATCTCGAGAAATACCTGTTGCATCTGAAAGTAGAAACTCGCCCGATTACAACGGTATGTGTATTTTCCCCTAGGCATTTGTAGTTATTGGTTTCGGGAATCAGACTTGCGAAAATTTTGATGGTTCCTCAAACATTCCTTAACTTCGAACTCCTATATCTCGCGAACGGATTCACGAACTCGAGAAATTCCTGTTGCATCTGAAAGTAGAAACTCGCACGATTACAACGGCATGTGAATTTTTCCCCTAGGCCTTTGTAGTTATTGGTTTCGGGAATCAGACTTGCGAAAATTTTGATGGTTTCTCAACCATTCCTTCACTTCTAACTCCCATATCTGGCGAACGGATTGACGACCTCGAGAAATTCCTGTTGCATCTCAAAGTAGAAACACGCCCGATTACAGTGGCGTGTGTACTTTTCCCCTAGGCCATTCCAGTTATTGTTTTCGAGTATCAGACCAGCGAAAATTTTGATGGTTTCTCAACCATTCCCTAACTTCAAACTCCCATATCACGCGAACGGATTGACGAACTCGAGAAATTCCTGTTGCATGTGAAAGTAGAAACACGCCCGATTACAATGGTGTGTGTTCTTTTCCCCTAGGCCATAGTAGTTATTGGTTTCGAGTATCAGACTTGCGAAAATTTTGATGGTTTCTCAACCATTCCTTAATTTCAAACTCCCATATCTCGGGAACGGATTGACGATCTCGAGAAATTCCTGTTGCATCTGAAAGTAGAAACTCGCCCGATTACAACGGTATGTGTATTTTTCCCCTAGGCCTTTGTAGTTATTGGTTTCGGGAATCAGACTTGCGAAAATTTTGATGGTTCCTCAAACATTCCTTAACTTCAAACTACCATATCTCGCGAATGGATTGACGAACTCGAAAAATTCCTGTTGCATCTGAAAGTAGAAACTCGCCCGATTACAATGGTGTGTGTACTTTTCCCCTAGGCCATTCCAGTTATTGGTTTCGAGTATCAGACCAGCGAAAATTTTGATGGTTTCTCAACCATTCCTTAACTTCAAACTCCCATATCTCGGGAACGGATTGACGATCTCGAGAAATACCTGTTGCATCTGAAAGCAGAAACTCGCCCGATTACAGCGGTGTGTGTATTTTTGCCCTAGGCCATAGTAGTTATTGGTTTCGAGTATCAGACTTGCGAAAATTTTGATGGTTTCTCAAACGTTCCTTAACTTCAAACTCCCATATCTCGCGAACGGATTGACGGACTCGAGAAATTCCTATTGCATCTGAAAGTAGTAACACGCCCGATTACAGTGGTGTGTGTACTTTTCCCCTAGGCCATAGTAGTTATTGGTTTCGAGTATCAGACTTGTGAAAATTTTGATGGTTGCTCAAGCGTTCCTTAACTTCAAACTCCCATATATCGCGAACGGATTGACGAACTCGAGAAATGCCTGTTGCATCTGAAAGTAGAAACTCGCTCGATTACTATGGTGTGTGTACTTTTCCCCTAGGCCTTTGTAGTTATTGGTTTCGGGAATCAGACTTGCGAAAATTTTGATGGTTTCTCAACCATTCCTTAATTTCAAACTCCCATATCTCGGGAACGGATTGACGATCTCGAGGAATTCCTTTTGCTTCTGAAAGTAGAAACACGCCCGATTACAATGGTGTGTGTTCTTTTCACCTAGGCCATAGTGGTTATTGGTTTCGAGTATCAGACTTGCGAAAATTTTGATGGTTGCTCAAGCGTTCCTTAACTTCAAACTCCCATATCTGGCGAACGGATTGACGATCTCGAGAAATTCCTGTTGCATCTAAAAGTAGAAACACGCCCGATTACAGTGGTGTGTGTACTTTTCCCCTAGGCCATTCCAGTTATTGGTTTCGAGTATCAGACCAGCGAAAATTTTGATGATTTCTCAACCATTCCTTAATTTCAAACTCCCATATCTCGGGAACGGTTTGACGATCTCGAGAAATACCTGTTGCATCTGAAAGTAGAAACTCGCCCGATTACAACGGTATGTGTATTTTCCCCTAGGCCTTTGTAGTTATTGGTTTCGGGAATCAGACTTGCGAAAATTTTGATGGTTCCTCAAACATTCCTTAACTTCGAACTCCTATATCTCGCGAACGGATTCACGAACTCGAGAAATTCCTGTTGCATCTGAAAGTAGAAACTCGCACGATTACAACGGCATGTGAATTTTTCCCCTAGGCCTTTGTAGTTATTGGTTTCGGGAATCAGACTTGCGAAAATTTTGATGGTTTCTCAACCATTCCTTCACTTCTAACTCCCATATCTGGCGAACGGATTGACGACCTCGAGAAATTCCTGTTGCATCTCAAAGTAGAAACACGCCCGATTACAGTGGTGTGTGTACTTTTCCCCTAGGCCATTCCAGTTATTGTTTTCGAGTATCAGACCAGCGAAAATTTTGATGGTTTCTCAACCATTCCCTAACTTCAAACTCCCATATCACGCGAACGGATTGACGAACACGAGAAATTCCTGTTGCATGTGAAAGTAGAAACACGCCCGATTACAATGGTGTGTGTTCTTTTCCCCTAGGCCATAGTAGTTATTGGTTTCGAGTATCAGACTTGCGAAAATTTTGATGGTTGCTCAAGCGTTCCTTAACTTCAAACTCCCATATCTCGCGAATGGATTGACGAGCTCGAGAATTTCCTGTTGCACCTGAAAGCAGAAACTCGCCCGATTACAGCGGTGTGTGTATTTTTGCCCTAGGCCATAGTAGTTATTGGTTTCGAGTATCAGACTTGCGAAAATTTTGATGGTTGCTCAAGCGTTCCTTAACTTCAAACTCCCATATCTCGCGAACGGATTGACGAACTCGAGAAATTCCTGTTGCATCCGAAAGTAGAAACTCGCACGATTACAACTGCATGTGTATTTTTCCCCTAGGCCTTTGTAGTTATTGGTTTCGGGCATCAGACTTGCGAAAATTTTGATGGATTCTCAACCATTCCTTCACTTCTAACTCCCATATCTGGCGAACGGATTGACGATCTCGAGAAATTCCTGTTGCATCTCAAAGCAGAAACACGCCCGATTACAGTGGTGTGTGTACTTTTCCCCTAGGCCATTCCAGTTATTGGTTTCGAGTATCAGACCAGCGAAAATTTTGATGGTTTCTCAACCATTCCTTAATTTCAAACTCCCATATCTCGGGATAGGACTGACGATCTCGAGATATACCTGTTGCATCTGAAAGTAGAAACTCGCCCGATTACAACGGTATGTGTATTTTTCCCCTAGGCCATAGTAGTTATTGGTTTCGAGTATCAGACTTGCGAAAATTTTGATGGTTTCTCAACCATTCCTTAACTTCGAACTCCTATATCTCGCGAACGGATTCACGAACTCGAGAAATTCCTGTTGCATCTGAAAGTAGAAACTCGCACGATTACAACGGCATGTGAATTTTTCCCCTAGGCCTTTGTAGTTATTGGTTTCGGGAATCAGACTTGCAAAAATTTTGATGGTTTCTCAACCATTCCTTCACTTCTAACTCCCATACCTGGCGAACGGATTGACGACCTCGAGAAATTCCTGTTGCATCTCAAAGTAGAAACACTCCCGATTACAGTGGTGTGTGTACTTTTCCCCTAGGCCATTCCAGTTATTGGTTTCGAGTATCAGACCAGCGAAAATTTTGAAGGTTTCTCAACAATTCCTTAACTTCAAACTCCCATATCTCGAGAACGGATTGACGAACTCGAGAATTTCCTGTTGCACCTGAAAGCAGAAACTCGCCCTATTACAGCGGTGTGTGTATTTTTGCCCTAGGCCATAGTAGTTATTGGTTTCGAGTATCAGACTTGCGAAAATTTTGATGGTTTCTCAAACGTTCCTTAACTTCAAACTCCCATATCTCGCGAACGGATTGACGAACTCGAGAAATTCCTATTGCATCTGAAAGTAGTAACTCGCCCGATTACAACGGTATGTGTATTTTCCCCTAGGCCTTTGTAGTTATTGGTTTCGGGAATCAGACTTGCGAAAATTTTGATGGTTTCTCAACCATTCCTTAATTTCAAACTCCCATATCTCGGGAACGGATTGACGATCTCGAGGAATTCCTTTTGCATCTGAAAGTAGAAACACGCCCGATTACAATGGTGTGTGTTCTTTTCCCCTAGGCCATAGTGGTTATTGGTTTCGAGTATCAGACTTGCGAAAATTTTGATGGTTTCTCAACAATTCCTTAACTTCAAACTCCCATATCTCGCGAACGAACTGACGAACTCGAGAAATTCTTGTTGCATCAGAAAGCAGAAACTCGCCCGATTACAATGGTGTGTGTATTTTTGCCCCAGGCCATTCCAGTTATTGGTTTCGAGTTTCAGACCAGCGAAAATTTTGATGGTTTCTCAACCATTCCTTAACTTCAAACTCCCATATCTCGAGAACGGATTGACGAACTCGAGAATTTCCTGTTGCACCTGAAAGCAGAAACTCGCCCGATTACAGCGGTGTGTGTATTTTTGCCCTAGGCCATAGTAGTTATTGGTTTCGAGTATCAGACTTGCGAAAATTTTGATGGTTGTTGAAGCGTTCCTTAACTTCAAACTCCCATATCTCGCGAACGGATTGACGAACTCGAGAAATTCCTGTTGCATCCGAAAGTAGAAACTCGCACGATTACAACTGCTTGTGTATTTTTCCCCTAGCCCTTTGTAGTTATTGGTTTCGGGCATCAGACTTGCGAAAATTTTGATGGATTCTCAACCATTCCTTCACTTCTAACTCCCATATCTGGCGAACGGATTGACGATCTCGAGAAATTCCTGTTGCATCTCGAAGCAGAAACACGCCCGATTACAGTGGTGTGTGTACTTTTCCCCTAGGCCATTCCAGTTATTGGTTTCGAGTATCAGACCAGCGAAAATTTTGATGGTTTCTCAACCATTCCTTAATTTCAAACTCCCATATCTCGGGAAAGGATTGACGATCTCGAGAAATACCTGTTGCATCTGAAAGTAGAAACTCGCCCGATTACAACGGTATGTGTATTTTTCCCCTAGGCCATAGTAGTTATTGGTTTCGAGTATCAGACTTGCGAAAATTTTGATGGTTTCTCAACCATTCCTTAACTTCGAACTCCCATATCTCGCGAACGAATTGACGAACTCGACAAATTCTTCTTGCATCTGAAAGCAGATTCTCGCCAGATTACAGCGGTGTGTGTACTTTCCCCCTAGGCCATTCCAGTTATTGGTTTCGAGTATCAGACCAGCGAAATTTTTGAAGGTTTCTCAACAATTCCTTAACTTCAAACTCCCATATCTCGCGAACGAACTGACGAACTCGAGAAATTCTTGTTGCATCAGAAAGCAGAAACTCGCCCGATTACAATGGTGTGTGTATTTTTGCCCCAGGCCATTCCAGTTATTGGTTTCGAGTTTCAGACCAGCGAAAATTTTGATGGTTTCTCAACCATTCCTTAACTTCGAACTCCCATATCTCGCGAACGAATTGACGAACTCGACAAATTCTTCTTGCATCTGAAAGCAGATTCTCGCCAGATTACAGCGGTGTGTGTACTTTCCCCCTAGGCCATTCCAGTTATTGGTTTCGAGTATCAGACCAGCGAAATTTTTGATGGTTACACAACCATTCCTTAACTTCAAACTCCCATATCTCGCGAACGGATTGACGAAATCGAGAATTTCCTGTTGCACCTGAAAGCAGAAACTCGCCTGATTACAGCGGTGTGTGTATTTTTGCCCTAGTTCATAGTAGTTATTGGTTTCGAGTATCAGACTTGCGAAAATTTTGATGGTTTCTCAAACGTTCCTTAACTTCAAACTCCCATATCTCGCGAACGGATTGACGAACTCGAGAAATTCCTATTGCATCTGAAAGTAGTAACTGGCCCGATTACAACGGTATGTGTATTTTCCCCTAGGCCTTTGTAGTTATTGGTTTCGGAAATCAGACTTGCGAAAATTTTGATGGTTCCTCAAACATTCCTTAACTTCAACCTCCCATATCTCGGGAACGGATTGACGATCTCGAGGAATTCCTGTTGCATCTGAAAGTAGAAACACGCCCGATTACAGTGGTGTGTGTACTTTTCCCCTAGGCCATAGTAGTTATTGGTTTCGAGTATCAGATTTTCGAAAATTTTGATGGTTTCTCAACCATTCCTTAATTTCAAACTCCCATATCTCGGGAACGGATTGACGATCTCGAGAAATTCCTGTTGCATCTGAAAGTAGAAACACGCCCGATTACAATGGTGTGTGTACTTTTCCCCTAGGCCATAGTAGTTATTGTTTTCGAGTATCAGACCAGCGAAAATTTTGATGGTTTCTCAACCATTCCCTAACTTCAAACTCCCATATCTCGCGAACGGATTGACGAACTCGAGAAATTCCTGTTGCATGTGAAAGTAGATACACGCCCGATTACAATGGTGTGTGTTCTTTTCCCCTAGGCCATAGTAGTTATTGGTTTCGAGTATCAGACTTGCGAAAATTTTGATGGTTGCTCAAGCGTTCCTTAACTTCAAACTCCCATATCTCGCGAAAGGATTGACGATCTCGAGAAATTCCTGTTGCATCTGAAAGTAGAAACACGCCCGATTACAATGGTGTGTGTACTTTTCCCCTAGGCCATAGTAGTTATTGGTTTCGAGTATCAGACTTGCGAAAATTTTGATGGTTTCACAACCATTCCTTAACTTCGAACTCCTATATCTCGCGAACGGATTCACGAACTCGAGAAATTCCTGTTGCATCTGAAAGTAGAAACTCGCTCGATTACAACGGCATGTGTATTTTTCCCCTAGGCCTTTGTAGTTATTGGTTTCGGGAATCAGACTTGCGAAAATTTTGATGGTTTCTCAACCATTCCTTAAATTCTAACTCCCATATCTCGCGAACGGGTTGACGAACTCGAGAAATTCTTGTTGCATCTGAAAGCAGAAACTCGCCCGATTACAGCGGTGTATGTATTCTTGCCCTAGGCCATAGTAGTTATTGGTTTCGAGTATCAGACTTGCGAAAATTTTGATGGTTTCTCAACCATTCCTTAATTTCAAACTCCCATATCTCGCGAACGAATTGACGAACTCGAGAAATTCCAGTTGCATCTGAAAGTAGAAACACGCCCGATTACAATGGTGTGTGTACTTTTCCCCTAGGCCATAGTAGTTATTGGTTTCGAGTATCAGATTTGCGAAAATTTTGATGGTTTCTCAACCATTCCTTAATTTCAAACTCCCATATCTCGGGAACGGATTGACGATCTCGAGAAATTCCTGTTGCATCTGAAAGTAGAAACACGCCCGATTACAATGGTGTGTGTACTTTTCCCCTAGGCCATACTAGTTATTGGTTTCGAGTATCAGACTTGCGAAAATTTTGATGGTTTCACAACCATTCCTTAACTTCGAACTCCTATATCTCGCGAACGGATTCACGAACTCGAGAAATTCCTGTTGCATCTGAAAGTAGAAACTCGCTCGATTACAACGGCATGTGTATTTTTCCCCTAGGCCTTTGTAGTTATTGGTTTCGGGAATCAGACTTGCGAAAATTTAAATGGTTTCTCAACCATTCCTTCACTTCTAACTCCCATATCTGGCGAACGGATTGACGACCTCGAGAAATTCCTGTTGCATCTCAAAGTAGAAACACGTCCGATTACAGTGGTGTGTGTACTTTTCCCCTAGGCCATTCCAGTTATTGTTTTCGAGTATCAGACCAGCGAAAATTTTGATGGTTTCTCAACCATTCCTTAAATTCTAACTCCCATATCTCGCGAACGGGTTGACGAACTCGAGAAATTCTTGTTGCATCTGAAAGCAGAAACTCGCCCGATTACAGCGGTGTATGTATTTTTGCCCTAGGCCATAGTAGTTATTGGTTTCGAGTATCAGACTTGCGAAAATTTTGATGGTTTCTCAACCATTCCTTAATTTCAAACTCCCATATCTCGCGAACGAATTGACGAACTCGAGAAATTCCAGTTGCATCTGAAAGTAGAAACACGCCCGATTACAATGGTGTGTGTACTTTTCCCCTAGGCCATAGTAGTTATTGGTTTCGAGTATCAGATTTGCGAAAATTTTGATGGTTTCTCAACCATTCCTTAATTTCAAACTCCCATATCTCGGGAACGGATTGACGATCTCGAGAAATTCCTGTTGCATCTGAAAGTAGAAACACGCCCGATTACAATGGTGTGTGTACTTTTCCCCTAGGCCATAGTAGTTATTGGTTTCGAGTATCAGACTTGCGAAAATTTTGATGGTTTCACAACCATTCCTTAACTTCGAACTCCTATATCTCGCGAACGGATTCACGAACTCGAGAAATACCTGTTGCATCTGAAAGTAGAAACTCGCTCGATTACAACGGCATGTGTATTTTTCCCCAAGGCCTTTGTAGTTATTGGTTTCGGGAATCAGACTTGCGAAAATTTAAATGGTTTCTCAACCATTCCTTCACTTCTAACTCCCATATCTGGCGAACGGATTGACGACCTCGAGAAATTCCTGTTGCATCTCAAAGTAGAAACACGTCCGATTACAGTGGTGTGTGTACTTTTCCCCTAGGCCATTCCAGTTATTGTTTTCGAGTATCAGACCAGCGAAAATTTTGATGGTTTCTCAACCATTCCCTAACTTCAAACTCCCATATCTCGCGAACGGATTGACGAACTCGAGAAATTCCTGTTGCATGTGAAAGTAGATACACGCCCGATTACGATGGTGTGTGTTCTTTTCCCCTAGGCCATAGTAGTTATTGGTTTCGAGTATCAGACTTGCGAAAATTTTGATGGTTGCTCAAGCGTTCCTTAACTTCAAACTCCCATATCTCGCGAACGGATTGACGAACTCGAGAAATTCCTATTGCATCTGAAAGTAGTAACTGGCCCGATTACAACGGTATGTGTAGTTTCCCCTAGGCCTTTGTAGTTATTGGTTTCGGAAATCAGACTTGCGAAAACTTTGATGGTTCCTCAAACATTCCTTAATTTCAAACTCCCATATCTCGGGAACGGATTGACGATCTCGAGGAATTCCTGTTGCATCTGAAAGTAGAAACACGCCCGATTACAGTGGTGTGTGTACTTTTCCCCTAGGCCATTCCAGTTATTTGTTTCGAGTATCAGACCAGCGAAAATTTTGATGGTTTCTCAACCATTCCTTAATTTCAAACACCCATATCTCGGGAACGGATTGACGATCTCGAGAAATTCCTGTTGCATCTGAAAGTAGAAACTCGCCCGATTACGACGGTATGTGTATTTTTCCCCTAGGCCTTTGTAGTTATTGGTTTCGAGTATCAGACTTGCGAAAATTTTGATGGTTGCTCAAGCGTTCCTTAACTTCAAACTCCCATATCTCGCGAACGGATTGACGAACTCGAGAAATTCGTGTTGCATCTGAAAGTAGAAACTCGCACGATTACAACGGTATGTGTATTTTTCCCCTAGGCCTTTATAGTTATGGGTTTCGGGAATCAGACTTGCGAAAATTTTGATGGTTTCTCAACCATTCCTTAAATTCTAACTCCCATACCTCGCGAACGGATTGACGAATTCGTGAAATTCTTGTTGCATCTGAAAGCAGAAACTCGCCCGATTACAGCGGTGTGTGTATTCTTGCCCTAGGCCATAGTAGTTATTGGTTCCGAGTATCAGACTTGCGAAAATTTTGATGGTTTCTCAACCATTCCTTAATTTCAAACTCCCATATCTCGCGAACGAATTGACGAACTCGAGAAATTCCAGTTGCATCTGAAAGTAGAAAGACGCCCGATTACAATGGAGTGTGTACTTTTCCCCTAGGCCATAGTAGTTATTGGTTTCGAGTATCAGACTTGCGAAAATTTTGATGGTTGCTCAAGCGTTCCTTAACTTCAAACTCCCGTATCTCGCGAACGGATTGACGAACTCGAGAAATTCCTATTGCATGTGAAAGTAGAAACACGCCCGATTACAATGGTGTGTGTTCTTTTCCCCTAGGCCATAGTAGTTATTGGTTTCGAATATCAGACTTGCGAAAATTTTGATGGTTTCTCAACCATTCCTTAACTTCGAACTCCTATATCTCACGAACGGATTCACGAACTCGAGAAATTCCTGTTGCATCTGAAAGTAGAAACTCGCACGATTACAACGGCATGTGTATTTTTTCCCTAGGCCTTTGTAGTTATTGGTTTCGGGAATCAGACTTGCGAAAATTTTGATGGTTTCTCAACCATTCCTTCACTTCTAACTCCCATATCTGGCGAACGGATTGACGACCTCGAGACATTCCTGTTGCATCTCAAAGTAGAAACACGCCCGATTACAGTGGTGTGTATACTTTTCCCCTAGGCCATTCCAGTTATTGTTTTCGAGTATCAGACCAGCGAAAATTTTGATGGTTTCTCAACCATTCCCTAACTTCAAACTCCCATATCTCGCGAACGGATTGACCAACTCGAGAAATTCCTGTTGCATGTGAAAGTAGAAACACGCCCGATTACAACGGTATGTGTATTTTCCCCTAGGCCTTTGTAGTTATTGGTTTCGGAAATCAGACTTGCGAAAATTTTGATGGTTCCTCAAACATTCCTTAATTTCAAACTCCCATATCTCGGGAACGGATTGACGATCTCGAGGAATTCCTGTTGCATCTGAAAGTAGAAACACGCCCGATTACAATGATGTGTGTTCTTTTCCCCTAGGCCATAGTAGTTATTGGTTTCGAGTATCAGACTTGTGAAAAATTTTGATGGTTTCTCAAACGTTCCTTAACTTCAAACTCCCGTATCTCGCGAACGGATTGACGAACTCGAGAAATTCCTGTTTCATCTGAAAGTAGAAACTCGCCCGATTACTATGGTGTGTGTACTTTTCCCCTAGGCCTTTGTAGTTATTGGTTTCGGGAATCAGACTTGCGAAAATTTTGATGGTTTCTCAACAATTCCTTAATTTCAAACTCCCATATCTCGGGAACGGATTGACGATCTCGAGGAATTCCTGTTGCATCTGAAAGTAGAAACACGCCCGATTACAATGGTGTGTGTTCTTTTCCCCTAGGCCATAGTTGTTATTGGTTTCGAGTATCAGACTTGCGAAAATTTTGATGGTTTCTCAACCATTCCTTAATTTCAAACTCCCATATCTCGCGAACGAATTGACGAACTCGAGAAATTCCAGTTGCATCTGAAAGTAGAAAGACGCCCGATTACAATGGAGTGTGTACTTTTCCCCTAGGCCATAGTAGTTATTGGTTTCGAGTATCAGACTTGCGAAAATTTTGATGGTTGCTCAAGCGTTCCTTAACTTCAACCTCCCATATCTCGCGAACGGATTGACGAACTCGAGAATTTCCTGTTGCACCTGAAAGCAGAAACTCGCCCGATTACAGCGGTGTGTGTATTTTTGCCCTAGTTCATAGTAGTTATTGGTTTCGAGTATCAGACTTGCGAAAATTTTGATGGTTTCTCAAACGTTCCTTAACTTCAAACTCCCATATCTCGCGAACGGATTGACGAACTCGAGAAATTCCTATTGCATCTGAAAGTAGTAACTGGCCCGATTACAACGGTATGTGTATTTTCCCCTAGGCCTTTGTAGTTATTGGTTTCGGAAATCAGACTTGCGAAAATTTTGATGGTTCCTCAAACATTCCTTAATTTCAAACTCCCATATCTCGGGAACGGATTGACGATCTCGAGGAATTCCTGTTGCATCTGAAAGTAGAAACACGCCCGATTACAATGATGTGTGTTCTGTTCCCCTAGGCCATAGTAGTTATTGGTTTCGAGTATCAGACTTGTGAAAAATTTTGATGGTTTCTCAAACGTTCCTTAACTTCAAACTCCCGTATCTCGCGAACGGATTGACGAACTCGAGAAATTCCTGTTTCATCTGAAAGTAGAAACTCGCACGATTACAACGGTATGTGTATTTTTCCCCTAGGCCTTTGTAGTTATTGGTTTCGGGAATCAGACTTGCCAAAATTTTGAAGGTTTCTCAACAATTCCTTAACTTCAAACTCCCATATCTCGCGAACGAACTGACGAACTCGAGAAATTCTTGTTGCATCTGAAAGCAGAAACTCGCCCGATTACAATGGTGCGTGTATTTTTGCCGAAGGCCATTCAAGTTATTGGTTTCGAGTATCAGACCAGCGAAAATTTTGATGATTTCTCAACCATTCCTTAACTTCAAACTCCCATATCTCGAGAACGGATTGACGAACTCGAGAATTTCCTGTTGCACCTGAAAGCAGAAACTCGCCCGATTACAGCGGTGTGTGTATTTTTGCCCTAGTTCACAGTAGTTATTGGTTTCGAGTATCAGACTTGCGAAAATTTTGGTGGTTTCTCAAACGTTCCTTAACTTCAAACTCCCATATCTCGCGAACGGATTGACGAACTCGAGAAATTCCTATTGCATCTGAAAGTAGTAACACGCCCGATTACAGTGGTGTGTGTACTTTTCCCCTAGGCCATAGTAGTTATTGGTTTCGAGTATCAGACTTGTGAAAATTTTGATGGTTGCTCAAGCGTTCCTTAACTTCAAACTCCCATATATCGCGAACGGATTGACGAACTCGAGAAATTCCTGTTGCATCTGAAAGTAGAAACTCGCCCGATTACTATGGTGTGTGTACTTTTCCCCTAGGCCTTTGTAGTTATTGGTTTCGGGAATCAGACTTGCGAAAATTTTGATGGTTTCTCAACAATTCCTTAATTTCAAACTCCCATATCTCGGGAACGGATTGACGATCTCGAGAAATTCCTGTTGCATCTGAAAGTAGAAACACGCCCGATTACAATGGTGTGTGTACTTTTCCCCTAGGCCATAGTAGTTATTGGTTTCGAGTATCAGACTTGCGAAAATTTTGATGGTTTCACAACCATTCCTTAACTTCGAACTCCTATATCTCGCGAACGGATTCACGAACTCGAGAAATACCTGTTGCATCTGAAAGTAGAAACTCGCTCGATTACAACGGCATGTGTATTTTTCCCCAAGGCCTTTGTAGTTATTGGTTTCGGGAATCAGACTTGCGAAAATTTAAATGGTTTCTCAACCATTCCTTCACTTCTAACTCCCATATCTGGCGAACGGATTGACGACCTCGAGAAATTCCTGTTGCATCTCAAAGTAGAAACACGTCCGATTACAGTGGTGTGTGTACTTTTCCCCTAGGCCATTCCAGTTATTGTTTTCGAGTATCAGACCAGCGAAAATTTTGATGGTTTCTCAACCATTCCCTAACTTCAAACTCCCATATCTCGCGAACGGATTGACGAACTCGAGAAATTCCTGTTGCATGTGAAAGTAGATACACGCCCGATTACGATGGTGTGTGTTCTTTTCCCCTAGGCCATAGTAGTTATTGGTTTCGAGTATCAGACTTGCGAAAATTTTGATGGTTGCTCAAGCGTTCCTTAACTTCAAACTCCCATATCTCGCGAACGGATTGACGAACTCGAGAAATTCCTATTGCATCTGAAAGTAGTAACTGGCCCGATTACAACGGTATGTGTAGTTTCCCCTAGGCCTTTGTAGTTATTGGTTTCGGAAATCAGACTTGCGAAAACTTTGATGGTTCCTCAAACATTCCTTAATTTCAAACTCCCATATCTCGGGAACGGATTGACGATCTCGAGGAATTCCTGTTGCATCTGAAAGTAGAAACACGCCCGATTACAGTGGTGTGTGTACTTTTCCCCTAGGCCATTCCAGTTATTTGTTTCGAGTATCAGACCAGCGAAAATTTTGATGGTTTCTCAACCATTCCTTAATTTCAAACACCCATATCTCGGGAACGGATTGACGATCTCGAGAAATTCCTGTTGCATCTGAAAGTAGAAACTCGCCCGATTACGACGGTATGTGTATTTTTCCCCTAGGCCTTTGTAGTTATTGGTTTCGAGTATCAGACTTGCGAAAATTTTGATGGTTGCTCAAGCGTTCCTTAACTTCAAACTCCCATATCTCGCGAACGGATTGACGAACTCGAGAAATTCGTGTTGCATCTGAAAGTAGAAACTCGCACGATTACAACGGTATGTGTATTTTTCCCCTAGGCCTTTATAGTTATGGGTTTCGGGAATCAGACTTGCGAAAATTTTGATGGTTTCTCAACCATTCCTTAAATTCTAACTCCCATACCTCGCGAACGGATTGACGAATTCGTGAAATTCTTGTTGCATCTGAAAGCAGAAACTCGCCCGATTACAGCGGTGTGTGTATTCTTGCCCTAGGCCATAGTAGTTATTGGTTCCGAGTATCAGACTTGCGAAAATTTTGATGGTTTCTCAACCATTCCTTAATTTCAAACTCCCATATCTCGCGAACGAATTGACGAACTCGAGAAATTCCAGTTGCATCTGAAAGTAGAAAGACGCCCGATTACAATGGAGTGTGTACTTTTCCCCTAGGCCATAGTAGTTATTGGTTTCGAGTATCAGACTTGCGAAAATTTTGATGGTTGCTCAAGCGTTCCTTAACTTCAAACTCCCGTATCTCGCGAACGGATTGACGAACTCGAGAAATTCCTATTGCATGTGAAAGTAGAAACACGCCCGATTACAATGGTGTGTGTTCTTTTCCCCTAGGCCATAGTAGTTATTGGTTTCGAATATCAGACTTGCGAAAATTTTGATGGTTTCTCAACCATTCCTTAACTTCGAACTCCTATATCTCACGAACGGATTCACGAACTCGAGAAATTCCTGTTGCATCTGAAAGTAGAAACTCGCACGATTACAACGGCATGTGTATTTTTTCCCTAGGCCTTTGTAGTTATTGGTTTCGGGAATCAGACTTGCGAAAATTTTGATGGTTTCTCAACCATTCCTTCACTTCTAACTCCCATATCTGGCGAACGGATTGACGACCTCGAGACATTCCTGTTGCATCTCAAAGTAGAAACACGCCCGATTACAGTGGTGTGTGTACTTTTCCCCTAGGCCATTCCAGTTATTGTTTTCGAGTATCAGACCAGCGAAAATTTTGATGGTTTCTCAACCATTCCCTAACTTCAAACTCCCATATCTCGCGAACGGATTGACCAACTCGAGAAATTCCTGTTGCATGTGAAAGTAGAAACACGCCCGATTACAACGGTATGTGTATTTTCCCCTAGGCCTTTGTAGTTATTGGTTTCGGAAATCAGACTTGCGAAAATTTTGATGGTTCCTCAAACATTCCTTAATTTCAAACTCCCATATCTCGGGAACGGATTGACGATCTCGAGGAATTCCTGTTGCATCTGAAAGTAGAAACACGCCCGATTACAATGATGTGTGTTCTTTTCCCCTAGGCCATAGTAGTTATTGGTTTCGAGTATCAGACTTGTGAAAAATTTTGATGGTTTCTCAAACGTTCCTTAACTTCAAACTCCCGTATCTCGCGAACGGATTGACGAACTCGAGAAATTCCTGTTTCATCTGAAAGTAGAAACTCGCCCGATTACTATGGTGTGTGTACTTTTCCCCTAGGCCTTTGTAGTTATTGGTTTCGGGAATCAGACTTGCGAAAATTTTGATGGTTTCTCAACAATTCCTTAATTTCAAACTCCCATATCTCGGGAACGGATTGACGATCTCGAGGAATTCCTGTTGCATCTGAAAGTAGAAACACGCCCGATTACAATGGTGTGTGTTCTTTTCCCCTAGGCCATAGTTGTTATTGGTTTCGAGTATCAGACTTGCGAAAATTTTGATGGTTTCTCAACCATTCCTTAATTTCAAACTCCCATATCTCGCGAACGAATTGACGAACTCGAGAAATTCCAGTTGCATCTGAAAGTAGAAAGACGCCCGATTACAATGGAGTGTGTACTTTTCCCCTAGGCCATAGTAGTTATTGGTTTCGAGTATCAGACTTGCGAAAATTTTGATGGTTGCTCAAGCGTTCCTTAACTTCAACCTCCCATATCTCGCGAACGGATTGACGAACTCGAGAATTTCCTGTTGCACCTGAAAGCAGAAACTCGCCCGATTACAGCGGTGTGTGTATTTTTGCCCTAGTTTATAGTAGTTATTGGTTTCGAGTATCAGACTTGCGAAAATTTTGATGGTTTCTCAAACGTTCCTTAACTTCAAACTCCCATATCTCGCGAACGGATTGACGAACTCGAGAAATTCCTATTGCATCTGAAAGTAGTAACTGGCCCGATTACAACGGTATGTGTATTTTCCCCTAGGCCTTTGTAGTTATTGGTTTCGGAAATCAGACTTGCGAAAATTTTGATGGTTCCTCAAACATTCCTTAATTTCAAACTCCCATATCTCGGGAACGGATTGACGATCTCGAGGAATTCCTGTTGCATCTGAAAGTAGAAACACGCCCGATTACAATGATGTGTGTTCTTTTCCCCTAGGCCATAGTAGTTATTGGTTTCGAGTATCAGACTTGTGAAAAATTTTGATGGTTTCTCAAACGTTCCTTAACTTCAAACTCCCGTATCTCGCGAACGGATTGACGAACTCGAGAAATTCCTGTTTCATCTGAAAGTAGAAACTCGCACGATTACAACGGTATGTGTATTTTTCCCCTAGGCCTTTGTAGTTATTGGTTTCGGGAATCAGACTTGCGAAAATTTTGAAGGTTTCTCAACAATTCCTTAACTTCAAACTCCCATATCTCGCGAACGAACTGACGAACTCGAGAAATTCTTGTTGCATCTGAAAGCAGAAACTCGCCCGATTACAATGGTGCGTGTATTTTTGCCGAAGGCCATTCAAGTTATTGGTTTCGAGTATCAGACCAGCGAAAATTTTGATGATTTCTCAACCATTCCTTAACTTCAAACTCCCATATCTCGAGAACGGATTGACGAACTCGAGAATTTCCTGTTGCACCTGAAAGCAGAAACTCGCCCGATTACAGCGGTGTGTGTATTTTTGCCCTAGTTCACAGTAGTTATTGGTTTCGAGTATCAGACTTGCGAAAATTTTGGTGGTTTCTCAAACGTTCCTTAACTTCAAACTCCCATATCTCGCGAACGGATTGACGAACTCGAGAAATTCCTATTGCATCTGAAAGTAGTAACACGCCCGATTACAGTGGTGTGTGTACTTTTCCCCTAGGCCATAGTAGTTATTGGTTTCGAGTATCAGACTTGTGAAAATTTTGATGGTTGCTCAAGCGTTCCTTAACTTCAAACTCCCATATATCGCGAACGGATTGACGAACTCGAGAAATTCCTGTTGCATCTGAAAGTAGAAACTCGCCCGATTACTATGGTGTGTGTACTTTTCCCCTAGGCCTTTGTAGTTATTGGTTTCGGGAATCAGACTTGCGAAAATTTTGATGGTTTCTCAACAATTCCTTAATTTCAAACTCCCATATCTCGGGAACGGATTGACGATCTCGAGGAATTCCTGTTGCATCTGAAAGTAGAAACACGCCCGATTACAATGGTGTGTGTTCTTTTCCCCTAGGCCATAGTTGTTATTGGTTTCGAGTATCAGACTTGCGAAAATTTTGATGGTTTCTCAACCATTCCTTAATTTCAAACTCCCATATCTCGCGAACGAATTGACGAACTCGAGAAATTCCAGTTGCATCTGAAAGTAGAAAGACGCCCGATTACAATGGAGTGTGTACTTTTCCCCTAGGCCATAGTAGTTATTGGTTTCGAGTATCAGACTTGCGAAAATTTTGATGGTTGCTCAAGCGTTCCTTAACTTCAAACTCCCATATCTCGCGAACGGATTGACGAACTCGAGAAATTCCTATTGCATGTGAAAGTAGAAACACGCCCGATTACAATGGTGTGTGTTCTTTTCCCCTAGGCCATAGTAGTTATTGGTTGCGAGTATCAGACTTGCGAAAATTTTGATGGTTTCTCAACCATTCCTTAACTTCGAACTCCTATATCTCGCGAACGGATTCACGAACTCGAGAAATTCCTGTTGCATCTGAAAGTAGAAACTCGCACGATTACAACGGCATGTGTATTTTTCCCCTAGGCCTTTGCAGTTATTGGTTTCGGGAACCAGACTTGCGAAAATTTTGATGGTTTCTCAACCATTCCTTCACTTCTAACTCCCATATCTGGCGAACGGATTGACGACCTCGAGAAATTCCTGTTGCATCTCAAAGTAGAAACACGCCCGATTACAGTGGTGTGTGTACTTTTCCCCTAGGCCATTCCAGTTATTGTTTTCGAGTATCGGACCAGCGAAAATTTTGATGGTTTCTCAACCATTCCCTAACTTCAAACTCCCATATCTCGCGAACGGATTGACGAACTCGAGAAATTCCTGTTGCATGTGAAAGTAGAAACACGCCCGATTACAATGGTGTGTGTTCTTTTCCCCTAGGCCATAGTAGTTATTGGTTTCGAGTATCAGACTTGCGAAAATTTTGATGGTTGCTCAAGCGTTCCTTAACTTCAAACTCCCATATCTCGGGAACGGATTGACGATCTCGAGGAATTCCTGTTGCATCTGAAAGTAGAAACACGCCCGATTACAATGATGTGTGTTCTTTTCCCCTAGGCCATAGTAGTTATTGGTTTCGAGTATCAGACTTGCGAAAATTTTGATGGTTTCTCAAACGTTCCTTAACTTCAAACTCCCGTATCTCGCGAACGGATTGACGAACTCGAGAAATTCCTGTTTCATCTGAAAGTAGAAACTCGCACGATTACAACGGTATGTGTATTTTTCCCCTAGGCCTTTGTAGTTATTGGTTTCGGGAATCAGACTTGCGAAAATTTTGAAGGTTTCTCAACAATTCCTTAACTTCAAACTCCCATATCTCGCTAACGAACTGACGAACTCGAGAAATTCTTGTTGCATCTGAAAGCAGAAACTCGCCCGATTACAATGGTGCGTGTATTTTTGCCGAAGGCCATTCAAGTTATTGGTTTCGGGAATCAGACTTGCGAAAATTTTGATGGTTTCTCAACCATTCCTTCACTTCTAACTCCCATATCTGGCGAACGGATTGACGATCTCGAGAAATTCCTGTTGCATCTCAAAGTAGAAACACGCCCGATTACAGTGGTGTGTGTACTTTTCCCCTAGGCCATTCCAGTTATTTGTTTCGAGTATCAGACCAGCGAAAATTTTGATGGTTTCTCAACCATTCCTTAATTTCAAACTCCCATATCTCGGGAACGAATTGACGAACTCGAGAAATTCCAGTTGCATCTGAAAGTAGAAACACGCCCGATTACAATGGTGTGTGTACTTTTCCCCTAGGCCATAGTAGTTATTGGTTTCGAGTATCAGACTTGCGAAAATTTTGATGGTTTCTCAACCATTCCTTAATTTCAAACTCCCATATCTCGGGAACGGATTGACGATCTCGAGAAATTCCTGTTGCATCTGAAAGTAGAAACTCGCCCGATTACAACGGTATGTGTATTTTTCCCCTAGGCCTTTGTAGTTATTGGTTTCGAGTATCAGACTTGCGAAAATTTTGATGGTTTCTCAAGCGTTCCTTAATTTCAAATTCCCATATCTCGCGAACGGATTGACGAACTCGAGAAATTCCTGTTGCATCTGAAAGTAGAAACTCGCACGATTACAACGGCATGTGTATTTTTCCCCTAGGCCTTTGTAGTTATTGGTTTCGGGAATCAGACTTGCGAAAATTTTGATGGTTTCTCAACCATTCCTTCACTTCTAACTCCCATATCTGGCGAACGGATTGACGATCTCGAGAAATTCCTGTTGCATCTGAAAGTAGAAACTCGCCTGATTACAACGGTATGTGTATTTTTCCCCTAGGCCTTTGTAGTTATTGGTTTCGGGAATCAGACTTGCGAAAATTTTGATGGTTTCTCAACCATTCCTTCACTTCTAACTCCCATATCTGGCGAACGGATTGACGATCTCGAGAAATTCCTGTTGCATCTGAAAGTAGAAACACGCCCGATTACAATGGTGTGTGTTCTTTTCCCCTAGGCCATAGTAGTTATTGGTTTCGAGTATCAGACTTGCGAAAATTTTGATGGTTTCTCAACCATTCCTTAATTTCAAACTCCCATATCTCGGGAACGGATTGACGATCTCGAGAAATTCCTGTTGCATCTGAAAGTAGAAACTCGCCCGATTACAACGGTATGTGTATTTTTCCCCTAGGCCTTTGTAGTTATTGGTTTCGAGTATCAGACTTGCGAAAATTTTGATGGTTTCTCAAGCGTTCCTTAATTTCAAATTCCCATATCTCGCGAACGGATTGACGAACTCGAGAAATTCCTGTTGCATCTGAAAGTAGAAACTCGCACGATTACAACGGCATGTGTATTTTTCCCCTAGGCCTTTGTAGTTATTGGTTTCGGGAATCAGACTTGCGAAAATTTTGATGGTTTCTCAACCATTCCTTCACTTCTAACTCCCATATCTGGCGAACGGATTGACGATCTCGAGAAATTCCTGTTGCATCTGAAAGTAGAAACTCGCCTGATTACAACGGTATGTGTATTTTTCCCCTAGGCCTTTGTAGTTATTGGTTTCGGGAATCAGACTTGCGAAAATTTTGATGGTTTCTCAACCATTCCTTCACTTCTAACTCCCATATCTGGCGAACGGATTGACGATCTCGAGAAATTCCTGTTGCATCTGAAAGTAGAAACACGCCCGATTACAATGGTGTGTGTTCTTTTCCCCTAGGCCATAGTAGTTATTGGTTTCGAGTATCAGACTTGCGAAAATTTTGATGGTTTCTCAAACGTTCCTTAACTTCAAACTCCCATATCTCGCGAACGGATTGACGAACTCGAGAAATTCCTGTTGCATCTGAAAGTAGAAACTCGCACGATTACAACGGCATGTGTATTTTTCCCCTAGGCCTTTGTAGTTATTGGTTTCGGAAATCAGACTTGCGAAAATTTTGATGGTTTCTCAACCATTCCTTCACTTCTAACTCCCATATCTGGCGAACGGATTGACGATCTCGAGAAATTCCTGTTGCATCTCAAAGTAGAAACACGCCCGATTACAGTGGTGTGTGTACTTTTCCCCTAGGCAATTCCAGTTATTTGTTTCGAGTATCAGACCAGCGAAAATTTTGATGGTTTCTCAACCATTCCTTAATTTCAAACTTCCATATCTCGGGAACGAATTGACGAACTCGAGAAATTCCAGTTGCATCTGAAAGTAGAAACACGCCCGATTACAATGGTGTGTGTACTTTTCCCCTAGGCCATAGTAGTTATTGGTTTCGAGTATCAGACTTGCGAAAATTTTGATGGTTGCTCAAGCGTTCCTTAACTTCAAACTCCCATATCTCGCGAACGGATTGACGAACTCGAGAAATTCCTGTTGCATCTGAAAGTAGAAACCCGCGCGATTACAACGGTATGTGTATTTTTCCCCTAGGCCTTTGTAGTTATTGGTTTCGGGAATCAGACTTGCGAAAATTTTGATGGTTTCTCAACCATTCCTTAATTTCAAACTCCCATATCTCGGGAACGGATTGACGATGTCGAGGAATTCCTTTTGCATCTGAAAGTAGAAACACGCCCGATTACAATGGTGTGTGTTCTTTTCCCCTAGGCCATAGTGGTTATTGGTTTCGAATATCAGACTTGCGAAAATTTTGATGGTTTCTCAACCATTCCTTAATTTCAAACTCCCATATCTCGGGAACGGATTGACGATCTCGAGAAATACCTGTTGCATCTGAAAGTAGAAACTCGCCCGATTACAACGGTATGTGTATTTTTCCCCTAGGCCTTTGTAGTTATTGGTTTCGGGAATCAGACTTGCGAAAATTTTGATGGTTCCTCAAGCATTCCTTAACTTCGAACTCCTATATCTCGCGAACGGATTCACGAACTCGAGAAATTCCTGTTGCATCTGAAAGTAGAAACTCGCGCGATTACAACGGTATGTGTATTTTTCCCCTAGGCCATAGTAGTTATTGGTTTCGAGTATCAGACTTGCGAAAATTTTGATGGTTTCTCAACCATTCCTTAATTTCAAACTCCCATATCTTGGGAACGGATTGACCATCTCGAGAAATTCCTGTTGCATCTGAAAGTAGAAACTCGCCCGATTACAATGGTGTGTGTACTTTTCCCCTAGGCCATAGTAGTTATTGGTTTCGAGTATCAGACTTGCGAAAATTTTGATGGTTTCTCAACCATTCCTTAATTTCAAACTCCCATATCTCGCGAACGAATTGACGAACTCGAGAAATTCCAGTTGCATCTGAAAGTAGAAACACGCCCGATTACAATGGTGTGTGTACTTTTCCCCTAGGCCATAGTAGTAATTGGTTTCGAGTATCAGACTTGCGAAAATTTTGATGGTTTCTCAACCATTCCTTAATTTCAAACTCCCATATCTTGGGAACGGATTGACGATCTCGAGAAATTCCTGTTGCATCTGAAAGTAGAAACTCGCCCGATTACAACGGTATGTGTATTTTTCCCCTAGGCCTTTGTAGTTATTGGTTTCGGGAATCAGACTTGCGAAAATTTTGATGTTTCCTCAAACATTCCTTAACTTCAAACTCCCATATCTCGCGAATGGATGGACGAACTCGAAAAATTCCTGTTGCATCTGAAAGTAGAAACACGTCCGATTACAGTGGTGTGTGTACTTTTCCCCTAGGCCATTCCAGTTATTGTTTTCGAGTATCAGACCAGCGAAAATTTTGACGGTTTCTCAACCATTCCCTAACTTCAAACTCCCATATCTCGCGAACGGATTGACGAACTCGAGAAATTCCTGTTGCATCTGAAAGTAGTAACTCGCCCGATTACAACGGTATGTGTATTTTCCCCTAGGCCTTTGTAGTTATTGGTTTCGGAAATCAGACTTGCGAAAATTTTGATGGTTCCTCAAACATTCCTTAATTTCAAACTCCCATATCTCGGGAACGGATTGACGATCTCGAGGAATTCCTGTTGCATCTGAAAGTAGAAACACGCCCGATTACAATGGTGTGTGTTCTTTTCCCCTAGGCCATAGTAGTTATTGGTTTCGAGTATCAGACTTGCGAAAATTTTGATGGTTTCTCAACCATTCCTTAATTTCAAGCTCCCATGTCTCGCGAACGAATTGACGAACTCGAGAAATTCCAGTTGCATCTGAAAGTAGAAACACGCCCGATTACAATGGTGTGTGTACTTTTCCCCTAGGCCATAGTAGTTATTGGTTTCGAGTATCAGGCTTGCGAAAATTTTGATGGTTTCTCAACCATTCCTTAATTTCAAACTCCCATATCTCGGGAACGGATTGACGATCACGAGAAATTCCTGTTGCATCTGAAAGTAGAAACTCGCCCGATTACAACGGTATGTGTATTTTTCCCCTAGGCCTTTGTAGTTATTGGTTTCGGGAATCAGACTTGCGAAAATTTTGATGGTTCCTCAAACATTCCTTAACTTCAAACTCCCATATCTCGCGAATGGATTGACGAACTCGAAAAATTCCTGTTGCATCTGAAAGTAGAAACTCGCCCGATTACAATGGTGTGTGTACTTTTCCCCTAGGCCATAGTAGTTATTGGTTTCGAGTATCAGACTTGCGAAAATTTTGATGGTTTCTCAACCACTCCTTAATTTCAAACTCCCATATCTCGCGAACGAATTGACGAACTCGAGAAATTCCAGTTGCATCTGAAAGTAGAAACACGCCCGATTACAATGTTGTGTGTACTTTTCCCCTAGGCCATAGTAGTTATTGGTTTCGAGTATCAGACTTGCGAAAATTTTGATGGTTTCTCAACAATTCCTTAATTTCAAACTCCCATCTCTCGCGAACGGATTGACGAACTCGCGAAATTCCTGTTGCATCTGAAAGTAGAAACTCGCCCCATTACAATGGTATGTGTACTTTTTCCCTAGGCCATTCCAGTTATTGGTTTCGAGTATCAGACCAGCGAAAATTTTGATGGTTTCTCAACCATTCCTTAACTTCAAACCCCCATATCTCGAGAACGGATTGACGAACTCGAGAAATTCCTGTTTCACCTGAAAGCAGAAACTCGCCCGATTACAGCGGTGTGTGTATTTTTGCCCTAGGCCATAGTAGTTATTGGTTTCGAGTATCAGACTTGCGAAAATTTTGATGGTTTCTCAACCATTCCTTAACTTCGAACTCCTATATCTCGCGAACGGATTCACGAACTCGAGAAATTCCTGTTGCATCTGAAAGTAGAAACTCGCACGATTACAACGGCATGTGTATTTTTCCCCTAGGCCTTTGTAGTTATTGGTTTCGGGAATCAGACTTGCGAAAATTTTGATGGTTTCTCAACCATTCCTTCACTTCTAACTCCCATATCTGGCGAACGGATTGACGACCTCGAGAAATTCCTGTTGCATATCAAAGTAGAAACACGCCCGATTACAGTGGTGTGTGTACTTTTCCCCGTAGGCCATTCCAGTTATTGTTTTCGAGTATCAGATCAGCGAAAATTTTGATGGTTTCTCAACCATTCCTCAAATTCTAACTCCCATATCTCGCGAACGGATTGACGAACTCGAGAAATTCCTGTTGCATCTGAAAGTAGAAACTCGCCCGATAACAATGGTGTTTGTACTTTTCCCCTAGGCCATTCCAGTTATTGGTTTCGAGTATCAGACCAGCGACAATTTTGAAGGTTTCTCAACAATTCCTTAACTTCAAACTCCCATATCTCTCGAACGAACTGACGAACTCGAGAAATTCTTGTTGCATCTGAAAGCAGAAACTCGCCCGATTACAGCGGTGTGTGTATTTTTGCCCTAGGCCATAGTAGTTATTGGTTTCGAGTATCAGACTTGCGAAAATTTTGATGGTTGCTCAAGCGTTCCTTAACTTCAAACCCCCATATCTCGCGAACGGATTGACGCACTCGAAAAATCCTGTTGCATCTGAAAGTAGAAACTCGAACGATTACAACGGTATGTGTATTTTTCCTCTAGGCCTTTGTAGTTATTGGTTTCGGGATTCAGACTTGCGAAAATTTTGATGGTTTCTCAACCATTCCTTAAATTCTAACTCCCATATCTCGCGAACGGATTGACGAACTCGAGAAATTCTTGTTGCATCTGAAAGCAGAAACTCGCCCGATTACAGCGGTGTGTGTATTTTTGCCCTAGGCCATAGTAGTTATTGGTTTCGAGTATCAGACTTGCGAAAATTTTGATGGTTTCTCAACCATTCCTTAATTTCAAACTCCCATATCTCGCGAACGAATTGACGAACTCGAGAAATTCCAGTTGCATCTGAAAGTAGAAACACGCCCGATTACAATGGTGTGTGTACTTTTCCCCTAGGCCATAGTAGTTATTGGTTTCGAGTATCAGACTTGCGAAAATTTTGATGGTTGCTCAAGCGTTCCTTAACTTCAAACCCTCATATCTCGCGAACGGATTGACGAACTCGAAAAATCCTGTTGCATCTGAAAGTAGAAACTCGAACGATTACAACGGTATGTGTATTTTTCCTCTAGGCCTTTGTAGTTATTGGTTTCGGGATTCAGACTTGCGAAAATTTTGATGGTTTCTCAACCATTCCTTAAATTCTAACTCCCATATCTCGCGAACGGATTGACGAACTCGAGAAATTCTTGTTGCATCTGAAAGCAGAAACTCGCCCGATTACAGCGGTGTGTGTATTTTTGCCCTAGGCCATAGTAGTTATTGGTTTCGAGTATCAGACTTGCGAAAATTTTGATGGTTTCTCAACCATTCCTTAATTTCAAACTCCCATATCTCGCGAACGAATTGACGAACTCGAGAAATTCCAGTTGCATCTGAAAGTAGAAACACGCACGATTACAAATGCATGTGTATTTTTCCCCTAGGCCTTTGTAGTTATTGGTTTCGGAAATCAGACTTGCGAAAATTTTGATGGTTCCTCAAACATTCCTTAATTTCAAACTCCCATATCTCGGGAACGGATTGACGATCTCGAGGAATTCCTGTTGCATCTGAAAGTAGAAACACGCCCGATTACAATGGTGTGTGTTCTTTTCCCCTAGGCCATAGTAGTTATTGGTTTCGTGTATCAGACTTTCGAAAATTTTGATGGATTCTCAACCATTCCTTCACTTCTAACTCCCATATCTGGCGAACGGATTGACGATCTCGAGAAATTCCTGTTGCATGTGAAAGTAGAAACACGCCCGATTAGAATGTTGTGTGTTCTTTTCCCCTTGGCCATAGTAGTTATTGGTTTCGAGTATCAGACTTGCGAAAATTTTGATGGTTGCTCAAGCGTTCCCTAACTTCAAACTCCCATATCTCGCGAACGGATTGACGAACTCGAGAAATTCCGGTTGCATGTGAAAGTAGAAACACGCCTGATTACAACGGTGTGTGTTCTTTTCCCCTAGGCCATAGTAGTTATTGGTTTCGTGTATCAGACTTGCGAACATTTTGATGGTTGCTCAAGCGTTCCTTAACTTCAAACTCCCATATCTCGCGAACGGATTGACGAACTCGAGAAATTCCTGTTGCATCTGAAAGTAGAAACTCGCACGACTACAACGGTATGTGTATTTTTCCCCTAGGCCTTTGTAGTTATTGGTTTCGGGATTCAGACTTGCGAAAATTTTGATGGTTTCTCAACCATTCCTTAAATTCTAACTCCCATATCTCGCGAACGGATTGACGAACTCGAGAAATTCTTGTTGCATCTGAAAGCAGAAACTCGCCCGATTACAGCGGTGTGTGTATTTTTGCCCTAGGCCATAGTTGTTATTGGTTTCGAGTATCAGACTTGCAAAAATTTTGATGGTTTCTCAACCATTCCTTAATTTCAAACTCCCATATCTCGCGAACGAATTGACGAACTCGAGAAATTCCAGTTGCATCTGAAAGTAGAAACACGCCCGATTTCAATGGTGTGTGTACTTTTCCCCTAGGCCATAGTAGTTATTGGTTTCGAGTATCAGACTTGCGAAAATTTTGATGGTTTCGCAACCATTCCTTAATTTCAAACTCCCATATCTCGGGAACGGATTGACGATCTCGAGAAATTCCTGTTGCATCTGAAAGTAGAAACTCGCCCGATTACAACGGTATGTGTATATTTCCCCTAGGCCTTTGTAGTTATTGGTTTCGGGAATCAGACTTGCGAAAATTTTGATGGTTCCTCAAACATTCCTTAATTTCAAACTCCCATATCTCGGGAACGGATTGACGAACACGAGAAATTCCTATTGCATCTGAAAGAAGTAACACGCCCGATTACAGTGGTGTGTGTACTTTTCCCCTAGGCCACTCCAGTTATTGGTTTCGAGTATCAGACCAGCGCAAATTGTGATGGTTTCTCAACATTTCCTTAACTTCAAACTCCCATATCTCGCGAACGAATTGACGAACTCGAGAAATTCCTGTTTCACCTGAAAGCAGAAACTCGCCCGATTACAGCGGTGTGTGTATTTTTGCCCTAGGCCATAGTAGTTACTGGTTTCGAGTATCAGACTTGCGAAAATTTTGATGGTTTCTCAAACGTTCCTTAACTTCAAACTCCCATATCTCGCGAACGGATTGACGAACTCGAGAAATTCCTGTTGCATCCGAAAGTAGAAACTCGCACGATTACAACTGCATGTGTATTTTTCCCCTAGGCCTTTGTAGTTACTGGTTTCGGGAATCAGACTTGCGAAAATTTTGATGGTTTCTCAACCATTCCTTAAATTCTAACTCCCATATCTCGAGAACGGATTGACGAACTCGAGAAATTCCTGTTTCACCTGAAAGCAGAAACTCGCCCGATTACAGCGGTGTGTGTATTTTTGCCCTAGGCCATAGTAGTTACTGGTTTCGAGTATCAGACTTGCGAAAATTTTGATGGTTTCTCAAACGTTCCTTAACTTCAAACTCCCATATCTCGCGAACGAATTGACGAACTCGAGAAATTCCAGTTGCATCTGAAAGTAGAAACACGCCCGATTACAATGGTGTGTGTACTTTTCCCCTAGGCCATAGTAGTTATTGGTTTCGAGTATCAGACTTGCGAAAATTTTGATGGTTTCGCAACCATTCCTTAATTTCAAACTCCCATATCTCGGGAACGGATTGACGATCTCGAGAAATTCCTGTTGCATCTGAAAGTAGAAACTCGCCCGATTACAACGGTATGTGTATATTTCCCCTAGGCCTTTGTAGTTATTGGTTTCGGGAATCAGACTTGCGAAAATTTTGATGGTTCCTCAAACATTCCTTAATTTCAAACTCCCATATCTCGGGAACGGATTGACGAACACGAGAAATTCCTATTGCATCTGAAAGAAGTAACACGCCCGATTACAGTGGTGTGTGTACTTTTCCCCTAGGCCACTCCAGTTATTGGTTTCGAGTATCAGACCAGCGCAAATTGTGATGGTTTCTCAACATTTCCTTAACTTCAAACTCCCATATCTCGCGAACGAATTGACGAACTCGAGAAATTCTTGTTGCATCTGAAAGTAGAAACTCGCCCGATTACAGTGGTGTGTGTACTTTTCCCCTAGGCCACTCCAGTTATTGGTTTCGAGTATCAGACCAGCGCAAATTGTGATGGTTTCTCAACATTTCCTTAACTTCAAACTCCCATATCTCGAGAACGGATTGACGAACTCGAGAAATTCCTGTTTCACCTGAAAGCAGAAACTCGCCCGATTACAGCGGTGTGTGTATTTTTGCCCTAGGCCATAGTAGTTACTGGTTTCGAGTATCAGACTTGCGAAAATTTTGATGGTTTCTCAAACGTTCCTTAACTTCAAACTCCCATATCTCGCGAACGGATTGACGAACTCGAGAAATTCCTGTTGCATCCGAAAGTAGAAACTCGCACGATTACAACTGCATGTGTATTTTTCCCCTAGGCCTTTGTAGTTATTGGTTTCGGGAATCAGACTTGCGAAAATTTTGATGGTTTCTCAACCATTCCTTAACTTCAAACTCCCATATCTCGCAAACGGATTGACGAACTCGAGAAATTCCTGTTGCATGTGAAAGTAGAAACACGCCCGATTACAATGGTGTGTGTTCTTTTCCCCTAGGCCATAGTAGTTATTGGTTTCGAGTATCAGACTTGCGAAAATTTTGATGGTTGCTCAAGCGTTCCTTAACTTCAAACCCCCATATCTCGCGAACGGATTGACGAACTCGAGAAATTCCTGTTACATCTGAAAGTAGAAACTCGCACGATTACAACGGTATGTGTATTTTTCCCCTAGGCTTTTGTAGTTATTGGTTTCGGGAATCAGACTTGCGAAAATTTTGATGGTTTCTCAACCATTCCTTAAATTCTAACTCCCATATCTCGCGAACGGATTGACGAACTCGAGAAATTCCTGTTGCATCTGAAAGTAGAAACTCGCCCGATTACAACGGAGTTTGTACTTTTCCCCTAGGCCATTCCAGTTAATGGTTTCGAGTATCAGACCAGCGAAAATTATGAAGGTTTCTCAACAATTCCTTAACTTCAAACTCCCATATCTCGAGAACGGTTTGACGAACTCGAGAATTTCCTGTTGCACCTGAAAGCAGAAACTCGCCCGACTACAGCGGTGTGTGTATTTTTGCCCTAGGCCATAGTAGTTATTGGTTTCGAGTATCAGACTTGCGAAAATTTTGATGGTTTCTCAAACGTTCCTTAACTTCAAACTCCCATATCTCGCGAACGGATTGACGAACTCGAGAAATTCCTATTGCATCTGAAAGTAGTAACTCGCCCGATTACAACGGTATGTGTATTTTCCCCTAGGCCTTTGTAGTTATTGGTTTCGGAAATCAGACTTGCGAAAATTTTGATGGTTCCTCAAACATTCCTTAATTTCAAACTCCCATATCTCGGGAACGGATTGACGATCTCGAGAAATTCCTGTTGCATCTGAAAGTAGAAACTCGCCCGATTACAACGGTATGTGTATTTTTCCCCTAGGCCTTTGTAGTTATTGGTTTCGGGAATCAGACTTGCGAAAATTTTGATGGTTCCTCAAACATTCCTTAATTTCAAACTCCCATATCTCGGGAACGGATTGACGATCTCGAGGAATTCCTGTTGCATCTGAAAGTAGAAACACGCCCGATTACAATGGTGTGTGTTCTTTTCCCCTAGGCCAGAGTAGTTATTGGTTTCGAGTATCAGACTTGCGAAAATTTTGATGGTTTCTCAAACGTTCCTTAACTTCAAACTCCCATATCTCGCGAACGGATTGACGAACTCGAGAAATTCCTGTTGCACCCGAAAGTAGAAACTCGCACGATTACAAATGCATGTGTATTTTTCCCCTAGGCCTTTGTAGTTATTGGTTTCGGGAATCAGACTTGCGAAAGTTTTGATGGATTCTCAACCATTCCTTCACTTCTAACTCCCATATCTGGCGAACGAATTGACGATCTCGAGAAATTCCTGTTGCATCTCAAAGTAGAAACACGCCCGATTACAGTGGTGTGTGTACTTTTCCCCTAGGCCATACCAGTTATTGGTTTCGAGTATCAGACCAGCGAAAATTTTGATGGTTTCTCAACCATTCCTTAACTTCAAACTCCCATATCTCGGGAACGGATTGACGAACTCGAGAAATTCCTGTTGCATCTGAAAGTAGAAACTCGCCCGATTACAACGGTATGTGTATTTTTCCCCTAGGCCTTTGTAGTTATTGGTTTCGGGAATCAGACTTGCGAAAATTTTGATAGTTCCTCAAACATTCCTTAACTTCAAACTCCCATACCTCGCGAATGGGTTGACGAACTCGAGAAATTCCTGTTGCATCTGAAAGTAGAAACTCGCACGATTACAATGGTGTGTGTACTTTTCCCCTAGGCCATAGTAGTTATTGGTTTCGAGTAACAGACTTGCGAAAATTTTGATGGTTTCTCAACCATTCCTTAACTTCGAACTCCCATATCTCGCGAACGGATTCACGAACTCGAGAAATTCCTGTTGCATCTGAAAGTAGACACTCGCACGATTACAACGGCATGTGTATTTTTCCCCTAGGCCTTTGTAGTTATTGGTTTCGGGAATCAGACTTGCGAAAATTTTGATGGTTTCTCAACCATTCCTTCATTTCTAACTCCCATATCTGGCGAACGGATAGACGACCGGGAGAAATTCCTGTTGCATCTCAAAGTAGAAACACGTCCGATTACAGTGGTGTGTGTACTTTTCCCCTAGGCCATTCCAGTTATTGTTTTCGAGTATCAGACCAGCGAAAATTTTGATGGTTTCTCAACCATTCCCTAACTTCAAACTCCCATATCTCGCGAACGGATTGTCGAACTCGAGAAATTCCTGTTGCATCTGAAATTAGAAACACGCCCGATTACAATGGTGTGTGTTCTTTTCCCCTAGGCCATAGTAGTTATTGGTTTCGAGTATCAGACTTGCGAAAATTTTGATGGTTTCTCAACCATTCCTTAACTTCAAACTCCCATATCTCGCGAACGGATTCACGAACTAGAGAAGTTCCTGTTGCATCTGAAAGTAGAAACTCGCACGATTACAATGGTGTGTGTACTTTTCCCCTAGGCCATAGTAGTTATTGGTTTCGAGTATCAGACATGCGAAAATTTTGATGGTTTCTCAACCATTCCTTAACTTCGAACTCCTATATCTCGCGAACGGATTCACGAACTCGAGAAATTCCTGTTGCATCTGAAAGTAGAAACTCGCCCGATTACAACGGAGTTTGTACTTTTCCCCTAGGCCATTCCAGTTATTGGTTTCGAGTATCAGACCAGCGAAAATTTTGAAGGTTTCTCATCAATTCCTTAACTTCAAACTCCCATATCTCGAGAACGGATTGACGAACTCGAGAATTTCCTGTTGCACCTGAAAGCAGAAACTCGCCCGATTACAGCGGTGTGTGTATTTTTGCCCTAGGCCATAGTAGTTATTGGTTTCGAGTATCAGACTTGCGAAAATTTTGATGGTTTCTCAAACGTTCCTTAACTTCAAACTCCCATATCTCGCGAACGGATTGACGAACTCGAGACATTCCTATTGCATCTGAAAGTAGTAACTCGCCCGATTACAACGGTACGTGTATTTTCCGCTAGGCCTTTGTAGTTATTGGTTTCGGAAATCAGACTTGCGAAAATTTTGATGGTTCCTCAAACATTCCTTAATTTCAAACTCCCATATCTCGGGAACGGATTGACGATCTCGAGGAATTCCTGTTGCATCTGAAAGTAGAAACACGCCCGATTACAATGGTGTGTGTTCTTTTCCCCTAGGCCAGAGTAGTTATTGGTTTCGAGTATCAGACTTGCGAAAATTTTGATGGTTTCTCAAACGTTCCTTAACTTCAAACTCCCATATCTCGCGAACGGATTGACGAACTCGAGAAATTCCTGTTGCACCCGAAAGTAGAAACTCGCACGATTACAAATGCATGTGTATTTTTCCCCTAGGCCTTTGCAGTTATTGGTTTCGGGAATCAGACTTGCGAAAGTTTTGATGGATTCTCAACCATTCCTTCACTTCTAACTCCCATATCTGGCGAACGGATTGACGATCTCGAGAAATTCCTGTTGCATCTCAAAGTAGAAACACGCCCGATTACAGTGGTGTGTGTACTTTTCCCCTAGGCCATTCCAGTTATTGGTTTCGAGTATCAGACCAGCGAAAATTTTGATGGTTTCTCAACCATTCCTTAATTTCAAACTCCCATATCTCGGGAACGGATTGACGATCTCGAGAAATTCCTGTTGCATCTGAAAGTAGAAACTCGCCCGATTACAACGGTATGTGATTTTTCCCCTAGGCCTTTGTAGTTATTGGTTTCGGGAATCAGACTTGCGAAAATTTTGATGGTTTCACAAACGTTCCTTAACTTCAAACTCCCATATCTCGCGAACGATTTGACGAACTCGAGAAATTCCTATTGCATCTGAAAGTAGTAACTCTCCCGATTACAACGGTATGTGTATTTTCCCCTAGGCCTTTGTAGTTATTGGTTTCGGAAATCACACTTGCGAAAATTTTGATGGTTCCTCAAACATTCCTTAATTTCAAACTCCCATATCTCGGGAACGGATTGACGATCTCGAGGAATTCCTGTTGCATCTGAAAGTAGAAACACGCCCGATTACAATGGTGTGTGTTCTTTTCCCCTAGGCCAGAGTAGTTATTGGTTTCGAGTATCAGACTTGCGAAAATTTTGATGGTTTCTCAAACGTTCCTTAACTTCAAACTCCCATATCTCGCGAACGGATTGACGAACTCGAGAAATTCCTGTTGCACCCGAAAGTAGAAACTCGCACGATTACAAATGCATGTGTATTTTTCCCCTAGGCCTTTATAGTTATTGGTTTCGGGAATCAGACTTGCGAAAGTTTTGATGGATTCTCAACCATTACTTCACTTCTAACTCCCATATCTGGCGAACGGATTGACGATCTCGAGAAATTCCTGTTGCATCTCAAAGTAGAAACACGCCCGATTACAGTGGTGTGTGTACTTTTCCCCTAGGCCATTCCAGTTATTGGTTTCGAGTATCAGACCAGCGAAAATTTTGATGGTTCCTCAAACATTCCTTAACTTCTAACTCCCATACCTCGCGAATGGATTGACGAGCTCGAGAAATTCCTGTTGCATCTGAAAGTAGAAACACGCCCGATTACAATGGTTTGTGTACTTTTCCCCTAGGCCATAGTAGTTATTGGTTTCGAGTATCAGACTTGCGAAAATTTTGATGGTTTCTCAAACGTTCCTTAACTTCAAACTCCCATATCTCGCGAACGGATTGACGAACTCGAGAAATTCCTGTTGCACCCGAAAGTAGAAACTCGCACGATTACAAATGCATGTGTATTTTTCCCCTAGGCCTTTATAGTTATTGGTTTCGGGAATCAGACTTGCGAAAGTTTTGATGGATTCTCAACCATTACTTCACTTCTAACTCCCATATCTGGCGAACGGATTGACGATCTCGAGAAATTCCTGTTGCATCTCAAAGTAGAAACACGCCCGATTACAGTGGTGTGTGTACTTTTCCCCTAGGCCATTCCAGTTATTGGTTTCGAGTATCAGACCAGCGAAAATTTTGATGGTTTCTCAACCATTCCTTAATTTCAAACTCCCATATCTCGGGAACGGATTGACGATCTCGAGAAATTCCTGTTGCATCTGAAAGTAGAAACTCGCCCGATTACAACGGTATGTGATTTTTCCCCTAGGCCTTTGTAGTTATTGGTTTCGGGAATCAGACTTGCGAAAATTTTGATGGTTTCACAAACGTTCCTTAACTTCAAACTCCCATATCTCGCGAACGATTTGACGAACTCGAGAAATTCCTATTGCATCTGAAAGTAGTAACTCTCCCGATTACAACGGTATGTGTATTTTCCCCTAGGCCTTTGTAGTTATTGGTTTCGGAAATCACACTTGCGAAAATTTTGATGGTTCCTCAAACATTCCTTAATTTCAAACTCCCATATCTCGGGAACGGATTGACGATCTCGAGGAATTCCTGTTGCATCTGAAAGTAGAAACACGCCCGATTACAATGGTGTGTGTTCTTTTCCCCTAGGCCAGAGTAGTTATTGGTTTCGAGTATCAGACTTGCGAAAATTTTGATGGTTTCTCAAACGTTCCTTAACTTCAAACTCCCATATCTCGCGAACGGATTGACGAACTCGAGAAATTCCTGTTGCACCCGAAAGTAGAAACTCGCACGATTACAAATGCATGTGTATTTTTCCCCTAGGCCTTTATAGTTATTGGTTTCGGGAATCAGACTTGCGAAAGTTTTGATGGATTCTCAACCATTACTTCACTTCTAACTCCCATATCTGGCGAACGGATTGACGATCTCGAGAAATTCCTGTTGCATCTCAAAGTAGAAACACGCCCGATTACAGTGGTGTGTGTACTTTTCCCCTAGGCCATTCCAGTTATTGGTTTCGAGTATCAGACCAGCGAAAATTTTGATGGTTCCTCAAACATTCCTCAACTTCTAACTCCCATACCTCGCGAATGGATTGACGAGCTCGAGAAATTCCTGTTGCATCTGAAAGTAGAAACACGCCCGATTACAATGGTTTGTGTACTTTTCCCCTAGGCCATAGTAGTTATTGGTTTCGAGTATCAGACTTGCGAAAATTTTGATGGTTTCTCAACCATTCCTTAACTTCGAACTCCCATATCTCGCGAACGGATTCACGAACTCGAGAAATTCCTGTTGCATCTGAAAGTAGAAACTCGCACGATTACAACGGCATGTGTATTTTTCCCCTAGGACTTTGTAGTTATTGGTTTCGGGAATCAGACTTGCGAAAATTTTGATGGTTTCTCAACCATTCCTTCACTTCTAACTCCCATATCTGGCGAACCGATTGACGACCTCGAGAAATTCCGGTTGCATCTCAAAGTAGAAACACGTCCGATTACAGTGGTGTGTGTACTTTTCCCCTAGGCCATTCCAGTTACTGTTTTCGAGTATCAGACCAGCGAAAATTTTGATGGTTTCTCAACCATTCCCCAACTTCAAACTCCCATATCTCGCGAACGGATTGACGAACTCGAGAAATTCCTGTTGCATGTGAAAGTAGAAACACGCCCGATTACAATGGTGTGTGTTCTTTTCCCCTAGGCCATAGTAGGTATTGGTTTCGAGTATCAGACTTGCGAAAATTTTGATGGTTTCTCAAACGTTCCTTAACTTCAAACTCCCATATCTCGCGAACGGATTGACGAACTCGAGACATTCCTATTGCATCTGAAAGTAGTAACTCGCCCGATTACAACGGTACGTGTATTTTCCGCTAGGCCTTTGTAGTTATTGGTTTCGGAAATCAGACTTGCGAAAATTTTGATGGTTCCTCAAACATTCCTTAATTTCAAACTCCCATATCTCGGGAACGGATTGACGATCTCGAGGAATTCCTGTTGCATCTGAAAGTAGAAACACGCCCGATTACAATGGTGTGTGTTCTTTTCCCCTAGGCCATTGTAGTTATTGGTTTCGAGTATCAGACATGCGAAAATTTTGATGGTTTCTCAACCATTCCTTTCCTTCAATCTCCCATATCACGCGAACGGATTGACCAACTCGAGAAATTCCTATTGCATCTGAAAGCAGAAACTCGCCCGATTACAACGGTATGTGTATTTTTGCCCTAGGCCATAGTTGTTATTGGTTTCGGGAATCAGACTTGCGAAAATTTTGATGGTTCCTCAAACATTCCTTAACTTCAAACTCCCATATCTCGCGAATGGATTGACGAACTCGAGAAATTCCTGCTGCATCTGAAAGTAGAAACTCGCCCGATTACAATGGTGTGTGTACTTTTCCCCTAGGCCATAGTAGTCATTGGTTTCGAGTATCAGACTTGCGAAAATTTTGATGGTTGCTCAAGCGTTCCTTAACTTGAAACTCCCATATCTCGCGAACGGATTGACGAACTCGAGAAATTCCTGTTGCATCTGAAAGTAGAAACTCGCCCGATTACAATGGTGTGTGTACTTTTCCCCTAGGCCATAGTAGTTATTGGTTTCGATTATCAGACTTGCGAAAATTTTGATGGTTTCTCAACCATTCCTTAACTTCGAACTCCTATATCTCGCGAACGGATTCACGAACTCGAGAAATTCCTGTTGCATCTGAAAGTAGAAACTCGCACGATTACAACGGCTTATGCATTTTTCCCCCAGGCCTTTGTGGTTATTGGTTTCGGGAATCAGCCTTGCCAAAATTTTGATGGTCTCTCAACCATTCCTTAACTTCAAACTCCCATATCTCGGGAACGGATTGACGATCTCGAGAAATTCCTGTTGCATCTGAAAGTAGAAACACGCCCGATTACAATGGTGTGTGTTCTTTCCCCCTAGGCCATTGTAGTTATTGGTTTCGAGTATCAGACATGCGAAAATTTTGATGGTTTCTCAACCATTCTTTTCCTTCAATCTCCCATATCACGCGAACGGATTGACCAACTCGAGAAATTCCTATTGCATCTGAAAGCAGAAACTCGTCCGATTACAACGGTATGTGTATTTTTGCCCTAGGCCATAGTTGTTATTGGTTTCGGGAATCAGACTTGCGAAAATTTTGATGGTTCCTCAAACATTCCTTAACTTCAAACTCCCATATCTCGCGAATGGATTGACGAACTAGAGAAATTCCTGTTGCATCTGAAAGTAGAAACTCGCCCGATTACAATGGTGTGTGTACTTTTCCCCTAAGCCATAGTAGTCATTGGTTTCGAGTATCAGACTTGCGAAAATTTTGATGGTTGCTCAAGCGTTCCTTAACTTGAAACTCCCATATCTCGCGAACGGATTGACGAACTCGAGAAATTCCTGTTGCATCTGAAAGTAGAAACTCGCCCGATTACAATGGTGTGTGTACTTTTCCCCTAGGCCATAGTAGTTATTGGTTTCGAGTATCAGACCAGCGAAAATTTTGATGGTTTCTCAACCATTCCTTAACTTCAAACTCCCATATCTCGCGAACGGATTGACGAACTCGAGAAATTCCTGTCTCATCTGAAAGTAGAAACTCGCCCGAATACAGCGGTAAGTGTACTTTTCCCCTAGGCCATTCCAGTTATTGATTTCGAGTATCAGACCGTCGAAAATTTTGATGGTTTCTCAACCATTCCTTAACTTCAAACTCCCATATCTCGGGAACGGATTAACGATCTCGAGAAATTCCTGTTGCATCTGAAAGTAGAAACTCGCCCGATTTCAACGGTATGTGTTCTTTTCCCCTAGGCCATAGTAGTTATTGGTTTCGAGTATCAGACTTGCGAAAATTTTGATGGTTGCTCAAGCGTTCCTTAACTTCAAACTCCCATATCTCGCGAACGGATTGACGAACTCGAGAAATTCCTGTTGCATCTGAAAGCAGAAACTCGCACGACTACAGCTGCATGTGTATTTTTCCCCTAGGCCTTTGTAGTTATTGGTTTCGGGAATCAGACTTGCGAAAATTTTGATGGTTTCCCAACCGTTCCTTAACTTCAAACTCCCATATCTCGCGAACGGATTGACGATCTCGAGAAATTCCTGTTGCATCTGAAAGTAGAAACACGCCCGATTACAGTGGTGTGTGTACTTTTCCCCTAGGCCACTCCAGTTACTAGTTCCGAGAATCAGACCAGCGATAATTTTGATGGTTTCTCAACCATCCCTTAACTTCAAACTCCCATATCTCGCGAACGAATTGACGAACACGAGAAATTCTTGTTGCATCTGAATGAAGAAACTCGCCCGATTACAGCGGTGTGTGTATTTTTGCCCTAGGCCATAGTAGTTATTTGTTTCGAGTATCAGACTTGCGAAAATTTTGATGGTTGCTCAAGCGTTCCTTAACTTCAAACTCCCATATCTCGCGAACGGATTGACGAACTCGAGAAATTCCTGTTGCATCGGAAAGCAGAAACTCGCACGATTACAACTGCATGTGTATTTTTCCCCTAGGCCTTTGTAGTTATTGGTTTCGGGAAACAGACTTGCGAAAATTTTGATGGTTTCCCAACCGTTCCTTAACTTCAAACTCCCATATCTCGGGAACGGATTGACGATCTCGAGAAATTCCTGTTGCATGTGAAAGTAGAAACACGCCCGATTACAATGGTGTGTGTTCTTTTCCCCTAGGCCATAGTAGTTATTGGTTTCGAGTATCAGACTTGCGAAAATTTTGATGGTTGCTCAAGCGTTCCTTATCCTCAAACTCCCATATCTCGCGAACGGATTGACGAACTCGAGAAATTCCTGTTGCATCTGAAAGCAGAAACTCGCACGATTACAACTGCATGTGTATTTTTCCCCTAGGCCTTTGTAGTTATTGGTTTCGGGAATCAGACTTGCGAAAATTTTGATGGTTTCCCAACCGTTCCTTAACTTCGAACTCCCATATCTCGCGAACGGATTGACGATCTCGAGAAATTCCTGTTGCATCTGAAAGTAGAAACACGCCCGATTACAGTGGTGTGTGTACTTTTCCCCTAGGCCACTCCAGTTACTAGTTCCGAGTATCAGACCAGCGATAATTTTGATGGTTTCTCAACCATCCCTTAACTTCAAACTCCCATATCTCGCGAACGAATTGACGAACAAGAGAAATTCTTGTTGCATCTGAAAGAAGAAACTCGCCCGATTACAGCGGTGTGTGTATTTTTCCCCTAGGCCATAGTAATTATTGGTTTCGAGTATCAGACTTGCGAAAATTTTGATGGTTGCTCAAGCGTTCCTTAACTTCAAACTCCCATATCTCGCGAACGGATTCACGAACTCGAGAAATTCCTGTTGCATCTGAAAGTAGAAACTCGCACGATTACAACGGCTTATGTATTTTTCCCCCAGGCCTTTGTGGTTATTGGTTTCGGGAATCAGCCTTGCCAAAATTTTGATGGTCTCTCAACCATTCCTTAACTTCAAACTCCCATATCTCGCGAATGGATTGACGAACTCGAGAAACTCCTGTTGCATCTCAAAGTAGAAACACGCCCGATTACAATGGTGTGTGTTCTTTTCCCCTAGGCCATTCCAGTTATTGGTTTCGAGTATCAGACCAGCGAAAATTTTGAAGGTTTCTCAACCATTCCCTAACTTCAAACTCCCATATCTCGCGAACGGATTGACGAACTCAAGAAATTCCTGTTGCATCTGAAGGTAGAAACTCGCCCGAATACAGCGGTGAGTGTACTTTTCCCCTAGGCCATAGTAGTTATTGGTTTCGATTATCAGACTTGCGAAAATTTTGATGGTTTCTCAACCATTCCTTAATTTCGAACTCGCATATCTCGCGAACGGATTAACGAACTCGAGAAATTCCTGTTGCATCCGAAAGTAGAAACTCACCCGATTACAACTGCATGTGTATTTTTCCCCTAGGCCTTTGTAGTTATTGGTTTCGGGAATCAGTCTTGCGAAAATTTTGATGGTTTCTCAACCATTCCTTCACTTCTAACTCCCATATCTGGCGAACGGATTGACGACCTCGAGAAATTCCTGTTGTATCTCAAAGTAGAAACACGCCCGATTACAGTGGTGTGTGTACTTTTCCCCTAGGCCATTCCAGTTATTGTTTTCGAGTATCAGACCAATGAAAATTTTGATGGTTTCTCAACCATTCCCTAACATCAAACTCCCATATCTCGCGAACGGATTGACGAACTCGAGAAATTCCTGTTGCATGTGAAAGTAGAAACACGCCCGATTACAACGGCATGTGTGTACTTTTCCCCTAGGCCACTCCGGTTATTGGTTTCGAGTATCAGACCAGCGATAATTTTGATGGTTTCTCAACCATTCCTTAACTTCAAAGTCCCATATCTCGCGAACGGATTCACGATCTCGAGAAATTCCTGTTGCATCTGAAAGAAGAAACACGCCCGATTACAACGGCATGTGTGTACTTTTCCCCTAGGCCACTCCGGTTATTGGTTTCGAGAATCAGACCAGCGATAATTTTGATGGTTTCTCAACCATTCCTTAACTTCAAACTCCCATATCTCGCGAACGAATTGACGAACACGAGAAATTCTTATTGCATCTGAAAGTAGAAACACGCCCGATTACAATGGTGTGTGTTCTTTTCCCCTACGCCATTCCCGTTATTGGTTTCGAGTATCAGACCAGCGAAAATTTTGATGGTTTCTCAACCATTCCCTAACTTCAAACTCCCATATCTCGCGAACGGATTGACGAACTCGAGAAATTCCTGTTGCATCTGAAAGTAGAAACTCGCCGGAATACAGCGGTAAGTGTACTTTTCCCCTAGGCCATGGTAGTTATTGGTTTCGGGAATCAGACTTGCAAAAATTTTGATGGTTCCTCAAACATTCCTTAACTTCAAACTCCCATATCTCGCGAATGGATTGACGAACTCGAGAAACTCCTGTTGCATCTCAAAGTAGAAACACGCCCGATTACAGTGGTGTGTGTACTTTTCCCCTAGGCCATTCCAGTTATTGGTTTCGAGTATCAGACCAGCGAAAATTTTGATGGTTTCTCAACCATTCCCTAACTTCAAACTCCCATATCTCGCGAACGGATTGTCGAACTCGAGAAATTCCTGTTGCATCTGAAAGTAGAAACTCGCCGGAATACAGTGGTAAGTGTACTTTTCCCCTAGGCCATGGTAGTTATTGGTTTCGGGAATCAGACTTGCGAAAATTTTGATGGTTTCTCAACCATTCCTTAACTTCAAACTCCCATATCTCGCGAACGAATTGACGAACACGAGAAATTCTTGTTGCATCTGAAAGAAGAAACTCGCCCGATTACAGCGGTGTGTGTATTTTTGCGCTAGGCCATAGTAGTTATTGGTTTCGAGTATCAGACTTGCGAAAATTTTGATGGTTTCTCAACCATTCCTTAATTTCAAACACTCATACCTCGCGAACGAATTGACGAACTCGAGAAATTCCTGTTGCATCTGGAAGTAGAAACTCGCCCGAATACAGCGGTAAGTGTGCTTTTCCCCTAGGGTATTCCAGTTATTGGTTTCGAGTATCAGACCAGCGAAATTTTTGATGGTTTCTCAACCATTCCTTAATTTCAAACTCCCATATCTCACGAACGATTTGACGAACTCGAGAAATTCCTGTTGCCTTGGAAAGAAGAAACTCGCCCTATTACAATGGTGTGTGTATTTTTCCCCTAGACCATTGTAGTTATTGGTTTCGAGTATCAGACATGCGAAAATTTTGATGGCTTCTCAACCATTCGTTTACTTCAAACTCCCATATCACGCGAACGGATTCACGATCTCGAGAAATTCCTGTTGCATCTGAAAGAAGAAACACGCCCGATTACAACGGCATGTGTGTACTTTTCCCCTAGGCCACTCCGGTTATTGTTTTCGAGAATCAGACCAGCGATAATTTTGATGGTTTCTCAACCATTCCTTAACTTCAAACTCCCATATCTCGCGAACGAATTGACGAACACGAGAAATTCTTGTTGCATCTGAAAGAAGAAACTCGCCCGATTACAGCGGTGTGTGTATTTTTGCGCTAGGCCATAGTAGTTATTGGTTTCGAGTATCAGACTTGCGAAAATTTTGATGGTTTCTCAACCATTCCTTAATTTCAAACACTCATATCTCGCGAACGAATTGACGAACTCGAGGAATTCCTGTTGCATCTGGAAGTAGAAACTCGCCCGAATACAGCGGTAAGTGTGCTTTTCCCCTAGGGTATTCCAGTTATTGGTTTCGAGTATCAGACCAGCGAAATTTTTGATGGTTTCTCAACCATTCCTTAATTTCAAACTCCCATATCTCACGAACGATTTGACGAACTCGAGAAATTCCTGTTGCCTTGGAAAGAAGAAACTCGCCCTATTACAATGGTGTGTGTATTTTTCCCCTAGACCATTGTAGTTATTGGTTTCGAGTATCAGACATGCGAAAATTTTGATGGTTTCTCAACCATTCGTTTACTTCAAACTCCCATATCACGCGAACGGATTGACGAACTCGAGAAATTCCTATTGCATCTGAAAGCAGAAACTCGCCCGATTACAACGGTATGTGTATTTTTGCCCTAGGCCGTAGTAGTTATTGGTTTCGAGTATCAGACTTGCGAAAATTTTGATGGTTTCTCAACCGTTCCTTAAATTCAAACTCCCATATCTCGGGAACGGATTGACGATCTCGAGAAATTCCTGTTGCATCTGAAAGTAGAAGCACGCCCGATTACAATAGTGTGTGTTCTTTTCCCCTAGGCCACAGTAGTTATTGGTTTCGAGTATCAGACCAGCGAAAATTTTGATGGTTTCTCAACCATTCCTTAACTTCGAACTCCTATATCTCGCGAATGGATTGACGAACTCGAGAAATTCCTGTTGCATCTCAAAGTAGAAACACGCCCGATTACAGTGGTGTGTGTACTTTTCCCGTAGGCCATTCCAGTTATTGGTTTCGAGTATCAGACCAGCGAAAATTTTGATGGTTTCTCAACCATTCCCTAACTTCAAAATCCCATAACTCGCGAACGGATTGACGAACTCGAGAAATTCCTGTTGCATCTGAAAGTAGAAACTCGCCCGATTACAATGGTGTGTGTACTTTTCCCCTAGGCCATAGTAGTTATTGGTTTCGATTATCAGACTTGCGAAAATTTTGATGGTTTCTCAACCATTCCTTAACTTCGAACTCCTATATCTCGCGAACGGATTCACGAACTCGAGAAATTCCTGTTGCATCTGAAAGTAGAAACTCGCACGATTACAACGGCTTATGCATTTTTCCCCCAGGCCTTTGTGGTTATTGGTTTCGGGAATCAGCCTTGCCAAAATTTTGATGGTCTCTCAACCATTCCTTAACTTCAAACTCCCATATCTCGGGAACGGATTGACGATCTCGAGAAATTCCTGTTGCATCTGAAAGTAGAAACACGCCCGATTACAATGGTGTGTGTTCTTTTCCCCTAGGCCATTGTAGTTATTGGTTTCGAGTATCAGACATGCGAAAATTTTGATGGTTTCTCAACCATTCCTTTCCTTCAATCTCCCATATCACGCGAACGGATTGACCAACTCGAGAAATTCCTATTGCATCTGAAAGCAGAAACTCGCCCGATTACAACGGTATGTGTATTTTTGCCCTAGGCCATAGTTGTTATTGGTTTCGGGAATCAGACTTGCGAAAATTTTGATGGTTCCTCAAACATTCCTTAACTTCAAACTCCCATATCACGCGAACGGATTGACGAACTCGAGAAATTCCTATTGCATCTGAAAGCAGAAACTCGCCCGATTACAACGGTATGTGTATTTTTGCCCTAGGCCGTAGTAGTTATTGGTTTCGCGTATCAGACTTGCGAAAATTTTGATGGTTTCTCAACCGTTCCTTAAATTCAAACTCCCATATCTCGGGAACGGATTGACGATCTCGAGAAATTCCTGTTGCATCTGAAAGTAGAAGCACGCCCGATTACAATAGTGTGTGTTCTTTTCCCCTAGGCCACAGTAGTTATTGGTTTCGAGTATCAGACCAGCGAAAATTTTGATGGTTTCTCAACCATTCCTTAACTTCGAACTCCTATATCTCGCGAATGGATTGACGAACTCGAGAAATTCCTGTTGCATCTCAAAGTAGAAACACGCCCGATTACAGTGGTGTGTGTACTTTTCCCGTAGGCCATTCCAGTTATTGGTTTCGAGTATCAGACCAGCGAAAATTTTGATGGTTTCTCAACCATTCCCTAACTTCAAAATCCCATATCTCGCGAACGGATTGACGAACTCGAGAAATTCCTGTTGCATCTGAAAGTAGAAACTCGCCCGATTACAATGGTGTGTGTACTTTTCCCCTAGGCCATAGTAGTTATTGGTTTCGATTATCAGACTTGCGAAAATTTTGATGGTTTCTCAACCATTCCTTAACTTCGAACTCCTATATCTCGCGAACGGATTCACGAACTCGAGAAATTCCTGTTGCATCTGAAAGTAGAAACTCGCACGATTACAACGGCTTATGCATTTTTCCCCCAGGCCTTTGTGGTTATTGGTTTCGGGAATCAGCCTTGCCAAAATTTTGATGGTCTCTCAACCATTCCTTAACTTCAAACTCCCATATCTCGGGAACGGATTGACGATCTCGAGAAATTCCTGTTGCATCTGAAAGTAGAAACACGCCCGATTACAATGGTGTGTGTTCTTTTCCCCTAGGCCATTGTAGTTATTGGTTTCGAGTATCAGACATGCGAAAATTTTGATGGTTTCTCAACCATTCCTTTCCTTCAATCTCCCATATCACGCGAACGGATTGACCAACTCGAGAAATTCCTATTGCATCTGAAAGCAGAAACTCGCCCGATTACAACGGTATGTGTATTTTTGCCCTAGGCCATAGTTGTTATTGGTTTCGGGAATCAGACTTGCGAAAATTTTGATGGTTCCTCAAACATTCCTTAACTTCAAACTCCCATATCTCGCGAATGGATTGACGAACTCGAGAAATTCCTGCTGCATCTGAAAGTAGAAACTCGCCCGATTACAATGGTGTGTGTACTTTTCCCCTAGGCCATAGTAGTCATTGGTTTCGAGTATCAGACTTGCGAAAATTTTGATGGTTGCTCAAGCGTTCCTTAACTTGAAACTCCCATATCTCGCGAACGGATTGACGAACTCGAGAAATTCCTGTTGCATCTGAAAGTAGAAACTCGCCCGATTACAATGGTGTGTGTACTTTTCCCCTAGGCCATAGTAGTTATTGGTTTCGATTATCAGACTTGCGAAAATTTTGATGGTTTCTCAACCATTCCTTAACTTCGAACTCCTATATCTCGCGAACGGATTCACGAACTCGAGAAATTCCTGTTGCATCTGAAAGTAGAAACTCGCACGATTACAACGGCTTATGCATTTTTCCCCCAGGCCTTTGTGGTTATTGGTTTCGGGAATCAGCCTTGCCAAAATTTTGATGGTCTCTCAACCATTCCTTAACTTCAAACTCCCATATCTCGGGAACGGATTGACGATCTCGAGAAATTCCTGTTGCATCTGAAAGTAGAAACACGCCCGATTACAATGGTGTGTGTTCTTTCCCCCTAGGCCATTGTAGTTATTGGTTTCGAGTATCAGACATGCGAAAATTTTGATGGTTTCTCAACCATTCCTTTCCTTCAATCTCCCATATCACGCGAACGGATTGACCAACTCGAGAAATTCCTATTGCATCTGAAAGCAGAAACTCGTCCGATTACAACGGTATGTGTATTTTTGCCCTAGGCCATAGTTGTTATTGGTTTCGGGAATCAGACTTGCGAAAATTTTGATGGTTCCTCAAACATTCCTTAACTTCAAACTCCCATATCTCGCGAATGGATTGACGAACTAGAGAAATTCCTGTTGCATCTGAAAGTAGAAACTCGCCCGATTACAATGGTGTGTGTACTTTTCCCCTAAGCCATAGTAGTCATTGGTTTCGAGTATCAGACTTGCGAAAATTTTGATGGTTGCTCAAGCGTTCCTTAACTTGAAACTCCCATATCTCGCGAACGGATTGACGAACTCGAGAAATTCCTGTTGCATCTGAAAGTAGAAACTCGCCCGATTACAATGGTGTGTGTACTTTTCCCCTAGGCCATAGTAGTTATTGGTTTCGAGTATCAGACCAGCGAAAATTTTGATGGTTTCTCAACTATTCCTTAACTTCAAACTCCCATATCTCGGGAACGGATTAACGATCTCGAGAAATTCCTGTTGCATCTGAAAGTAGAAACTCGCCCGATTTCAACGGTATGTGTTCTTTTCCCCTAGGCCATAGTAGTTATTGGTTTCGAGTATCAGACTTGCGAAAATTTTGATGGTTGCTCAAGCGTTCCTTAACTTCAAACTCCCATATCTCGCGAACGGATTGACGAACTCGAGAAATTCCTGTTGCATCTGAAAGCAGAAACTCGCACGATTACAGCTGCATGTGTATTTTTCCCCTAGGCCTTTGTAGTTATTGGTTTCGGGAATCAGACTTGCGAAAATTTTGATGGTTTCCCAACCGTTCCTTAACTTCAAACTCCCATATCTCGCGAACGGATTGACGATCTCGAGAAATTCCTGTTGCATCTGAAAGTAGAAACACGCCCGATTACAGTGGTGTGTGTACTTTTCCCCTAGGCCACTCCAGTTACTAGTTCCGAGAATCAGACCAGCGATAATTTTGATGGTTTCTCAACCATCCCTTAACTTCAAACTCCCATATCTCGCGAACGAATTGACGAACACGAGAAATTCTTGTTGCATCTGAATGAAGAAACTCGCCCGATTACAGCGGTGTGTGTATTTTTGCCCTAGGCCATAGTAGTTATTTGTTTCGAGTATCAGACTTGCGAAAATTTTGATGGTTGCTCAAGCGTTCCTTAACTTCAAACTCCCATATCTCGCGAACGGATTGACGAACTCGAGAAATTCCTGTTGCATCTGAAAGCAGAAACTCGCACGATTACAACTGCATGTGTATTTTTCCCCTAGGCCTTTGTAGTTATTGGTTTCGGGAAACAGACTTGCGAAAATTTTGATGGTTTCCCAACCGTTCCTTAACTTCAAACTCCCATATCTCGGGAACGGATTGACGATCTCGAGAAATTCCTGTTGCATGTGAAAGTAGAAACACGCCCGATTACAATGGTGTGTGTTCTTTTCCCCTAGGCCATAGTAGTTATTGGTTTCGAGTATCAGACTTGCGAAAATTTTGATGGTTGCTCAAGCGTTCCTTAACCTCAAACTCCCATATCTCGCGAACGGATTGACGAACTCGAGAAATTCCTGTTGCATCTGAAAGCAGAAACTCGCACGATTACAACTGCATGTGTATTTTTCCCCTAGGCCTTTGTAGTTATTGGTTTCGGGAATCAGACTTGCGAAAATTTTGATGGTTTCCCAACCGTTCCTTAACTTCGAACTCCCATATCTCGCGAACGGATTGACGATCTCGAGAAATTCCTGTTGCATCTGAAAGTAGAAACACGCCCGATTACAGTGGTGTGTGTACTTTTCCCCTAGGCCACTCCAGTTACTAGTTCCGAGTATCAGACCAGCGATAATTTTGATGGTTTCTCAACCATCCCTTAACTTCAAACTCCCATATCTCGCGAACGAATTGACGAACAAGAGAAATTCTTGTTGCATCTGAAAGAAGAAACTCGCCCGATTACAGCGGTGTGTGTATTTTTCCCCTAGGCCATAGTAATTATTGGTTTCGAGTATCAGACTTGCGAAAATTTTGATGGTTGCTCAAGCGTTCCTTAACTTCAAACTCCCATATCTCGCGAACGGATTCACGAACTCGAGAAATTCCTGTTGCATCTGAAAGTAGAAACTCGCACGATTACAACGGCTTATGTATTTTTCCCCCAGGCCTTTGTGGTTATTGGTTTCGGGAATCAGCCTTGCCAAAATTTTGATGGTCTCTCAACCATTCCTTAACTTCAAACTCCCATATCTCGCGAATGGATTGACGAACTCGAGAAACTCCTGTTGCATCTCAAAGTAGAAACACGCCCGATTACAATGGTGTGTGTTCTTTTCCCCTAGGCCATTCCAGTTATTGGTTTCGAGTATCAGACCAGCGAAAATTTTGAAGGTTTCTCAACCATTCCCTAACTTCAAACTCCCATATCTCGCGAACGGATTGACGAACTCAAGAAATTCCTGTTGCATCTGAAGGTAGAAACTCGCCCGAATACAGCGGTAAGTGTACTTTTCCCCTAGGCCATAGTAGTTATTGGTTTCGATTATCAGACTTGCGAAAATTTTGATGGTTTCTCAACCATTCCTTAATTTCGAACTCGCATATCTCGCGAACGGATTAACGAACTCGAGAAATTCCTGTTGCATCCGAAAGTAGAAACTCACCCGATTACAACTGCATGTGTATTTTTCCCCTAGGCCTTTGTAGTTATTGGTTTCGGGAATCAGTCTTGCGAAAATTTTGATGGTTTCTCAACCATTCCTTCACTTCTAACTCCCATATCTGGCGAACGGATTGACGACCTCGAGAAATTCCTGTTGTATCTCAAAGTAGAAACACGCCCGATTACAGTGGTGTGTGTACTTTTCCCCTAGGCCATTCCAGTTATTGTTTTCGAGTATCAGACCAATGAAAATTTTGATGGTTTCTCAACCATTCCCTAACATCAAACTCCCATATCTCGCGAACGGATTGACGAACTCGAGAAATTCCTGTTGCATGTGAAAGTAGAAACACGCCCGATTACAACGGCATGTGTGTACTTTTCCCCTAGGCCACTCCGGTTATTGGTTTCGAGTATCAGACCAGCGATAATTTTGATGGTTTCTCAACCATTCCTTAACTTCAAAGTCCCATATCTCGCGAACGGATTCACGATCTCGAGAAATTCCTGTTGCATCTGAAAGAAGAAACACGCCCGATTACAACGGCATGTGTGTACTTTTCCCCTAGGCCACTCCGGTTATTGGTTTCGAGAATCAGACCAGCGATAATTTTGATGGTTTCTCAACCATTCCTTAACTTCAAACTCCCATATCTCGCGAACGAATTGACGAACACGAGAAATTCTTATTGCATCTGAAAGTAGAAACACGCCCGATTACAATGGTGTGTGTTCTTTTCCCCTACGCCATTCCCGTTATTGGTTTCGAGTATCAGACCAGCGAAAATTTTGATGGTTTCTCAACCATTCCCTAACTTCAAACTCCCATATCTCGCGAACGGATTGACGAACTCGAGAAATTCCTGTTGCATCTGAAAGTAGAAACTCGCCGGAATACAGCGGTAAGTGTACTTTTCCCCTAGGCCATGGTAGTTATTGGTTTCGGGAATCAGACTTGCAAAAATTTTGATGGTTCCTCAAACATTCCTTAACTTCAAACTCCCATATCTCGCGAATGGATTGACGAACTCGAGAAACTCCTGTTGCATCTCAAAGTAGAAACACGCCCGATTACAGTGGTGTGTGTACTTTTCCCCTAGGCCATTCCAGTTATTGGTTTCGAGTATCAGACCAGCGAAAATTTTGATGGTTTCTCAACCATTCCCTAACTTCAAACTCCCATATCTCGCGAACGGATTGTCGAACTCGAGAAATTCCTGTTGCATCTGAAAGTAGAAACTCGCCGGAATACAGTGGTAAGTGTACTTTTCCCCTAGGCCATGGTAGTTATTGGTTTCGGGAATCAGACTTGCGAAAATTTTGATGGTTTCTCAACCATTCCTTAACTTCAAACTCCCATATCTCGCGAACGAATTGACGAACACGAGAAATTCTTGTTGCATCTGAAAGAAGAAACTCGCCCGATTACAGCGGTGTGTGTATTTTTGCGCTAGGCCATAGTAGTTATTGGTTTCGAGTATCAGACTTGCGAAAATTTTGATGGTTTCTCAACCATTCCTTAATTTCAAACACTCATATCTCGCGAACGAATTGACGAACTCGAGAAATTCCTGTCGCATCTGGAAGTAGAAACTCGCCCGAATACAGCGGTAAGTGTGCTTTTCCCCTAGGGTATTCCAGTTATTGGTTTCGAGTATCAGACCAGCGAAATTTTTGATGGTTTCTCAACCATTCCTTAATTTCAAACTCCCATATCTCACGAACGATTTGACGAACTCTCGAAATTCCTGTTGCCTTGGAAAGAAGAAACTCGCCCTATTACAATGGTGTGTGTATTTTTCCCCTAGACCATTGTAGTTATTGGTTTCGAGTATCAGACATGCGAAAATTTTGATGGTTTCTCAACCATTCGTTTACTTCAAACTCCCATATCACGCGAACGGATTCACGATCTCGAGAAATTCCTGTTGCATCTGAAAGAAGAAACACGCCCGATTACAACGGCATGTGTGTACTTTTCCCCTAGGCCACTCCGGTTATTGGTTTCGAGAATCAGACCAGCGATAATTTTGATGGTTTCTCAACCATTCCTTAACTTCAAACTCCCATATCTCGCGAACGAATTGACGAACACGAGAAATTCTTGTTGCATCTGAAAGAAGAAACTCGCCCGATTACAGCGGTGTGTGTATTTTTGCGCTAGGCCATAGTAGTTATTGGTTTCGAGTATCAGACTTGCGAAAATTTTGATGGTTTCTCAACCATTCCTTAATTTCAAACACTCATATCTCGCGAACGAATTGACGAACTCGAGGAATTCCTGTTGCATCTGGAAGTAGAAACTCGCCCGAATACAGCGGTAAGTGTGCTTTTCCCCTAGGGTATTCCAGTTATTGGTTTCGAGTATCAGACCAGCGAAATTTTTGATGGTTTCTCAACCATTCCTTAATTTCAAACTCCCATATCTCACGAACGATTTGACGAACTCGAGAAATTCCTGTTGCCTTGGAAAGAAGAAACTCGCCCTATTACAATGGTGTGTGTATTTTTCCCCTAGACCATTGTAGTTATTGGTTTCGAGTATCAGACATGCGAAAATTTTGATGGTTTCTCAACCATTCGTTTACTTCAAACTCCCATATCACGCGAACGGATTGACGAACTCGAGAAATTCCTATTGCATCTGAAAGCAGAAACTCGCCCGATTACAACGGTATGTGTATTTTTGCCCTAGGCCGTAGTAGTTATTGGTTTCGAGTATCAGACTTGCGAAAATTTTGATGGTTTCTCAACCGTTCCTTAAATTCAAACTCCCATATCTCGGGAACGGATTGACGATCTCGAGAAATTCCTGTTGCATCTGAAAGTAGAAGCACGCCCGATTACAATAGTGTGTGTTCTTTTCCCCTAGGCCACAGTAGTTATTGGTTTCGAGTATCAGACTTGCGAAAATTTTGATGGTTGCTCAAGCGTTCCTTAACTTCAAACTCCCATATCTCGCGAACGGATTCACGATCTCGAGAAATTTCTGTTGCATCTGAAGGTAGAAGCTCGCACGATTGCAACGGCATGTGTATTTTTCCCCTAGGCCTTTGTAGTTATTGGTTTCGGGAATCAGACTTGCGAAAATTTTGATGGTTTCTCAACCATTCCTTAACTACTAACTCCCATATCTCGCGAACGGATTGACGATCTCGAGAAATTCCTGTTGCATCTGAAAGTAGAAACACGCACGATTACAACTGCATGTGTATTTCTCCCCTTGGCCTTTGTAGTTATTGGTTTCGGGAATCAGACTTGCGAAAATTTTGATGGTTTCTCAACCATTCCTTAATTTCAAACTCCCATATCTCGGGAACGGATTGACGATCTCGAGAAATTCCTGTTGCATGTGAAAGTAGAAACACGCCCGATTAAAATGGTGTGTGTTCTTTTCCCCTAGGCCATAGTAGTTATTGGTTTCGAGTATCAGACTTGCGAAAATTTTGATGGTTGCTCAAGCGTTCCTTAACTTCAAACTCCCATATCTCGCGCACGGATTGACGAACTCGAGAAATTCCTATTGCATCTGAAAGCAGAAACTCGCACGATTACAACTGCAAGTGTATTTTTCCCCTAGGCCTTTGTAGTTATTGGTTTCGGGAATCAGACTTGCGAAAATTTTGATGGTTTCTCAACCATTCCTTAACTTCTAACTCCCATATCTCGCGAACGGATTGACGATCTCGAGAAATTCCTGTTGCATCTGAAGGTAGAAACACGCACGATTACAACTGCATGTGTATTTCTCCCCTAGGCCTTTGTAGTTATTGGTTTCGGGAATCAGACCTGCGAAAATTTTGATGGTTTCTCAACCATTCCTTCACTTCTAACTCCCATATCTGGCGAACGGATTGACGATCTCGAGAAATTCCTGTTGCACCTGAAAGTAGAAACACGCCCGATTACAGTGGTGTGTGTACTTTTCCCCTAGGCCATTCCAGTTATTGGTTTGGAGTATCAGACCTGCGATAATTTTGATGGTTTCTCAACCATCCCTTAATTTCAAACTCCCATATCTCGGGAACGGATTGACGAACTCAAGAAATTCCTGTTGCATCTGAAGGTAGAAACTCGCCCGAATACAGCGGTAAGTGTACTTTTCCCCTAGGCCATAGTAGTTTTTGGTTTCGATTATCAGACTTGCGAAAATTTTGATGGTTTCTCAACCATTCCTTAACTTCGAACTCCCATATCTCGCGAACGGATTGACGAACTCGAGAAATTCCTGTTGCATCCGAAAGTAGAAAGTCGCCCGATTACAACAGCATGTGTATTTTTCCCCTAGGCCTTTGTAGTTATTGGTTTCGGGAATCAGCCTTGCGAAAATTTTGATGGTTTCTCAACCATTCCTTCAGTTCTAATTCCCATATCTGGCGAACGGATTGACGATCTCGAGAAATTCCTGTTGCACCTGAAAGTAGAAACACGCCCGATTACAGTGGTGTGTGTACTTTTCCCCTAGGCCATTCCAGTTATTGGTTTCGAGAATCAGAACAGCGAAACTTTGATGGTTTCTCAAACATACCTTAATTTCAAACTCCCATATCTCGGGAACGGATTGACGATCTCGAGAAATTCCTGTTGCATCTGAAAGTAGAAACTCGCCCGATTACAACGGTATGTGTATTTTTCCCCTAGGCCCTTGTAGTTATTGGTTTCGGGAATCAGACTTGCAAAAATTTTGATGGTTCCTCAAACATTCTTTAACTTCAAACTCCCATATCTCGCGAATGGATTGACGAACTCGAGAAACTCCTGTTGCATCTCAAAGTAGAAACACGCCCGATTACAGTGGTGTGTGTACTTTTCCCCTAGGCCATTCCAGTTATTGGTTTCGAGTATCAGACCAGCGAAAATTTTGATGGTTTCTCAACCATTCTCTAACTTCAAAATCCCATATCTCGCGAACGGATTGACGAACTCGAGAAATTCCTGTTGCATCTGCAAGTAGAAACTCGCCCGATTACAATGGTGTGTGTACTTTTCCCCTAGGCCATAGTAGTTATTGGTTTCGATTATCAGCCTTGCGAAAATTTTGATGGTTTCTCAACCATTCCTTCAGTTCTAATTCCCATATCTGGCGAACGGATTGACGATCTCGAGAAATTCCTGTTGCACCTGAAAGTAGAAACACGCCCGATTACAATGGTGTGTGTACTTTTCCCCTAGGCCATAGTAGTTATTGGTTTCGAGTATCAGACCAGCGAAAATTTTGATGGATTCTCAACCATTCCTTAACTTCAAAGTCCCATACCTCGCGAACGGATTGACGAACTCGAGAAATTCCTGTCTCATCTGAAAGTAGAAACTCGCCCGATTACAGTGGTGTGTGTACTTTTCCCCTAGGCCATTCCAGTTATTGGTTTCGAGAATCAGAACAGCGAAACTTTGATGGTTTCTCAAACATACCTTAATTTCAAACTCCCATATCTCGGGAACGGATTGACGATCTCGAGAAATTCCTGTTGCGTCTGAAAGTAGAAACACGCCCGATTACAGTGGTGTGTGTACTTTTCCCCTAGGCCACTCCAGTTACTAGTTCCGAGTATCAGACCAGCGATAATTTTGATGGTTTCTCAACCATCCCTTAACTTCAAACTCCCATATCTCGCGAACGAATTGACGAACAAGAGAAATTCTTGTTGCATCTGAAAGAAGAAACTCGCCCGATTACAGCGGTGTGTGTATTTTTCCCCTAGGCCATAGTAGTTATTGGTTTCGAGTATCAGACTTGCGAACATTTTGATGGTTGCTCAAGCGTTCCTTAACTTCAAACTCCCATATCTCGCGAACGGATTCACGAACTCGAGAAATTCCTGTTGCATCTGAAAGTAGAAACTCGCACGATTACAACGGCTTATGTATTTTTCCCCCAGGCCTTTGTGGTTATTGGTTTCGGGAATCAGCCTTGCCAAAATTTTGATGGTCTCTCAACCATTCCTTAACTTCAAACTCCCATATCTCGGGAACGGATTGACGATCTCGAGAAATTCCTGTTGCATCTGAAAGTAGAAACACGCCCGATTACAATGGTGTGTGTACTTTTCCCCTAGGCCATTGTAGTTATTGGTTTCGAGTATCAGACATGCGAAAATTTTGATGGTTTCTCAACCATTCCTTTACTTCAATCTCCCATATCACGCGAACGGATTGACCAACTCGAGAAATTCCTATTGCATCTGAAAGCAGAAACTCGCCCGATTACAATGGTGTGTGTACTTTTCCCCTAGGCCATAGTAGTTATTGGTTTCGAGTATCAGACCAGCGAAAATTTTGATGTATTCTCAACCATTCCTTAACTTCAAACTCCCATATCTCGCGAACGGATTGACGAACTCGAGAAATTCCTGTCTCATCTGAAAGTAGAAACTCGCCCGAATACAGCGGTAAGTGTACTTTTCCCCTAGGCCATTCCAGTTATTGGTTTCGAGTATCAGACCGTCGAAAATTTTGATGGTTCCTCAAACATTCCTTAACTTCAAACTCCCATATCTCGCGAATGGATTGACGAACTCGAGAAATTCATGTTGCATCTGAAAGTAGAAACTCGCCCGATTACAATGGTGTCTGTACTTTTCCCCTAGGCCATAGTAGTCATTGGTTTCGAGTATCAGACTTGCGAAAATTTTGATGGTTGCTCAAGCGTTCCTTAACTTGAAACTCCCATATCTCGCGAACGGATTGACGAACTCGAGAAATTCCTGTTGCATCTGAAAGTAGAAACTCGCCCGATTACAATGGTGTGTGTACTTTTCCCCTAGGCCATAGTAGTTATTGGTTTCGAGTATCAGACCAGCGAAAATTTTGATGGTTTCTCAAGCATTCCTTAATTTCAAACTCCCATATCTCGCGAACGGATTGACGAACTCGAGAAATTCCTGTCTCATCTGAAAGTAGAAACTCGCCCGAATACAGCGGTAAGTGTACTTTTCCCCTAGGCCATTCCAGTTATTGGTTTCGAGTATCAGACCGTCGAAAATTTTGATGGTTTCTCAACCATTCCTTAACTTCAAACTCCCATATCTCGGGAACGGATTAACGATCTCGAGAAATTCCTGTTGCACGTGAAAGTAGAAACACGCCCGATTACAATGGTATGTGTTCTTTTCCCTTAGGCCATAGTAGTTATTGGTTTCGAGTATCAGACTTGCGAAAATTTTGATGGTTGCTCAAGCGTTCCTTAACTTCAAACTCCCATATCTCGCGAACGGATTGACGAACTCGAGAAATTCCTGTTGCATCTGAAAGCAGAAACTCGCACGATTACAGCTGCATGTGTATTTTTCCCCTAGGCCTTTGTAGTTATTGGTTTCGGGAATCAGACTTGCGAAAATTATGATGGTTTCCCAACCGTTCCTTAACTTCAAACTCCCATATCTCGCGAACGGATTGACGATCTCGAGAAATTCCTGTTGCATCTGAAAGTAGAAACACGCCCGATTACAGTGGTGTGTGTACTTTTCCCCTAGGCCACTCCAGTTACTAGTTCCGAGTATCAGACCAGCGATAATTTTGATGGTTTCTCAACCATCCCTTAACTTCAAACTCCCATATCTCGCGAACGAATTGACGAACACGAGAAATTCCTGTTGCATCTGAAAGTAGAAACTCGCCCGATTACAATGGTGTGTGTACTTTTCCCCTAGGCCATAGTAGTCATTGGTTTCGAGTATCAGACTTGCGAAAATTTTGATGGTTGCTCAAGCGTTCCTTAATTTCAAACTCCCATATCTCGCGAACGGATTGACGAACTCGAGAAATTCCTTTTGCATCTGAAAGTAGAAACTCGCCCGATTACAATGGTGTGTGTACTTTTCCCCTAGGCCATAGTAGTTATTGGTTTCGAGTATCAGGCCAGCGAAAATTTTGATGGTTTCTCAACCATTCCTTAACTTCAAACTCCCATATCTCGCGAACGGATTGACGAACTCGAGAAATTCCTGTTGCATCTGAAAGCACAAACTCGCACGATTACAACTGCATGTGTATTTTTCCCCTAGGCCTTTGTAGTTATTGGTTTCGGGAATCAGACTTGCGAAAATTTTGATGGTTTCCCAACCGTTCCTTAACTTCAAACTCCCATATCTCGCGAATGGATTGACGAACTCGAGAAATTCATGTTGCATCTGAAAGTAGAAACACGCCCGATTACAGTGGTGTGTGTACTTTTCCCCTAGGCCACTCCAGTTACTAGTTCCGAGTATCAGACCAGCGATAATTTTGATGGTTTCTCAACCATCCCTTAACTTCAAACTCCCATATCTCGCGAACGAATTGACGAACACGAGAAATTCTTGTTGCATCTGAATGAAGAAACTCGCCCGATTACTGCGGTGTGTGTATTTTTGCCCTAGGCCATAGTAGTTATTTGTTTCGAGTATCAGACTTGCGAAAATTTTGATGGTTTCTCAACCATTCCTTAATTTCAAACTCCCATATCTCGCGAACGAATTGACGAACTCGGGAAATTCCTGTTGCATCTGAAAGTAGAAACTCGCCCGAATACAGCGGTATGTGTATTTTTCCCCCAGGCCTTTGTAGTTATTGGTTTCGGGAATCAGACTGGCGAAAATTTTGATGGTTTCTCAACCATTCCTTAATTTCAAACTCCCATATCTCGGGAACGGATTGACGATCTCGAGAAATTCCTGTTGCATCTGAAAGTAGAAACACGCCCGATTACAGTGGTGTGTGTACTTTTCCCCTAGGCCACTCCAGTTACTAGTTCCGAGTATCAGACCAGCGATAATTTTGATGGTTTCTCAACCATCCCTTAACTTCAAACTCCCATATCTCGCGAACGGATTGACGAACTCAAGAAATTCCTGTTGCATCTGAAGGTAGAAACTCGCCCGAATACAGCGGTAAGTGTACTTTTCCCCTAGGCCATAGTAGTTATTGGTTTCGATTATCAGACTTGCGAAAATTTTGATGGTTTCTCAACCATTCCTTAACCTCGAACTCGCATATCTCGCGAACGGATTGACGAACTCGAGAAATTCCTGTTGCATCCGAAAGTAGAAACTCGCCCGATTACAACTGCATGTGTATTTTTCCCCTAGGCCGTTGTAGTTATTGGTTTCGGGAATCAGTCTTGCGAAAATTTTGATGGTTTCTCAACCATTCCTTCACTTCTAACTCCCATATCCGGCGAACGGATTTACGACCTCGAGAAATTCCTGTTGTATCTCAAAGTAGAAACACGCCCGATTACAGTGGTGTGTGTACTTTTCCCCTAGGCCATTCCAGTTATTGTTTTCGAGTATCAGACCAATGAAAATTTTGATGGTTTCTCAACCATTCCCTAACATCAAACTCCCATATCTCGCGAACGGATTGACGAACTCGAGAAATTCCTGTTGCATGTGAAAGTAGAAACACGCCCGATTACAACGGCATGTGTGTACTTTTCCCCTAGGCCACTCCGGTTATTGGTTTCGAGTATCAGACCAGCGATAATTTTGATGGTTTCTCAACCATTCCTTAACTTCAAAGTCCCATATCTCGCGAACGGATTCACGATCTCGAGAAATTCCTGTTGCATCTGAAAGTAGAAACACGCCCGATTACAACGGCATGTGTGTACTTTTCCCCTAGGCCACTCCGGTTAATGGTTTCGAGTATCAGACCAGCGATAATTTTGATGGTTTCTCAACCATTCCTTAACTTCAAACTCCCATATCTCGCGAACGAATTGACGAACACAAGAAATTCTTGTTGCATCTGAAAGAAGAAACTCGCCCGATTACAGCGGTGTGTGTATTTTTGCGCTAGGCCATAGTAGTTATTGGTTTCGAGTATCAGACTTGCGAAAATTTTGATGGTTTCTCAACCATTCCTTAATTTCAAACACTCATATCTCGCGAACGAATTGACGAACTCGAGAAATTCCTGTTGCATCTGAAAGTAGAAACTCGCCCGAATACAGCGGTAAGTGTGCTTTTCCCCTAGGGTATTCCAGTTATTGGTTTCGAGTATCAGACCAGCGAAATTTTTGGTGGTTTCTCAACCATTCCTTAATTTCAAACTCCCATATCTCACGAACGATTTGACGAACTCGAGAAATTCCTGTCGCATCGGAAAGAAGAAACTCGCCCTATTACAATGGTGTGTGTATTTTTCCCCTAGACCATTGTAGTTATTGGTTTCGAGTATCAGACATGCGAAAATTTTGATGGTTTCTCAACCATTCGTTTACTTCAAACTCCCATATCACGCGAGCGGATTGACGAACTCGAGAAATTCCTATTGCATCTGAAAGCAGAAACTCGCCCGATTACAACGGTATTTGTATTTTTGCCCTAGGCCATAGTAGTTATTGGTTTCGAGTATCAGACTTGCGAAAATTTTGATGGTTTCTCAACCGTTCCTTAAATTCAAACTCCCATATCTCGGGAACGGATTGACGATCTCGAGAAATTCCTGTTGCATCTGTAAGTAGAAGCACGCCCGATTACAATAGTGTGTGTTCTTTTCCCCTAGGCCACAGTAGTTATTGGTTTCGAGTATCAGACTTGCGAAAATTTTGATGGTTGCTCAAGCGTTCCTTAACTTCAAACTTCCATATCTCGCGAACGGATTCACGAACTCGAGAAATTCCTGTTGCATCCGAAAGTAGAAACTCGCACGATTACAACTGCATGTGTATTTCTCCCCTAGGCGTTTGTAGTTATTGGTTTCGGGAATCAGACTTGCGAAAATTTTGATGGTTTCTCAACCATTCCTTAACTACTAACTCCCATATCTCGCGAACGGATTGACGATCTCGAGAAATTCCTGTTGCATCTGAAAGTAGAAACACGCACGATTACAACTGCATGTGTATTTCTCCCCTAGGCCTTTGTAGTTATTGGTTTCGGGAATCAGACTTGCGAAAATTTTGATGGTTTCTCAACCATTCCTTAATTTCAAACTCCCATATCTCGGGAACGGATTCACGATCTCGAGAAATTCCTGTTGCATGTGAAAGTAGAAACACGCCCGATTACAATGGTGTGTGTTCTTTTCCCCTAGGCCATAGTAGTTATTGGTTTCGAGTATCAGACTTGCGAAAATTTTGATGGTTGCTCAAGCGTTCCTTAACTTCAAACTCCCATATCTCGCGCACGGATTGACGAACTCGAGAAATTCCTATTGCATCTGAAAGCAGAAACTCGCACGATTACAACTGCAAGTGTATTTTTCCCCTAGGCCTTTGTAGTTATTGGTTTCGGGAAACAGACTTGCGAAAATTTTGATGGTTTCTCAACCATTCCTTAACTTCTAACTCCCATATCTCGCGAACGGATTGACGATCTCGAGAAATTCCTGTTGCATCTGAAGGTAGAAACACGCACGATTACAACTGCATGTGTATTTCTCCCCTAGGCCTTTGTAGTTATTGGTTTCGGGAATCAGACCTGCGAAAATTTTGATGGTTTCTCAAACATTCCTTCACTTCTAACTCCCATATCTGGCGAACGGATTGACGATCTCGAGAAATTCCTGTTGCACCTGAAAGTAGAAACACGCCCGATTACAGTGGTGTGTGTACTTCTCCCCTAGGCCATTCCAGTTATTGGTTTGGAGTATCAGACCTGCGATAATTTTGATGGTTTCTCAACCATTCCTTAACTTCAAACTCCCATATATCGCGAACGGATTGACGAACTCGAGAAATTCCTGTCTTATCTGAAATTAAAAACTCGCCCGAATACAGCGGTAAGTGTACTTTTCCCCTAGGCCATTCCAGTTATAGGTTTCGAGTATCAGACCAGCGAAATTTTTGATGGTTTCTCAACCATTCCTTAACATCAAACTCCCATATCTCTCGAACGGATTGACGAACTCGAGAAATTCCTGTTGCATCTGAAAGTAGAAACTCGCACGATTACAACGGTATGTGTATTTTTCCCCCCGGCCTTTGTAGTTATTGGTTTCGGGAATCAGACTTGCGAAAATTTTGATGGTTTCTCAACCATTCCTTAAATTATAACTCCCATATCTCGCGAACGGATTGACGAACTCGAGAAATTCCTGTTGCATCTGAAAGTAGAAACCCGCCCGATTACAATGGTGTGTGTACTTTTCCCCTAGGCCATTCCAGTTATTGGTTTCGAGTATCAGACCATCGAAAATTTTGATGGTTTCTCAACCATTCCTTAACTTCAAACTCCCATATCTCGCGAACGAACTGTCGAACTCGAGAAATTCTTGTTGCGTCTGAAGGTAGAAACTCGCCCGAATACAGCGGTAAGTGTACTTTTCCCCTAGGCCATAGTAGTTATTGGTTTCGATTATCAGACTTGCGAAAATTTTGATGGTTTCTCAACCATTCCTTAACTTCGAACTCCCATATCTCGCGAACGGATTGACGAACTCGAGAAATTCCTGTTGCATCCGAAAGTAGAAAGTCGCCCGGTTACAACTGCATGTGTATTTTTCCCCTAGGCCTTTGTAGTTATTGGTTTCGGGAATCAGCCTTGCGAAAATTTTGATGGTTTCTCAACCATTCCTTCAGTTCTAACTCCCATATCTGGCGAACGGATTGACGATCTCGAGAAACTCCTGTTGCATCTCAAAGTAGAAACACGCCCGATTACAGTGGTGTGTGTACTTTTCCCCTAGGCCATTCCAGTTATTGGTTTCGAGAATCAGAACAGCGAAACTTTGATGGTTTCTCAACCATTCCTTAATTTCAAACTCCCATATCTCGGGAACGGATTGACGATCTCGAGAAATTCCTGTTGCATCTGAAAGTAGAAACTCGCCCGATTACAACGGTATGTGTATTTTTCCCCTAGGCCTTTGTAGTTATTGGTTTCGGGAATCAGACTTGCAAAAATTTTGATGGTTCCTCAAACATTCTTTAACTTCAAACTCCCATATCTCGCGAATGGATTGACGAACTCGAGAAACTCCTGTTGCATCTCAAAGTAGAAACACGCCCGATTACAGTGGTGTGTGTACTTTTCCCCTAGGCCATTCCAGTTATTGGTTTCGAGTATCAGACCAGCGAATATTTTGATGGTTTCTCAACCATTCCCTAACTTCAAAATCCCATATCTCGCGAACGGATTGACGAACTCGAGAAATTCCTGTTGCATCTGAAAGTAGAAACTCGCCCGATTACAATGGTGTGTGTACTTTTCCCCTAGGCCATAGTAGTTATTGGTTTCGATTATCAGACTTGCGAAAATTTTGATGGTTTCTCAACCATTCCTTAACTTCGAACTCCTATATCTCGCGAACGGATTCACGAACTCGAGAAATTCCTGTTGCATCTGAAAGTAGAAACTCGCACGATTACAACGGCTTATGTATTTTTCCCCCAGGCCTTTGTGGTTATTGGTTTCGGGAATCAGCCTTGCCAAAATTTTGATGGTCTCTCAACCATTCCTTAACTTCAAACTCCCATATCTCGGGAACGGATTGACGATCTCGAGAAATTCCTGTTGCATCTGAAAGTAGAAACACGCCCGATTACAATGGTGTGTGTTCTTTTCCCCTAGGCCATTGTAGTTATTGGTTTCGAGTATCAGACATGCGAAAATTTTGATGGTCTCTCAACCATTACTTTACTTCAATCTCCCATATCACGCGAACGGATTGACCAACTCGAGAAATTCCTATTGCATCTGAAAGCAGAAACTCGCCCGATTACAACGGTATGTGTATTTTTGCCCTAGGCCATAGTTGTTATTGGTTTCGGGAATCAGACTTGCGAAAATTTTGATGGTTCCTCAAACATTCCTTAACTTCAAACTCCCATATCTCGCGAATGGATTGACGAACTAGAGAAATTCCTGTTGCATCTGAAAGTAGAAACTCGCCCGATTACAATGGTGTGTGTACTTTTCCCCTAGGCCATAGTAGTCATTGGTTTCGAGTATCAGACTTGCGAAAATTTTGATGGTTGCTCAAGCGTTCCTTAATTTCAAACTCCCATATCTCGCGAACGGATTGACGAACTCGAGAAATTCCTTTTGCATCTGAAAGTAGAAACTCGCCCGATTACAATGGTGTGTGTACTTTTCCCCTAGGCCATAGTAGTTATTGGTTTCGAGTATCAGGCCAGCGAAAATTTTGATGGTTTCTCAACCATTCCTTAACTTCAAACTCCCATATCTCGCGAACGGATTGACGAACTCGAGAAATTCCTGTTGCATCTGAAAGCACAAACTCGCACGATTACAACTGCATGTGTATTTTTCCCCTAGGCCTTTGTAGTTATTGGTTTCGGGAATCAGACTTGCGAAAATTTTGATGGTTTCCCAACCGTTCCTTAACTTCAAACTCCCATATCTCGCGAATGGATTGACGAACTCGAGAAATTCATGTTGCATCTGAAAGTAGAAACACGCCCGATTACAGTGGTGTGCGTACTTTTCCCCTAGGCCACTCCAGTTACTAGTTCCGAGTATCAGACCAGCGATAATTTTGATGGTTTCTCAACCATCCCTTAACTTCAAACTCCCATATCTCGCGAACGAATTGACGAACAAGAGAAATTCTTGTTGCATCTGAAAGAAGAAACTCGCCCGATTACAGCGGTGTGTGTATTTTTCCCCTAGGCCATAGTAGTTATTGGTTTCGAGTATCAGACTTGCGAAAATTTTGATGGTTGCTCAAGCGTTCCTTAAATTCAAACTCCCATATCTCGCGAACGGATTCACGAACTCGAGAAATTCCTGTTGCATCTGAAAGTAGAAACTCGCACGATTACAACGGCTTATGTATTTTTCCCCCAGGCCTTTGTGGTTATTGGTTTCGGGAATCAGCCTTGCCAAAATTTTGATGGTCTCTCAACCATTCCTTAACTTCAAACTCCCATATCTCGGGAACGGATTGACGATCTCGAGAAATTCCTGTTGCATCTGAAAGTAGAAACACGCCCGATTACAATGGTGTGTGTTCTTTTCCCCTAGGCCATTGCAGTTATTGGTTTCGAGTATCAGACATGCGAAAATTTTGATGGTTTCTCAACCATTCCTTTACTTCAATCTCCCATATCACGCGAACGGATTGACCAACTCGAGAAATTCCTATTGCATCTGAAAGCAGAAACTCGCCCGATTACAATGGTGTGTGTACTTTTCCCCTAGGCCATAGTAGTTATTGGTTTCGAGTATCAGACCAGCGAAAATTTTGATGTATTCTCAACCATTCCTTAACTTCAAACTCCCATATGTCACGAACGAATTGACGAACTCGAGAAATTCCTGTCTCATCTGAAAGTAGAAACTCGCCCGAATACAGCGGTAAGTGTACTTTTCCCCTAGGCCATTCCAGTTATTGGTTTCGGGAATCAGCCTTGCCAAAATTTTGATGGTCTCTCAACCATTCCTTAACTTCAAACTCCCATATCTCGGGAACGGATTGACGATCTCGAGAAATTCCTGTTGCATCTGAAAGTAGAAACACGCCCGATTACAATGGTGTGTGTTCTTTTCCCCTAGGCCATAGTAGTCATTGGTTTCGAGTATCAGACTTGCGAAAATTTTGATGGTTGCTCAAGCGTTCCTTAACTTGAAACTCCCATATCTCGGGAACGGATTGACGAACTCGAGAAATTCCTGTTGCATCTGAAAGTAGAAACTCGCACGATTACAACGGCTTATGTATTTTTCCCCTAGGCCATTCCAGTTATTGGTTACGAGTATCAGACCAGCAAAAATTTTGATGGTTTCTCAACCATTCCCTAACTTCAAACTCCCATATCTCGCGCACGGATTGACGAACTCGCGAAGTTCCTGTTGCCCCTGAAAGTAGAAACTCGCCCCATTACAATGGTGTGTGTACTTTTCCCCTAGGCCATTCCAGTTATTCGTTTCCAGTATCAGACTTGCGAAATTTTCTATGGTCTCTCAACCATTCCTTAACTTCAAACTCCCATATCTCGCGAACGGATGGACGAACTCGAGAAATTCTTGTTGCATCTGAAAGCAGAAACTCGCCCGATTACAACGGTATGTGTATTTTTCCCCTAGGCCTTTGTAGTTATTTGTTTCGAGTAACAGACATGCGAAAATTTTGATGGTTTCTCAACCATTCCTTAACTTCAAACTCCCATATCTCGCGAACGAATTGACGAACTCGGGAAATTCTTGTTGCATCTGAAAGCAGAAACTCGCCCGATTACAACGGTATGTGTATTTTTCCCCTAGGCCTTTGTAGTTATTTGTTTCGAGTAACAGACATGCGAAAATTTTGATGGTTTGTCAACCATTCCTTAACTTCAAACTCCCATATCTCGCGAACGGATAGACGAACTCGAGAAATTCCTGTTTCATCTGAAAGTAGAAATTCGCCCGGTTACAACGGTATGTGTATTTTTGCCCTAGGCCTGTGTAGTTATTGGTTTCGAGTATCAGACTTGCGAAAATTTTGATGGTTTCTCAACCGTTCCTTAAATTCAAACTCCCATATCTCGCGAACCGATTGACGAACTCGAGAAATTCCTGTTGCATCTGAAAGTAGAAACTCGCCCGATTACAAGGGTATGTGTATTTTTCCCCTAGGCCATTGTAGTTATTGGTTTCGAGTATCAGACATGCGAAAATTTTTATGGTTGCTCAACCATTCCTTAACTTCATACTCCCATATCTCGCGAACGAATTGACGAACTCGAGAAATTCTTGTTGCATCTGAAAGCAGAAACTCGCCCGATTACAACGGTATGTGTATTTTTCCCCTAGGCCTTTGTAGTTATTTGTTTCGAGTATCAGACATGCGAAAATTTTGATCGTTTCTCAACCATTCCTTAACTTCAAACTCCCATATTATGCGAACGGATTGACGAACTCGAGAAATTCCTATTGCATCTGAAAGCAGAAACTCGCCCGATTACAACGGTATATGTATTTTTGCCCTAGGCCATAGTAGTTATTGGTTTCGAGTTTCAGACTTGCGAAAATTTTGATGGTTTCTCAACCATTCCTTAACTTCAAACTCCCATATCTCGCGAACGGATTGACGAACACGAGAAATTCCAATTGCATCAAACAGCAGAAGCTCGCCCGATTTCAACGGTATGTGTACTTTTCCCCTAGGCCATTCCAGTTATTGGTTACGAGTATCAGACCAGCAAAAATTTTGATCGTTTCTCAACCATTCCCTAACTTCAAACTCCCATATCTCGCGCACGGATTGACGAACTCGCGAAGTTCCTGTTGCCCCTGAAAGTAGAAACTCGCCCCATTACAATGGTGTGTGTACTTTTCCCCTAGGCCATTCCAGTTATTCGTTTCCAGTATCAGACTTGCGAAATTTTTTATGGTCTCTCAACCATTCCTTAACTTCAAACTCCCATATCTCGCGAACGGATGGACGAACTCGAGAAATTCCTGTTTCATCTGAAAGTAGAAATTCGCCCGATTACAACGGTATGTGTATTTTTCCCCTAGGCCATTGTAGTTATTGGTTTCGAGTATCAGACATGCGAAAATTTTTATGGTTGCTCAACCATTCCTTAACTTCAAACTCCCATATCTCGCGAACGAATTGACGAACTCGAGAAATTCTTGTTGCATCTGAAAGCAGAAATTCGCCGGATTACAGCGGTATGTGTATTTTTGCCCTAGGCCATAGTAGTTATTGGTTTCGAGTATCAGACTTGCGAAAATATTGATGGTTTCTCAACCATTCCTTAATTTCAAACTCCCATATCTCGCGAACGGATTGACGAACTTGCGAAGTTCCTGTTGCATCTGAAAGTAGAAACTCGCCCCATTACAATGGTGTGTGTACTTTTCCCCTAACCCATAGTAGTTATGGGTTTCGAGTATCAGACTTGCGAAAATTTTGATGGTTTGTCAACCATTCCTTAACTTCAAACTCCCATATCTCGCGAACGGATAGACGAACTCGAGAAATTCCTGTTTCATCTGAAAGTAGAAATTCGCCCGGTTACAACGGTATGTGTATTTTTGCCCTAGGCCTGTGTAGTTATTGGTTTCGAGTATCAGACTTGCGAAAATTTTGATGGTTTCTCAACCGTTCCTTAAATTCAAACTCCCATATCTCGCGAACCGATTGACGAACTCGAGAAATTCCTGTTGCATCTGAAAGTAGAAACTCGCCCGATTACAAGGGTATGTGTATTTTTCCCCTAGGCCATTGTAGTTATTGGTTTCGAGTATCAGACGTGCGAAAATTTTTATGGTTGCTCAACCATTCCTTAACTTCAAACTCCCATATCTCGCGAACGAATTGACGAACTCGAGAAATTCTTGTTGCATCTGAAAGCAGAAACTCGCCCGATTACAACGGTATGTGTATTTTTCCCCTAGGCCTCTGTAGTTATTTGTTTCGAGCAACAGACATGCGAAAATTTTGATGGTTTCTCAACCATTCCTTAACTTCAAACTCCCATATCTCGCGAACGGATTGACGACCACGAGAAATTCCTATTGCATCTGGAAGCAGAAACTCGCCCGATTACAAGGGTACGTGTATTTTTGCCCTAGGCCATAGTAGTTATTGGTTTCGAGTATCAGACATGCGAAAATTTTGATGGTTTCTCAACCATTCCTTAACTTCAAACTCCCATATCTCGCGAACGAATTGACCAACTCGAGAAATTCTTGTTGCATCTGAAAGCAGAAATTCGCCGGATTACAGCGGTAAGTGTATTTTTGCTCTAGGCCATAGTAGTTATTGGTTTCGAGTATCAGACTTGCGAAAATATTGATGGTTTCTCAACCATTCCTTAATTTCAAACTCCCATATCTCGCGAACGGATTGACGAACTTGCGAAGTTCCTGTTGCTTCTGAAAGTAGAAACTCGCCCCATTACAATGGTGTGTGTACTTTTCCCCTAACCCATAGTAGTTATGGGTTTCGAGTATCAGACTTGCGAAAATTTTGATCGTTTCTCAACCATTCCCTAACTTCAAACTCCCATATCTCGCGCACGGATTGACGAACTCGCGAAGTTCCTGTTGCCCCTGAAAGTAGAAACTCGCCCCATTACAATGGTGTGTGTACTTTTCCCCTAGGCCATTCCAGTTATTCGTTTCCAGTATCAGACTTGCGAAAATTTTGATGGTTTCTCAACCGTTCCTTAAATTCAAACTCCCATATCTCGCGAACCGATTGACGAACTCGAGAAATTCCTGTTGCATCTGAAAGTAGAAACTCGCCCGATTACAAGGGTATGTGTATTTTTCCCCTAGGCCATTGTAGTTATTGGTTTCGAGTATCAGACATGCGAAAATTTTTATGGTTGCTCAACCATTCCTTAACTTCATACTCCCATATCTCGCGAACGAATTGACGAACTCGAGAAATTCTTGTTGCATCTGAAAGCAGAAACTCGCCCGATTACAACGGTATATGTATTTTTGCCCTAGGCCATAGTAGTTATTGGTTTCGAGTTTCAGACTTGCGAAAATTTTGATGGTTTCTCAACCATTCCTTAACTTCAAACTCCCATATCTCGCGAACGGATTGACGAACACGAGAAATTCCAATTGCATCAAACAGCAGAAGCTCGCCCGATTTCAACGGTATGTGTACTTTTCCCCTAGGCCATTCCAGTTATTGGTTACGAGTTTCAGACTTGCGAAAATTTTGATGGTTTCTCAACTATTCCTTAACTTCAAACTCCCATATCTCGCGAACGGATTGACGAACACGAGAAATTCCAATTGCATCAAACAGCAGAAGCTCGCCCGATTTCAACGGTATGTGTACTTTTCCCCTAGGCCATTCCAGTTATTGGTTACGAGTATCAGACCAGCAAAAATTTTGATCGTTTCTCAACCATTCCCTAACTTCAAACTCCCATATCTCGCGCACGGATTGACGAACTCGCGAAGTTCCTGTTGCCCCTGAAAGTAGAAACTCGCCCCATTACAATGGTGTGTGTACTTTTCCCCTAGGCCATTCCAGTTATTCGTTTCCAGTATCAGACTTGCGAAATTTTTTATGGTCTCTCAACCATTCCTTAACTTCAAACTCCCATATCTCGCGAACGGATGGACGAACTCGAGAAATTCCTGTTTCATCTGAAAGTAGAAATTCGCCCGATTACAACGGTATGTGTATTTTTCCCCTAGGCCATTGTAGTTATTGGTTTCGAGTATCAGACATGCGAAAATTTTTATGGTTGCTCAACCATTCCTTAACTTCAAACTCCCATATCTCGCGAACGAATTGACGAACTCGAGAAATTCTTGTTGCATCTGAAAGCAGAAATTCGCCGGATTACAGCGGTATGTGTATTTTTGCCCTAGGCCATAGTAGTTATTGGTTTCGAGTATCAGACTTGCGAAAATATTGATGGTTTCTCAACCATTCCTTAATTTCAAACTCCCATATCTCGCGAACGGATTGACGAACTTGCGAAGTTCCTGTTGCATCTGAAAGTAGAAACTCGCCCCATTACAATGGTGTGTGTACTTTTCCCCTAACCCATAGTAGTTATGGGTTTCGAGTATCAGACTTGCGAAAATTTTGATGGTTTGTCAACCATTCCTTAACTTCAAACTCCCATATCTCGCGAACGGATAGACGAACTCGAGAAATTCCTGTTTCATCTGAAAGTAGAAATTCGCCCGGTTACAACGGTATGTGTATTTTTGCCCTAGGCCTGTGTAGTTATTGGTTTCGAGTATCAGACTTGCGAAAATTTTGATGGTTTCTCAACCGTTCCTTAAATTCAAACTCCCATATCTCGCGAACCGATTGACGAACTCGAGAAATTCCTGTTGCATCTGAAAGTAGAAACTCGCCCGATTACAAGGGTATGTGTATTTTTCCCCTAGGCCATTGTAGTTATTGGTTTCGAGTATCAGACGTGCGAAAATTTTTATGGTTGCTCAACCATTCCTTAACTTCAAACTCCCATATCTCGCGAACGAATTGACGAACTCGAGAAATTCTTGTTGCATCTGAAAGCAGAAACTCGCCCGATTACAACGGTATGTGTATTTTTCCCCTAGGCCTCTGTAGTTATTTGTTTCGAGCAACAGACATGCGAAAATTTTGATGGTTTCTCAACCATTCCTTAACTTCAAACTCCCATATCTCGCGAACGGATTGACGACCACGAGAAATTCCTATTGCATCTGGAAGCAGAAACTCGCCCGAATACAAGGGTACGTGTATTTTTGCCCTAGGCCATAGTAGTTATTGGTTTCGAGTATCAGACATGCGAAAATTTTGATGGTTTCTCAACCATTCCTTAACTTCAAACTCCCATATCTCGCGAACGAATTGACCAACTCGAGAAATTCTTGTTGCATCTGAAAGCAGAAATTCGCCGGATTACAGCGGTATGTGTATTTTTGCTCTAGGCCATAGTAGTTATTGGTTTCGAGTATCAGACTTGCGAAAATATTGATGGTTTCTCAACCATTCCTTAATTTCAAACTCCCATATCTCGCGAACGGATTGACGAACTTGCGAAGTTCCTGTTGCTTCTGAAAGTAGAAACTCGCCCCATTACAATGGTGTGTGTACTTTTCCCCTAACCCATAGTAGTTATGGGTTTCGAGTATCAGACTTGCGAAAATTTTGATGGTTGCTCAACCATTCCTTAACTTCAAACTCCCATATCTCGCGAACGAATTGACGAACTCGAGAAATTCCTATTGCATCTGAAAGCAGAAACTCGCCCGATTACAACGGTATGTGTATTTTTGCCCTAGGCCTCTGTAGTTATTGGTTTCGAGTATCAGACTTGCGAAAATTTTGATGGTTTCTCAACCATTCCTTAATTTCAAACTCCCATATCTCGCGAACGGATTGACGAACTCGCGAAGTTCCTGTTGCTTCTGAAAGTAAAAACTCGCCCCATTACAATGGTGTGTGTACTTTTCCCCTAACCCATAGTAGTTATGGGTTTCGAGTATCAGACTTGCGAAAATTTTGATGGTTTGTCAACCATTCCTTAACTTCAAACTCCCATATCTCGCGAACGGATAGACGAACTCGAGAAATTCCTGTTTCATCTGAAAGTAGAAATTCGCCCGATTACAACGGTATGTGTATTTTTGCTCTAGGCCATAGTAGTTATTGGTTTCGAGTATCAGACTTGCGAAAATATTGATGGTTTCTCAACCATTCCTTAATTTCAAACTCCCATATCTCGCGAACGGATTGACGAACTTGCGAAGTTCCTGTTGCTTCTGAAAGTAGAAACTCGCCCCATTACAATGGTGTGTGTACTTTTCCCCTAACCCATAGTAGTTATGGGTTTCGAGTATCAGACTTGCGAAAATTTTGATGGTTTGTCAACCATTCCTTAACTTCAAACTCCCATATCTCGCGAACGGATAGACGAACTCGAGAAATTCCTGTTTCATCTGAAAGTAGAAATTCGCCCGATTACAACGGTATGTGTATTTTTCCCCTAGGCCTCTGTAGTTATTGGTTTCGGGAATCAGACATGAGAAAATTTTGATGGTTGCTCAACCATTCCTTAACTTCAAACTCCCATATCTCGCGAACGAATTGACGAACTCGAGAAATTCCTATTGCATCTGAAAGCAGAAACTCGCCCGATTACAACGGTATGTGTATTTTTGCCCTAGGCCTCTGTAGTTATTGGTTTCGAGTATCAGACTTGCGAAAATTTTGATGGTTTCTCAACCATTCCTTAATTTCAAACTCCCATATCTCGCGAACGGATTGACGAACTCGCGAAGTTCCTGTTGCTTCTGAAAGTAGAAACTCGCCCCATTACAATGGTGTGTGTACTTTTCCCCTAACCCATAGTAGTTATGGGTTTCGAGTATCAGACTTGCGAAAATTTTGATGGTTTGTCAACCATTCCTTAACTTCAAACTCCCATATCTCGCGAACTGATAGACGAACTCGAGAAATTCCTGTTTCATCTGAAAGTAGAAATTCGCCCGGTTACAACGGTATGTGTATTTTTGCCCTAGGCCTGTGTAGTTATTGGTTTCGAGTATCAGACTTGCGAAAATTTTGATGGTTTCTCAACCGTTCCTTAAATTCAAACTCCCATATCTCGCGAACGGATTGACGAACTCGAGAAATTCCTGTTGCATCTGAAAGTAGAAACTCGCCCGATTACAAGGGTATGTGTATTTTTCCCCTAGGACTTTGTAGTTATTGGTTTCGGGAATCAGACTTGCGAAAATTTTGATGGTTGCACAACCATTCCTTAACTTCAAACTCCCATATCTCGCGAACGGATCGACGAACTCGCGAAGTTCCTGTTGCTTCTGAAAGTAGAAACTCGCCCCATTACAATGGTGTGTGTACTTTTCCCCTAGGCCATTCCAGTTATTGGTTTCGAGTATCAGACCAGCGAAATTTTTGATGGTTTCTCAACCATTCCTTAATTTCAAACTCCCATATCTCGCGAACGGATGGACGAACTCGAGAAATTCCTGTTTCATCTGAAAGTAGAAATTCGCCCGATTACAACGGTATGTGTATTTTTCCCCTAGGCCTTTGTAGTTATTTGTTTCGAGTATCAGACTTGCGAAAATTTTGAAGGTTTCTCAACCATTCCTTAACTTCAAACTCCCATATCTCGCGAACGGATTGACGACCACGAGAAATTCCTATTGCATCTGAAAGCAGAAACTCGCCCGATTGCAGGGGTACGTGTATTTTTGCCCTAGGCCATAGTAGTTATTTGTTTCGAGTATCAGACTTGCGAAAATTTTGATGGTTTCTCAACCATTCCTTATCTTCAAACTCCCATATCTCGCGAACGAATTGACGAACTCGAGAAATTCTTGTTGGATCTGAAAGCAGAAATTCGCCGGATTACAGCGGTATGTGTATATTTGCCCTGGGCCATAGTAGTTATTGGTTTCGAGTATCAGACTTGCGAAAATTTTGATGGTTTCTCAACCATTCCTTAACTTCAAACTCCCATATCTCGCGAACGGATTGACGAACTCGAGAAATTCCTGTTTCATCTGAAAGCAGAAACTCGCGCGATTACAACAGTATGTGTATTTTTCCCCTAGGCCTTTGTGGTTATTTGTTTCGAGTATCAGACTTGCGAAAATTTGAATGGTTTCTCAACCATTCCTTAACTTCAAACTCCCATATCTCGCGAACGGATAGACGAACTCGAGAAATTCCTGTTTCATCTGAAAGTAGAAATTCGCCCGGTTACAACGGTATGTGTATTTTTCCCCTAGGCCATTGTAGTTATTGGTTTCGAGTATCAGACTTGCGAAAATTTTGATGATTTCTCAACCATTCCTTAATTTCAAACTCCCATATCTCGCAAACGGATTGACGAACTCCCGAAGTTCCTGTTGCTTCTGAAAGTAGAAACTCGCCCCATTACAATGGTGTGTGTACTTTTCCCATAACCCATAGTAGTTATGGGTTTCGAGTATCAGACTTGCGAAAATTTTGATGGTTTGTCAACCACACCTTCACTTCAAACTCCCATATCTCGCGAACGGATTGACGAACTCGAGAAATTCCTATTGCATCTGAAAGCAGAAACTCGCCCGATTACAACGGTATGTGTATTTTTGCCCTAGGCCTCTGTAGTTATTGGTTTCGAGTATCAGACTTGCGAAAATTTTGATGGTTTCTCACCCGTTCCTTAAATTCAAACTCCCATATCTCGCGAACGGATTGACGAACTCGAGAAATTCCTATTGCATTTGAAAGCAGAAACTCGCCCGATTACATCGGTATATGTATTTTTGCCCTAGGCCATAGTAGTTATTGGTTTCGAGTTTCAGACTTGCGAAAATTTTGATGGTTCCTCAACCATACTTTAACTTCAAACTCCCATATCTCGCGAACGGATTGACGAACACGAGAAATTCCTATTGCATCTAACAGCAGAAACTCGCCCGATTTCAACGGTATGTGTACTTTTCCCCTAGGCCATTCCAGTTATTGGTTACGAGTATCAGACCAGCGAAAATTTTGATGGTTTCTCAACCATTCCTTAATTTCAAACTCCCATATCTCGCGAACGGATTGACGAACTCGCGAAGTTCCTGTTGCCTCTGAAAGTAGAAACTCACCCCATTACAATGGTGTGTGTACTTTTCCCCTAGGCCATTCCAGTTATTCGTTTCCAGTATCAGACTTGCGAAATTTTTTATGGTGTCTCAACCATTCCTTAACTTCAAACTCCCATATCTCGCGAACGGATGGACGAACTCGAGAAATTCCTGTTTCATCTGAAAGTAGAAATTCGCCCGATTACAACGGTATGTGTATTTTTTCCCTAGGCCATTGTAGTTATTGGTTTCGAGTATCACACATGCGAAAATTTTTATGGTTGCTCAACCATTCCTTAACTTCAAACTCCCATATCTCGCGACTGAATTGACGATCTCGAGAAATTCTTCTTGCATCTGAAAGCAGAGACTCGCCCGATTACAGCGGTGTGTGTATTTTTGCCCTAGGCCATAGTAGTTATTGGTTTCGAGTATCAGACTTGCGAAAATTTTGATGGTTTCTCAACCATTCCTTAATTTCAAACTCCCATATCTCGCGAACGGATCGACGAACTCGCGAAGTTCCTGTTGCTTCTGAAAGTAGAAACTCGCCCCATTACAATGGTGTGTGTCCTTTTCCCCTAGGCCATTCCAGTTATTGGTTTCGAGTATCAGACCAGCGAAATTTTTGATGGTTTCTCAACCATTCCTTAACTTCAAACTCCCATATCTCGCGAACGGATGGACGAACTCGAGAAATTCCTGTTTCATCTGAAAGTAGAAATTCGCCCGATTACAACGGTATGTGTATTTTTCCCCTAGGCCTTTGTAGTTATTTGTTTCGAGTATCAGACTTGCGAAAATTTTGATGGTTTCTCAACCATTCCTTAACTTCAAACTCCCATATCTCGCGAACGGATTGACGACAACGAGAAATTCCTATTGCATCTGAAAGCAGAAACTCGCCCGATTGCAAGGGTACGTGTACTTTTGCCCTAGGCCATAGTAGTTATTGGTTTCGAGTATCAGACATGCGAAAATTTTGATGGTTTCTCAACCGTTCCTTATCTTCAAACTCCCATATCTCGCGAACGAATTGACGAACTCGAGAAATTCTTGTTGGATCTGAAAGCAGAAAATCGCCGGATTACAGCGGTATGTGTATATTTGCCCTAGGCCATAGTAGTTATTGGTTTCGAGTATCAGACTTGCGAAAATTTTGGTGGTTTCTCAACCATTCCTTAATTTCAAACTCCCATATCTCGCGAACGGATTGACAAACTCGAGAAATTCCTGTTGCATCTGAAAGTTGAAACTCGCCCCATTACAATGGTGTGTGTACTTTTCCCCTAGGCCATTCCAGTTATTGGTTTCGAATATCAGACCAGCGAAATTTTTGATGGTTTCTCAACCATTCCTTAACTTCAAACTCCCATATCTCGCGAACGGATTGACGACCACGAGAAATTCCTGTTGCATCTGAAAGCAGAAACTCGCCCGATTGCAAGGGTACGTGTACTTTTGCCCTAGGCCATAGTAGTTATTGGTTTCGAGTATCAGACATGCGAAAATTTTGATGGTTTCTCAACCATTCCTTATCTTCAAACTCCCATATCTCGCGAACGAATTGACGAACTCGAGAAATTCTTGTTGGATCTGAAAGCAGAAAATCGCCGGATTACAGCGGTATGTGTATATTTGCCCTAGGCCATAGTAGTTATTGGTTTCGAGTATCAGACTTGCGAAAATTTTGATGGTTTCTCAACCATTCCTTAATTTCAAACTCCCATATCTCGCGAACGGATTGACAAACTCGAGAAATTCCTGTTGCATCTGAAAGTTGAAACTCGCCCCATTACAATGGTGTGTGTACTTTTCCCCTAGGCCATTCCAGTTATTGGTTTCGAGTATCAGACCAGCGAAATTTTTGATGGTTTCTCAACCATTCCTTAACTTCAAACTCCCATATCTCGCGAACGGATTGACGAACTCGAGAAATTCCTGTTTCATCTGAAAGCAGAAACTCGCGCGATTTCAACAGTATGTGTATTTTTACCCTAGGCCTTTTGGTTATTGGTTTCGAGTATCAGACTTGCGAAAATTTTGATGGTTTCTCAACCATTCCTTAATTTCAAACTCCCATATCTCGCGAACGGATTGACGAACTCGAGAAATTCCTGTTGCATCTGAAAGTAGAAACTCGCCCCATTACAATGGTGTGTGTACTTTTCCCCTAGGCCATTCCAGTTATTGGTTTCGAGTATCAGACCAGCGAAATTTTTGATGGTTTCTCAAACATTCCTAAACTTCAAACTCCCATATCTCGCGAACGGATTGACGAACTCGAGAAATTCCTGTTTCATCTGAAAGTAGAAACTCGCCCGATTACAACGGTATGTGTATTTTCCCCTAGGCCATTGTAGTTATTGGTTTCGAAAATCAGACATTCGAAAATTTTGATCGTTTCTCAACCATTCCTTAACTTCAAACTCCCATATTATGCGAACGGATTGACGAACTCGAGAAATTCCTATTGCATCTGAAAGCAGAAACTCGCCCGATTACATCGGTATATGTATTTTTGCCCTAGGCCATAGTAGTTATTGGTTTCGAGTTTCAGACTTGCGAAAATTTTGATGGTTTCTCAACCATTCTTTAACTTCAAACTCCCATATCTCGCGAACGGATTGACGAACACGAGAAATTCCTATTGCATGTAACAGCAGAAACTCGCCCGATTTCAACGGTATGTGTACTTTTCCCCTAGGCCATTCCAGTTATTGGTTACGAGTATCAGACCAGCGAAAATTTTGATGGTTTCTCAACCATTCCTTAATTTCAAACTCCCATATCTCGCGAACGGATTGACGAACTCGCGAAGTTCCTGTTGCCTCTGAAAGTAGAAACTCGCCCCATTACAATGGTGTGTGTACTTTTCCCCTAGGCCATTCCAGTTATTCGTTTCCAGTATCAGACTTGCGAAATTTTTTATGGTGTCTCAACCATTCCTTAACTTCAAACTCCCATATCTCGCGAACGGATGGACGAACTCGAGAAATTCCTGTTTCATCTGAAAGTAGAAATTCGCCCGATTACAACGGTATGTGTATTTTTCCCCTAGGCCATTGTAGTTATTGGTTTCGAGTATCACACATGCGAAAATTTTTATGGTTGCTCAACCATTCCTTAACTTCAAACTCCCATATCTCGCGAACGAATTGACGAACTCGAGAAATTCTTGTTGCATCTGAAAGCAGAAACTCGCCCGATTACAACGGTATGTGTATTTTTGCCCTAGGCCATAGTAGTTATTGGTTTTGAGTATCAGACTTTCGAAAATTTTGATGGTTTCTCGACCATTCCTTAATTTCAAACTCCCGTATCACGCGAACGGATTGACGAACTCGAGAAATTCCTATTGCATCTGAAAGCAGAAACTCGCCCGATTACAACGGTATGTGTATTTTTGCCCTAGGCCTCTGTAGTTATTGGTTTCGAGTATCAGACTTGCGAAAATTTTGATGGTTTCCCAACCATTCCTTAATTTCAAACTCCCATATCTCGCGAACGGATTGACGAACTCGCGAAGTTCCTGTTGCTTCTGATAGTAGAAACTCGCCCCATTACAATGGTGTGTGTACTTTTCCCCTAACCCATAGTAGTTATGGGTTTCGAGTATCAGACTTGCGAAAATTTTGATGGTTTGTCAACCACTCCTTCACTTCAAACTCCCATATCTCGCGAACGGATTGACGAACTCGAGAAATTCCTATTGCATCTGAAAGCAGAAACTCGCCCGATTACAACGGTATGTGTATTTTTGCCCTAGGCCTCTGTAGTTATTGGTTTCGAGTATCAGACTTGCGAAAATTTTGATGGTTTCTCACCCGTTCCTTAAATTCAAACTCCCATATCTCGCGAACGGATTGACGAACTCGAGAAATTCCTGTTGCATCTGAAAGTAGAAACTAGCCCGATTACAAGGGTATGTGTATTTTTCCCCTAGGACTTTGTAGTTATTGGTTTCGGGAATCAGACTTGCGAAAATTTTGATGGTTGCACAACCATTCCTTAACTTCAAACTCCCATATCTCGCGAACGAATTGACGAACTCGACAAATTCTTATTGCATCTGAAAGCAGAAACTCGCCCGATAACAGCGGTGTGTGTATTTTTGCCCTAGGCCATAGTAGTTATTGGTTTCGAGTATCAGACTTGCGAAAATTTTGATGGTTTCTCAACCATTCCTTAATTTCAAACTCCCATATCTCGCGAACGTATTGACGAACTCGAGAAATTCCTGTTGCATCTGAAAGTAGAAACTCGCCCCATTACAGCAGTGTGTGTATTTTTGCCCTAGGCCATAGTAGTTATTGGTTTCGAGTATCAGACTTGCGAAAATTTTGATGGTTTCTCAACCATTCCTTAATTTCAAACTCCCATATCTCGCGAACGGATTGACGAACTCGAGAAATTCCTGTTGCATCTGAAAGTAGAAACTCGCCCCATTACAATGGTGTGTGTACTTTTCCCCTAGGCCATTCCAGTTATTGGTTTCGAGTATCAGACCAGCGAAATTTTTGATGGTTTCTCAAACATTCCTAAACTTCAAACTCCCATATCTCGCGAACGGATTGACGAACTCGAGAAATTCCTGTTTCATCTGAAAGTAGAAACTCGCCCGATTACAACGGTATGTGTATTTTCCCCTAGGCCATTGTAGTTATTGGTTTCGAGTATCACACATGCGAAAATTTTTATGGTTGCTCAACCATTCCTTAACTTCAAACTCCCATATCTCGCGAACGAATTGACGAACTCGAGAAATTCTTGTTGCATCTGAAAGCAGAAACTCGCCCGATTACAACGGTATGTGTATTTTTGCCCTAGGCCATAGTAGTTATTGGTTTCGAGTATCAGACTTGCGAAAATTTTGATGGTTTCTCGACCATTCCTTAATTTCAAACTCCCGTATCACGCGAACGGATTGACGAACTCGAGAAATTCCTATTGCATCTGAAAGCAGAAACTCGCCCGATTACAACGGTATGTGTATTTTTGCCCTAGGCCTCTGTAGTTATTGGTTTCGAGTATCAGACTTGCGAAAATTTTGATGGTTTCCCAACCATTCCTTAATTTCAAACTCCCATATCTCGCGAACGGATTGACGAACTCGCGAAGTTCCTGTTGCTTCTGAAAGTAGAAACTCGCCCCATTACAATGGTGTGTGTACTTTTCCCCTAACCGATAGTAGTTATGGGTTTCGAGTATCAGACTTGCGAAAATTTTGATGGTTTGTCAACCATTCCTTAACTTCAAACTCCCATATCTCGCGAACGGATTGACGAACTCGAGAAACTCCTATTGCATCTGAAAGCAGAAACTCGCCCGATTACATCGGTATGTGTATTTTTGCCCTAGGCCTCTGTGGTTATTTGTTTCGAGTATCAGACTTGCGAAAATTTTGATGGTTTCTCAACCGTTCCTTAAATTCAAACTCCCATATCTCGCGAACGGATTGACGAACTCGCGAAGTTCCTGTTGCTTCTGAAAGTAGAAACTCGCCCCATTACAATGGTGTGTGTACTTTTCCCCTAGGCCATTCCAGTTATTGGTTTCGAGTATCAGACCAGCGAAATTTTTGATGGTTTCTCAACCATTCCTTAACTTCAAACTCCCATATCTCGCGAACGGATGGACGAACTCCAGAAATTCCTGTTTCATCTGAAAGTAGAAATTCGCCCGATTACAACGGTGTGTGTATTTTTCCCCTAGGCCTTTGTGGTTATTGGTTTCGAGTATCAGACTTGCGAAAATTTTGATGGTTTCTCAACCATTCCTTAATTTCAAACTCCCATATCTCGCGAACGAATTGACGAACTCGAGAAATTCTTGTTGCATCTGAAAGCAGAAACTCGCCCGATTGCAACGGTATGTGTATTTTTGCCCTAGGCAATAGTAGTTATTGGTTTCGAGTATCAGACTTGCGAAAATTTTGATGGTTTCTCAACCATTCCTTAATTTCAAACTCCCGTATCACGCGAACGGATTGACGAACTCGAGAAATTCCTATTGCATCTGAAAGCAGAAACTCGCGCGATTACAACAGTATGTGTATTTTTACCCTAGGCCTTTGTAGTTATTTGTTTCGGGTATTAGACCTGCGAACATTTTGATGGTTTCTCAACCATTCCTTAACTTCACACTCCCATATCTCGCGAACGGATTGACGAACACGAGAAATTCCTCTTGCATCTGAAAGTAGAAACTCTCCCGATTACAATGGTGTGTGTACTTTTCCCCTAGGCCATTCCAGTTATTGGTTTCGAGTATCAGACCAGCGAAAATTTTGATGGTTTCTCGACCATTCCTTAACTTCAAACTCCCATATCTCGCGAACGGATTGACGAACTCGAGAAATTCCTCTTGCATCTGAAAGTAGAAACTCGTCCGATTACAACGGTATGTGTATTTTTCCCCTAGGCCTCTGTAGTTATTGGTTTCGGGAATCAGACATCCGAAAATTTTGATGGTTGCTCAACCAATCCTTAACTTCATACTCCCATATCTCGCGAACGAATTGACGAACTCGAGAAATTCCTATTGCATCTGAAAGTAGAAACTCGCCCCATTACAATGGTGTGTGTACTTTTCCCCTAACCCATAGTAGTTATGGGTTTCGAGTATCAGACTTGCGAAAATTTTGATGGTTTGTCAACCATTCCGTAACTTCAAACTCCCATATCTCGCGAACGGATTGACGAACTCGCGAAGTTCCTGTTGCTTCTGAAAGTAGAAACTCGCACCATTACAATGGTGTGTGTACTTTTCCCCTAGGCCATTCCAGTTATTGGTTTCGAGTATCAGACCAGCGAAATTTTTGATGGTTTCTCAACCATTCCTTAACTTCAAACTCCCATATCTCGCGAACGGATTGACGACCACGAGAAATTCCTATTCCATCTGAAAGCAGAAACTCGCCCGATTGCAAGGGTACGTGTATTTTTGCCCTAGGCCATAGTAGTTATTGGTTTCGAGTATCAGACATGCGAAAATTTTGATGGTTTCTCAACCGTTCCTTAAATTCAAACTCCCATATCTCGCGAACGGATTGACGAACTCGCGAAGTTCCTGTTGCTTCTGAAAGTAGAAACTCGCCCCATTACAATGGTGTGTGTACTTTTCCCCTAGGCCATTCCAGTTATTGGTTTCGAGTATCAGACCAGCGAAATTTTTGATGGTTTCTCAACCATTCCTTAACTTCAAACTCCCATATCTCGCGAACGGATGGACGAACTCGAGAAATTCCTGTTTCATCTGAAAGTAGAAATTCGCCCGATTACAACGGTATGTGTATTTTTCCCCTAGGCCTTTGTGGTTATTGGTTTCGAGTATCAGACTTGCGAAAATTTTGATGGTTTCTCAACCATTCCTTAATTTCAAACTCCCATATCTCGCAAACGGATTGACGAACTCCCGAAGTTCCTGTTGCTTCTGACAGTAGAAACTCGCCCCATTACAATGGTGTGTGTACTTTTCCCCTAACCCATAGCAGTTATGGGTTTCGAGTATCAGACTTGCGAAAATTTTGATGGTTTGTCAACAACTCCTTCACTTCAAACTCCCATATCTCGCGAACGGATTGACGAACTCGAGAAATTCTTATTGCATCTGAAAGCAGAAACTCGCCCGATTGCAACGGTATGTGTATTTTTGCCCTAGGCCTCTGTAGTTATTGGTTTCGAGTATCAGACTTGCGAAAATTTTGATGGTTGCACAACCATTCCTTAACTTCAAACTCCCATATCTCGCGAACGAATTGACGAACTCGACAAATTCTTATTGCATCTGAAAGCAGAAACTCGCCCGATTTCAGCGGTGTGTGTATTTTTGCCCTAGGCCATAGTAGTTATTGGTTTCGAGTATCAGACTTGCGAAAATTTTGATGGTTTCTCAACCATTCCTTAATTTCAAACTCCCATATCTCGCGAACGGATTGACGAACTCGAGAAATTCCTGTTGCATCTGAAAGTAGAAACTCGCCCCATTACAATGGTGTGTGTACTTTTCCCCTAGGCCATTCCAGTTATTGGTTTCGAGTATCAGACCAGCGAAATTTTTGATGGTTTCTCAAACATTCCTAAACTTCAAACTCCCATATCTCGCGAACGGATTGACGAACTCGCGAAGTTCCTGTTGCCTCTGAAAGTAGAAACTCGCCCCATTACAATGGTGTGTGTACTTTTCCCCTAGGCCATTCCAGTTATTCGTTTCCAGTATCAGACTTGCCAAATTTTTTATGGTATCTCAACCATTCCTTAACTTCAAACTCCCATATCTCGCGAACGGATGGACGAACTCGAGAAATTCCTGTTTCATCTGAAAGTAGAAATTCGCCCGATTACAACGGTATGTGTATTTTTCCCTAGGCCATTGTAGTTATTGGTTTCGTGTATCAGACCAGCGAAATTTTTGATGGTTTCTCAACCATTCCTTAATTTCAAACTCGCATATCTCGCGAACGGATTGACGAACTCGAGAAATTCTTGTTGCATCTGAAAGCAGAAATTCGCCGGATTACAGCGGTATGTGTATTTTTGCCCTAGGCCATAGTAGTTATTGGTTTCGAGTATCAGACTTGCGAAAATTTTGATGGTTTCTCAACCGTTCCTTAAATTCAAACTCCCATATCTCGCGAACGGATTGACGAACTCGCGAAGTTCCTGTTGCTTCTGAAAGTAGAAACTCGCCCCATTACAATGGTGTGTGTACTTTTCCCCTAGGCCACTCCAGTTATTGGTTTCGAGTATCAGACCAGCGAAAATTTTGATGGTTTCTCGACCATTCCTTAACTTCAAACTCCCATATCTCGCGAACGGATTGACGAACTCGAGAAATTCCTCTTGCATCTGAAAGTAGAAACTCGCCCGATTACAACGGTATGTGTATTTTTCCCCTAGGCCTCTGTAGTTATTTGTTTCGGGAATCAGACATCCGAAAATTTTGATGGTTGCTCAACCAATCCTTAACTTCAAACTCCCATATCTCGCGAACGAATTGACGAACTCGAGAAATTCACATTGCATCTGAAAGTAGAAACTCGCCCCATTACAATGGTGTGTGTACTTTTCCCCTAACCCATAGTAGTTATGGGTTTCGAGTATCAGACTTGCGAAAATTTTGATGGTTTGTCAACCATTCCTTAACTTCAAACTCCCATATCTCGCGAACGGATTGACGAACTCGAGAAACTCCTATTGCATCTGAAAGCAGAAACTAGCCCGATTACAACGGTATGTGTATTTTTGCCCTAGGCCTCTGTGGTTATTGGTTTCGAGTATCAGACTTGCGAAAATTTTGATGGTTTCTCAACCGTTCTTTAAATTCAAACTCCCATATCTCGCGAACGGATTGACGAACTCGCGAAGTTCCTGTTGCTTCTGAAAGTAGAAACTCGCCCCATTACAATGGTGTGTGTACTTTTCCCCTAGGCCATTCCAGTTATTGGTTTCGAGTATCAGACCAGCGAAATTTTTGATGGTTTCTCAACCATTCCTTAACTTCAAACTCCCATATCTCGCGAACGGATGGACGAACTCCCGAAGTTCCTGTTGCTTCTGACAGTAGAAACTCGCCCCATTACAATGGTGTGTGTACTTTTCCCCTAACCCATAGCAGTTATGGGTTTCGAGTATCCGACTTGCGAAAATTTTGATGGTTTGTCAACAACTCCTTCACTTCAAACTCCCATATCTCGCGAACGGATTGACGAACTCGAGAAATTCTTATTGCATCTGAAAGCAGAAACTCGCCCGATTGCAACGGTATGTGTATTTTTGCCCTAGGCCTCTGTAGTTATTGGTTTCGAGTATCAGACTTGCGAAAATTTTGATGGTTTCTCAACCATTCCTTAACTTCAAACTCCCATATCTCGCGAACGGATTGACGACCACGAGAAATTCCTATTCCATCTGAAAGCAGAAACTCGCCCGATTGCAAGGGTACGTGTATTTTTGCCCTAGGCCATAGTAGTTATTGGTTTCGAGTATCAGACATGCGAAAATTTTGATGGTTTCTCAACCATTCCTTATCTGCAAACTCCCATATCTCGCGAACGAATTGACGAACTCCAGAAATTCTTGTTGGATCTGAAAGCAGAAATTCGCCGGATTACAGCGGTATGTGTATTTTTGCCCTAGGCCATAGTAGTTATTGGTTTCGAGTATCAGACTTGCGAAAATTTTGATGGTTTCTCAACCGTTCCTTAAATTCAAACTCCCATATCTCGCGAACGGATTGACGAACTCGCGAAGTTCCTGTTGCTTCTGAAAGTAGAAACTCGCCCCATTACAATGGTGTGTGTACTTTTCCCCTAGGCCATTCCAGTTATTGGTTTCAAGTATCAGACCAGCGAAAATTTTGATGGTTTCTCGACCATTCCTTAACTTCAAACTCCCATATCTCGCGAACGGATTGACGAACTCGAGAAATTCCTCTTGCATCTGAAAGTAGAATCTCGCCCGTTTACAACGGTATGTGTATTTTTCCCCTAGGCCTCTGTAGTTATTGGTTTCGAGTATCAGACCAGCGAAATTTTTGATGGATTCTCAACCATTCCTTAACTTCAAACTCCCATATGTCGCGAACGGATTGACGAACTCGAGAAATTCCTGTTTCATCTGAAAGCAGAAACTCGCGCGATTACAACAGTATGTGTATTTTTCCCCTAGGCCTTTGTAGTTATTGGTTTCGAGTATCAGACATGCGAAAATTTTGATGGTTTCTCAACCATTCCTTATCTGCAAACTCCCATATCTCGCGAACGAATTGACGAACTCGAGAAATTCTTGTTGCATCTGAAAGTTGAAACTCGCCCCATTACAATGGTGTGTGTACTTTTCCCCTAGGCCATTCCAGTTATTCGTTTCCAGTATCAGACTTGCCAAATTTTTTATGGTATCTCAACCATTCCTTAACTTCAAACTCCCATATCTCGCGAACGGATGGACGAACTCGAGAAATTCCTGTTTCATCTGAAAGTAGAAATTCGCCCGATTACAACGGTATGTGTATTTTTCCCCTAGGCCTTTGTAGTTATTTGTTTCGAGTATCAGACTTGCGAAAATTTGGATGGTTTCTCAACCATTCCTTAACTTCAAACTCCCATATCTCGCGAACGGATTGACGACCACGAGAAATTCCTATTCCATCTGAAAGCAGAAACTCGCCCGATTGCAAGGGTACGTGTATTTTTGCCCTAGGCCATAGTAGTTATTGGTTTCGAGTATCAGACATGCGAAAATTTTGATGGTTTCTCAACCATTCCTTATCTGCAAACTCCCATATCTCGCGAACGAATTGACGAACTCGAGAAATTCTTGTTGGATCTGAAAGCAGAAATTCGCCTAATTACAGCGGTATGTGTATTTTTGCCCTAGGCCATAGTAGTTATTGGTTTCGAGTATCAGACTTGCGAAAATTTTGATGGTTTCTCAACCATTCCTTAACTTCATACTCCCATATCTCGCGAACGGATTGACGAACTCGAGAAATTCCTGTTGCATCTGAAAGTAGAAACTCGCCCCATTACAATGGTGTGTGTACTTCTCCCCTAGGCCATTCCAGTTATTGGTTTCGAGTATCAGACCAGCGAAATTTTTGATGGTTTCTCAACCATTCCTTAATTTCAAACTCCCATATCTTGCGAACGGATTGACGAACTCGAGAAATTCTTGTTGCATCTGAAAGCAGAAATTCGCCGGATTACAGCGGTATGTGTATTTTTGCCCTAGGCCATAGTAGTTATTGGTTTCGAGTATCAGACATGCGAAAATTTTGATGGTTTCTTAACCATTCCTTAACTTCAAACTCCCATATCTCGCGAACGAATTGACGAACTCGAGAAATTCTTGTTGCATCTGAAAGCAGAAATTCGCCGGATTACAGCGGTATGTGTATTTTTGCCCTAGGCCATAGTAGTTATTGGTTTCGAGTATCAGACTTGCGAAAATTTTGATGGTTTCTCAACCATTCCTTAATTTCAAACTCCCATATCTCGCGAACGGATTGACAAACTCGAGAAATTCCTGTTGCATCTGAAAGTTGAAACTCGCCCCATTACAATGGTGTGTGTACTTTTCCCCTAGGCCATTCCAGTTATTGGTTTCGAGTATCAGACCAGCGAAATTTTTGATGGTTTCTCAACCATTCCTTAACTTCAAACTCCCATATGTCGCGAACGGATTGACGAACTCGAGAAATTCCTGTTTCATCTGAAAGCAGAAACTCGCGCGATTACAACAGTATGTGTATTTTTCCCCTAGGCCTTTGTAGTTATTGGTTTCGAGTATCAGACATGCGAAAATTTTGATGGTTTCTCAACCATTCCTTAAATTCAAACTCCCATATCTCGCGAACGAATTGACGAACACGAGAAATTCTTGTTGCATCTGAAAGCAGAAACTCGCCCTATTACAACGGTATGTGTATTTTTCCCCTAGGCCTTTGTAGTTATTTATTTCGAGTATTAGACTTGCGAAAATTTTGATGGTTTCTCAACCATTCCTTAACCTCAAACTCCCATATCTCGCGAACGGATTGACGAACACGAGAAGTTCCTCTTGCATCTGAAAGTAGAAACTCGCCCGATTACAATGGTGTGTGTACTTTTCCCCTAGGCCATAGTAGTTATGGGTTTCGAGTATCAGACTTGCGAAAATTTTGATGGTTTCTCAACCATTCCTTAACTTCAAACTCCCATATCTCGCGAACGGATTGACGAACTCAAGAAATTCCTGTTGCATCTGAAAGTAGAAACTCGCCCGATTACAATTGTGTGTGTACTTCTTCCCTAGGCCATTCCAGTTATTGGTTTCGAGTATCAGACCAGCGAAATTTTTGATGGCTTCTCAACCATTCCTTAACTTCAAACTCCCATATCTCGCGAACGGATTGACGAACTCGAGAAATTCTTGTTGCATCTGAAAGTAGAAACTCGCCCGATTACAACGGTATGTGTATTTTTCCCCTTGGCCTCTGTAGTTATTGGTTTCGGGAATCAGACTTGCGAAAATTTTGATGGTTGCTCAACCATTCCTTAACTTCAAACTCCCATATCTCGCGAAGGAATTGACGAACTCGCGAAATTCTTGTTGCATCTGAAAGCAGAAACTCGCCCGATTACAGCGGTGTGTGTATTTTTGTCCTAGGCCATAGTAGTTATTGGTTTCGAGTATCAGACATGCGAAAATTTTGATGGTTTCTCAACCATTCCTTAACTTCAAACTCCCATATCTCACGAACGAATTGACGAACTCGAGAAATTCCTATTGCATCTGAAAGCAGAAACTCGCCCGATTACAACGGTATGTGTATTTTTCCCCTAGGCCTCTGTAGTTATTGGTTTCGGGAATCAGACTTGCGAAAATTTTGATGGTTTCTCAACCATTCCATAACTTCAAACTCCCATATCTCGCGAACGGATTGACGAACTCGAGAAATTCCTCTTGCATCTGAAAGTAGAAACTCGCCCGATTACGGTGGTGTGTGTACTTTTCCCCTAACTCATAGTAGTTATGGGTTTCGAGTATCAGACTTGCGAAAATTTTGATGGTTTCTCAACCATTCCTTAACTTCAAACTCCCATATCTCGCGAACGGATTGACGAACTCGAGAAATTCCTCTTGCATCTGAAAGTAGAAACTCGCCCGATTACAACGGTATGTGTATTTTTCCCCTAGGCCTCTGTAGTTATTGGTTTCGGGAATCAGACTTGCGAAAATTTTGATGGTTGCCCAACCATTCCTTAACTTCAAACTCCCATATCTCGCGAACGAATTGCCGAACTCGAGAAATTCCTATTGCATCTGAAAGCAGAAACTCGCCCGATTACAGCGGTATGTGTATTTTTGCCCTAGGCCTCTGTAGTTATTGGTTTCGAGTATCAGACATGCGAAAATTTTGATGGTTTCTCAACCGTTCCTTAAATTCAAACTCCCATATCTCGCGAACGGATTGACGAACTCGAGAAATTCCTGTTGCATCTGAAAGTAGAAACTCGCCCGATTACAATGGTATGTGTAGTTTTCGCCTAGGCCATTCCAGTTATTGGTTTCGAGTATCAGACCAGCGAAAATTTTGATGGTTGCTCAACCATTCCTGAACGTAAAACTCCCATATCTCGCGAACGGATTGACGAACTCGAGAAACTCCTATTGCATCTGAAAGTAGAAACTCGCCCGATTACAACGGTATGTGCTTGTTTCCCCTAGGCCTTTGTAGTTATTGGTTTCGAGAATCAGACTTGCGAAAATTTTGATGGTTGCTCAACCATTTCTTAACTTCAAACTCCCATATCTCGCGAACGAATTGACGAACTCGAGAAATTCCTGTTGCATCTGAAAGCAGAAACTCGCCCGATTACAACGGTATGTGTATTTTTGCCCTAGGCCTCTGTAGTTATTGGTTTCGAGTATCAGACATGCGAAAATTTTGATGGTTTCTCAACCGTTCCTTAAATTCAAACTCCCATATCTCGCGAACGGATTGACGAACTCGAGAAATTCCTGTTGCATCTGAAAGTAGAAACTCGCCCGATTACAATGGTATGTGTATTTTTGCCCTAGGCCATAGTCGTTATTGGTTTCGAGTATCAGACATGCGAAAATTTTGATGGTTTCTCAACCATTCCTTAACTTCGAACTCCCATATCTCGCGAACGGATTGACGAACACGAGAAATTCCTATTGCATCTGACAGCAGAAACTCGCCCGATTTCAACGGTATGTGTACTTTTCGCCTAGGCCATTCCAGTTATTGGTTTCGAGTATCAGACCAGCGAAAATTTTGATGGTTGCTCAACCATTCCTGAACGTAAAACTCCCATATCTCGCGAACGGATTGACGAACTCGAGAAACTCCTATTGCATCTGAAAGTAGAAACTCTCCCGATTACAACGGTATGTGCTTGTTTCCCCTAGGCCTTTGTAGTTATTGGTTTCGGGAATCAGACTTGCGAAAATTTTGATGGTTGCTCAACCATTTCTTAACTTCAAACTCCCATATCTCGCGAACGGATTGACGAACACGAGAAATTCCTATTGCATCTGAAAGCAGAAACTCGCCCGATTTCAACGGTATGTGTACTTTTCCCCTAGGCCTTTGTAGTTATCGGTTTCGGGAATCAGACTTGCGAAAATTTTGATGGTTGCTCAGCCATTCTTTAACTTCAAACTCCCATATCTCGCGAACGAATTGACGAACTCGAGAAATTCCTATTGCATCTGAAAGCAGAAACTCGCCCGATTACAACGGTATGTGTATTTTTGCCCTAGGCCTCTGTAGTTATTGGTTTCGAGTATCAGACATGCGAAAATTTTGATGGTTTCTCAACCGTTCCTTAAATTCAAACTCCCATATCTCGCGAACGGATTGACGAACTCGAGAAATTCCTGTTGCATCTGAAAGTAGAAACTCGCCGGATTACAGCGGTATGTGTATTTTTGCCCTAGGCCATAGTAGTTATTGGTTTCGAGTATCAGACTTGCGAAAATTTTGATGGTTTCTCAACCATTCCTTAATTTCAAACTCCCATATCTCGCGAACGGATTGACGAACTCGAGAAATTCCTGTTGCATCTGAAAGCAGAAACTCGCGCTATTACAACGGTATGTGTATTTTTCCCCTAGGCCTTTGTAGTTATTGGTTTCGAGTATCAGACATGCGAAAATTTCGATGGTTTCTCAACCATTCCTTAACTTCAAATTCCCATATCTCGCGAACGGATTGACGAACTCGAGAAATTCCTCTTGCATCTGAAAGTAGAAACTCGCCCGATTGCAACGGTATGTGTATTTTTCCCCTAGGCCTCTGTAGTTATTGGTTTCGGGAATCAGACTTGCGAAAATTTTGATGGTTGCTCAACCATTCCTAAACTTCAAACTCCCATATCTCGCGAACGAATTGACGAACTCGAGAAATTCCTATTGCATCTGAAAGCAGAAACTCGCCCGATTACAGCGGTATGTGTATTTTTGCCCTAGGCCTCTGTAGTTATTGGTTTCGAGTATCAGACATGCGAAAATTTTGATGGTTTCTCAACCGTTCCTTAAATTCAAACTCCCATATCTCGCGAACGGATTGACGAACTCGAGAAATTCCTGTTGCATCTGAAAGTAGAAACTCGCCCGATTACAAGGGTATGTGTATTTTTCCCCTAGGACTTTGTAGTTATAGGTTTCGGGAATCAGACTTGCGAAAATTTTGATGGTTGCACAACCATTCCTTAACTTCAAACTCCCATATCTCGCGAACGAATTGACGAACTCGACAAATTCTTCTTGCATCTGAAAGCAGAAACTCGCCCGATTACAGCGGTGTGTGTATTTTTGCTCTAGGCCATAGTACTTATTCGTTTCGAGTATCAGACCAGCGAAAATTTTGATGGTTGCTCAACCATTCCTCAACTTCAAACTCCCATATCTCGCGAAGGAATTGACGAACTCGAGAAATTCCTATTGCATCTGACAGCAGAAACTCACCCGATTTCAACGGTATGTGTACTTTTCCCCTAAGCCATTCCAGTTATTGGTTTCGAGTATCAGACCAGCGAAAATTTTGATGGTTTCTCACCCATTCCCTAACTTCAAACTCCCATATCTCGCGAACGGATTGACGAACTCCAGAAATTCCTGTTGCATCTGAAAGTAGAAACTCGCCCGATTACAACGGTATGTGTATTTTTGCCCTAGGCCTCTGTAGTTATTGGTTTCGAGTATCAGACATGCGAAAATTTTGATGGTTTCTCAACCGTTCCTTAAATTCAAACTCCCATATCTCGCGAACGGATTGACGAACTCGAGAAATTCCTGTTGCATCTGAAAGTAGAAACTCGCCGGATTACAGCGGTATGTGTATTTTTGCCCTAGGCCATAGTAGTTATTGGTTTCGAGTATCAGACTAGCGAAAATTTTGATGGTTTCTCAACCATTCCATAATTTCAAACTCCCATATCTCGCGAACGGATTGACGAACTCGAGAAATTCCTGTTGCATCTGAAAGCAGAAACTCGCGCGATTACAACGGTATGTGTATTTTTCCCCTAGGCCTTTGTAGTTATTGGTTTCGAGTATCAGACATGCGAAAATTTCGATGGTTTCTCAACCATTCCTTAACTTCAAATTCCCATATCTCGCGAACGGATTGACGAACTCGAGAAATTCCTCTTGCATCTGAAAGTAGAAACTCGCCCGATTGCAACGGTATGTGTATTTTCCCCTAGGCCTCTGTAGTTATTGGTTTCGGGAATCAGACATGCGAAAATTTTGATGGTTGCTCAACCATTCCTAAACTTCAAACTCCCATATCTCGCGAACGAATTGACGAACTCGAGAAATTCCTATTGCATCTGAAAGCAGAAACTCGCCCGATTACAGCGGTATGTGTATTTTTGCCCTAGGCCTCTGTAGTTATTGGTTTCGAGTATCAGACATGCGAAAATTTTGATGGTTTCTCAACCGTTCCTTAAATTCAAACTCCCATATCTCGCGAACGGATTGACGACCTCGAGAAATTCCTGTTGCATCTGAAAGTAGAAACTCGCCCGATTACAAGGGTATGTGTATTTTTCCCCTAGGACTTTGTAGTTATAGGTTTCGGGAATCAGACTTGCGAAAATTTTGATGGTTGCACAACCATTCCTTAACTTCAAACTCCCATATCTCGCGAACGAATTGACGAACTCGACAAATTCTTCTTGCATCTGAAAGCAGAAACTCGCCCGATTACAGCGGTGTGTGTATTTTTGCTCTAGGCCATAGTACTTATTCGTTTCGAGTATCAGACCAGCGAAAATTTTGATGGTTTCTCAACCATTCCTTAATTTCAAACTCCCATATCTCACGAACGGATTGACGAACTCGAGAAATTCCTGTTGCATCTGAAAGTAGAAACTCGCCCCATTACAATGGAGTGTGTACTTTTCCCCTAGGCCATTCCAGTTATTGGTTTCGAGTATCAGACCAGCGAAATTTTTGATGGTTTCTCAACCATTCCTTAACTTCAAACTCCCATATCTCGCGAACGGATTGACGAAATCGAGAAATTCCTGTTTCATCTGAAAGTAGAAACTCGCCCGATTACAACGGTATGTGTATTTTTCCCCTAGGCCTTTGTAGTTATTGGTTTCGGGAATCAGACTTGCGAAAATTTTGATGGTTGCTCAACCATTCCTTAACTTCAAACTCCCATATCTCGCGAAGGAATTGACGAACTCGAGAAATTCCTATTGCATCTGACAGCAGAAACTCACCCGATTTCAACGGTATGTGTACTTTTCCCCTAAGCAATTCCAGTTATTGGTTTCGAGTATCAGACCAGCGAAAATTTTGATGGTTTCTCACCCATTCCCTAACTTCAAACTCCCATATCTCGCGAACGGATTGACGAACTCCAGAAATTCCTGTTGCATCTGAAAGTAGAAACTCGCCCGATTACAACGGTATGTGTATTTTTGCCCTAGGCCTCTGTAGTTATTGGTTTCGGGAATCAGACTTGCGAAAATTTTGATGGTTGCACAACCATTCCTTAACTTCAAACTCCCATATCTCGCGAACGAATTGACGAACTCGACAAATTCTTCTTGCATCTGAAAGCAGAAACTCGCCCGATTACAGCGGTGTGTGTATTTTTGCTCTAGGCCATAGTACTTATTCGTTTCGAGTATCAGACCAGCGAAAATTTTGATGGTTTCTCAACCATTCCTTAATTTCAAACTCCCATATCTCGCGAACGAATTGACGAACTCGACAAATTCTTCTTGCATCTGAAAGCAGAAACTCGCCCGATTACAGCGGTGTGTGTATTTTTGCTCTAGGCCATAGTACGTATTCGTTTCGAGTATCAGACCAGCGAAAATTTTGATGGTTTCTCAACCATTCCTTAATTTCAAACTCCCATATCTCACGAACGGATTGACGAACTCGAGAAATTCCTGTTGCATCTGAAAGTAGAAACTCGCCCCATTACAATGGAGTGTGTACTTTTCCCCTAGGCCATTCCAGTTATTGGTTTCGAGTATCAGACAAGCGAAATTTTTGATGGTTGCTCAACCATTCCTTAACTTCAAACTCCCATATCTCGCGAAGGAATTGACGAACTCGAGAAATTCCTATTGCATCTGACAGCAGAAACTCACCCGATTTCAACGGTATGTGTACTTTTCCCCTAAGCCATTCCAGTTATTGGTTTCGAGTATCAGACCAGCGAAAATTTTGATGGTTTCTCACCCATTCCCTAACTTCAACTCCCATATCTCGCGAACGGATTGACGAACTCCAGAAATTCCTGTTGCATCTGAAAGTAGAATCTCGCCCGATTACATCGGTATGTGTATTTTTCCCCTGGGCCTTTGTAGTTATTGGTTTCGGGAATCAGACTTGCGAAAATTTTGATGGTTTCTCAACCATCCCTTAACTTCAAACTCCCATATCTCGCGAACGGATTGACGAACACGAGAAATTCCTATTGCTTCTGAAAGCAGAAACCCGCCCCATTACAATGGTGTGTGTACTTTTCTCATAGGCCATTCCAGTTATTGGTTTCGAGTATCAGACAAGCGAATATTTTGATGGTTTCTCAACCATTCCTCAACTTCAAACTCCCATATCTCGCGAACGAATTGACGAACTCGAGAAATTCCTATTGCATCTGAAAGCAGAAACTCGCCCGATTACAACGGTATGTGTATTTTTGCCCTAGGCCTCTGTAGTTATTGGTTTCGAGTATCAGACATGCGAAAATTTTGATGGTTGCACAACCATTCCTTAACTTCAAACTCCCATATCTCGCGAACGAATTGACGAACTCGAGAAATTCCTATTGCATCTGAAAGCAGAAACTCGCCCGATTACAGCGGTGTGTGTATTTTTGCTCTAGGCCATAGTACTTATTGGTTTCGAGTATCAGACTTGCGAAAATTTTGATGGTTTCTCAACCATCCCTTAACTTCAAACTCCCATATCTCGCGAACGGATTGACGAGCACGAGAAATTCCTATTGCTTCTGAAAGCAGAAACCCGCCCCATTACAATGGTGTGTGTACTTTTCTCATAGGCCATTCCAGTTATTGGTTTCGAGTATCAGACAAGCGAATATTTTGATGGTTTCTCAACCATTCCTTAATTTCAAACTCCCATATCTCGCGAACGGAATGACGAAATCGAGAATTTCCTGTTGCACCTGAAAGCAGAAACTCGCCCGATTACAGCGGTGTGTGTATTTTTGCCCTAGTTCATAGTAGTTATTGGTTTCGAGTATCAGACTTGCGAAAATTTTGATGGTTTCTCAAACGTTCCTTAACATCAAACTCCCATATCTCGCGAACGGATTGACGAACTCGAGAAATTCCTATTGCATCTGAAAGTAGTAACTGGCCCGATTACAACGGTATGTGTATTTTCCCCTAGGCCTTTGTAGTTATTGGTTTCGGAAATCAGACTTGCGAAAATTTTGATGGTTCCTCAAACATTCCTAATTTCAAACTCCCATATCTCGGGAACGGATTGACGACCTCGAGGAATTCCTGTTGCATCTGAAAGTAGAAACACGCGCGACTACAATGGTGTGTGTTCTTTTCCCCTAGGCCATAGTAGTTATTGGTTTCGAGTATCAGACTTGCGAAAATTTTGATGGTTTCTCAAACGTTCCTTAACTGCAAACTCCCATATCTCGCGAACGGATAGACGAACTCGAGAAATTCCTGTTGCATCTGAAAGTAGAAACTCGCACGATTACAACGGCATGTGTATTTTTCCCCTAGGCCTTTGTAGTTATTGGTTTCGGGAATCAGACTTGCGAAAATTTTGATGGTTTCTCAACCATTTCTTCACTTCTAACTCCCATATCTGGCGAACGGATTGACGATCTCGAGAAGTTCCTGTTGCATCTCAAAGTAGAAACACGCCCGATTACAGTGGTGTGTGTACTTTTCCCCTAGGCCATAGTAGTTATTGGTTTCGAGTATCAGACTTGCGAAAATTTTGATGGTTTCTCAACCATTCCTTCACTTCTAACTCCCATATCTGGCGAACGGATTGACGATCTCGAGAAATTCCTGTTGCATCTCAAAGTAGAAACACGCCCGATTACAGTGGTGTGTGTACTTTTCCCCTATGCCATTCCAGTTATTTGTTTCGAGTATCAGACCAGCGAAAATTTTGATGGTTTCTCAACCATTCCTTAATTTCAAACTCCCATATCTCGGGAACGGATTGACGATCTCGAGAAATTCCTGTTGCATCTGAAAGTAGAAACTCGCCCGATTACAACGGTATGTGTATTTTTCCCCTAGGCCTTTGTAGTTATTGGTTTCGGGAATCAGACTTGCGAAAATTTTGATGGTTTCTCAACCATCCCTTAACTTCAAACTCCCATATCTTGCGAACGGATTGACGAACACGAGAAATTCCTACTGCTTCTGAAAGCAGAAACTCGCCCCATTACAATGGTGTGTGTACTTTTCTCATAGGCCATTCCAGTTATTGGTTTCGAGTATCAGACCAGCGAAAATTTTTATGGTTTCTCAACCATTCCTTAATTTCAAACTCCCATATCTCGGGAACGGATTGACGATCTCGAGAAGTTCCTGTTGCATCTCAAAGTAGAAACACGCCCGATTACAGTGGCGTGTGTACTTTTCCCCTAGGCCATTCCAGTTATTTGTTTCGAGTATCAGACATGCGAAAATTTTGATGGTTCCTCAACCGTTCCTTAATTTCAAACTCCCATATCTCGCGAACGGATTGACGAAATCGAGAATTTCCTGTTGCACCTGAAAGCAGAAACTCGCCCGATTACAGCGGTGTGTGTATTTTCCCCTAGGCCTTTGTAGTTATTGGTTTCGGAAATCAGACTTGCGAAAATTTTGATGGTTCCTCAAACATTCCTTAATTTCAAACTCCCATATCTCGGGAACGGATTGACGATCTCGTGGAATTCCTGTAGCATCTGAAAGTAGAAACACGCCCGATTACAATGGTGTGTGTTCTTTTCCCCTAGGCCATAGTAGTTATTGGTTTCGAGTATCAGACTTGCGAAAATTTTGATGGTTTCTCAAACGTTCCTTAATTTCAAACTCCCATATCTCGCGAACGGATTGACGAACTCGAGAAATTCCTGTTGCATCTGAAAGTAGAAACTCGCACGATTACAACAGCATGTGTATTTTTCCCCTAGGCCTTTGTAGTTATTGGTTTCGGGAATCAGACTTGCGAAAATTTTGATGGCTTCTCAACCATTTCTTCACTTCTAACTCCCATATCTGGCGAACGGATTGACGACCTCGAGAAATTCCTGTTGCATCTCAAAGTAGAAACACGTCCGATTACAGTGGTGTGTGTACTTTTCCCCTAGGCCATTCCAGTTATTGTTTTCGAGTATCAGACCAGCGAAAATTTTGATGGTCTCTCAACCATTCCCTAACTTCAAACTCCCATATCTCGCGAACGGATTGACGAACTCGAGAAATTCCTGTTGCATCTGAAAGTAGAAACTCGCCCGATTACAACGGTATGTGTATTTTTCCCCTAGGCCTTTGTAGTTATTGGTTTCGGGAATCAGACTTGCGAAAATTTTGATGGTTCCTCAAACATTCCTTAACTTCAAACTCCCATATCTCGCGAACGGATTGACGAACTCGAGAAATTCCTGTTGCATGTGAAAGTAGATACACGCCCGATTACAATGGTGCGTGTTCTTTTCCCCTAGGCCTTTGTAGTTATTGGTTTCGGGAATCAGACTTGCGAAAATTTTAATGGTTTCTCAACCATTCCTTCACTTCTAACTCCCATATCTGGCGAACGGATTGACGACCTCGAGAAATTCCTGTTGCATCTCAAAGTAGAAACACGTCCGATTACAGTGGTGTGTGTACTTTTCCCCTAGGCCATTCCAGTTATTGTTTTCGAGTATCAGACCAGCGAAAATTTTGATGGTCTCTCAACCATTCCCTAACTTCAAACTCCCATATCTCGCGAACGGATTGACGAACTCGAGAAATTCCTGTTGCATCTGAAAGTAGAAACTCGCCCGATTACAACGGTATGTGTATTTTTCCCCTAGGCCTTTGTAGTTATTGGTTTCGGGAATCAGACTTGCGAAAATTTTGATGGTTCCTCAAACATTCCTTAACTTCAAACTCCCATATCTCGCGAACGGATTGACGAACTCGAGAAATTCCTGTTGCATGTGAAAGTAGATACACGCCCGATTACAATGGTGCGTGTTCTTTTCCCCTAGGCCTTTGTAGTTATTGGTTTCGGGAATCAGACTTGCGAAAATTTTAATGGTTTCTCAACCATTCCTTCACTTCTAACTCCCATATCTGGCGAACGGATTGACGACCTCGAGAAATTCCTGTTGCATCTCAAAGTAGAAACACGTCCGATTACAGTGGTGTGTGTACTTTTCCCCTAGGCCATTCCAGTTATTGTTTTCGAGTATCAGACCAGCGAAAATTTTGATGGTCTCTCAACCATTCCCTAACTTCAAACTCCCATATCTCGCGAACGGATTGACGAACTCGAGAAATTCCTGTTGCATGTGAAAGTAGATACACGACCGATTACAATGGTGTGTGTTCTTTTCCCCTAGGCCATAGTAGTTATTGGTTTCGAGTATCAGACTTGCGAAAATTTTGATGGTTGCTCAAGCGTTCCTTAAATTCAAACTCCCATATCTCGCGAACGGATTGACGAACTCGAGAAATTCCTGTTGCATCTGAAACTAGAAACTCGCCGGTTTACAGCGGTATGTGTATTTTTGCCCTAGGCCTCTGTAGTTATTGGTTTCGAGTATCAGACATGCGAAAATTTTGATGGTTTCTCAACCGTTCCTTAAATTCAAACTCCCATATCTCGCGAACGGATTGACGAACTCGAGAAATTCCTGTTGCATCTGAAACTAGAAACTCGCCGGTTTACAGCGGTATGTGTATTTTTGCCCTAGGCCTCTGTAGTTATTGGTTTCGAGTATCAGACATGCGAAAATTTTGATGGTTTCTCAACCGTTCCTTAAATTCAAACTCCCATATCTCGCGAACGGATTGACGAACTCGAGAAATTCCTGTTGCATCTGAAACTAGAAACTCGCCGGTTTACAGCGGTATGTGTATTTTTGCCCTAGGCCATAGTAGTTATTGGTTTCGAGTATCAGACTTGCGAAAATTTTGATGGTTTCTCAACCATTCCTTAATTTCAAACTCCCATATCTCGCGAACGGATTGACGAACTCGAGAAATTCCTGTTGCATCTGAAAGCAGGAACTCGCGCGATTACAACGGTATGTGTATTTTTCCCCTAGGCCTTTGTAGTTATTGGTTTCGAGTATCAGACATGCGAAAATTTCGATGGTTTCTCAACCATTCCTTAACTTCAAATTCCCATATCTCGCGAACGGATTGACGAACTCGAGAAATTCCTCTTGCATCTGAAAGTAGAAACTCGCCCGATTGCAACGGTATGTGTATTTTTCCCCTAGGCCTCTGTAGTTATTGGTTTCGGGAATCAGACTTGCGAAAATTTTGATGGTTGCTCAACCATTCCTAAACTTCAAACTCCCATATCTCGCGAACGAATTGACGAACTCGAGAAATTCCTATTGCATCTGAAAGCAGAAACTCGCCCGATTACAGCGGTATGTGTATTTTTGCCCTAGGCCTCTGTAGTTATTGGTTTCGAGTATCAGACATGCGAAAATTTTGATGGTTTCTCAACCGTTCCTTAAATTCAAACTCCCATATCTCGCGAACGGATTGACGAACTCGAGAAATTCCTGTTGCATCTGAAAGTAGAAACTCGCCCGATTACAAGGGTATGTGTATTTTTCCCCTAGGACTTTGTAGTTATAGGTTTCGGGAATCAGACTTGCGAAAATTTTGATGGTAGCACAACCATTCCTTAACTTCAAACTCCCATATCTCGCGAACGAATTGACGAACTCGACAAATTCTTCTTGCATCTGAAAGCAGAAACTCGCCCGATTACAGCGGTGTGTGTATTTTTGCTCTAGGCCATAGTACTTATTCGTTTCGAGTATCAGACTTGCGAAAATTTTAATGGTTTCTCAACCATTCCTTCACTTCTAACTCCCATATCTCGCGAACGGATTGACGAACACGAGAAATTCCTATTGCATCTGACAGCAGAAACTCGCCCGATTTCAACGGTATGTGTACTTTTCCCCTAGGCCATTCCAGTTATTGGTTGCGAGTATCAGACCAGCGAAAATTTTGATGGTTTCTCACCCATTCCCTAACTTCAAACTCCCATATCTCGCGAACGGATTGACGAACTCGAGAAATTCCTGTTGCATCTGAAAGTAGAATCTCGCCCGATTACATCGCTATGTGTATTTTTCCCCTAGGCCTTTGTTGTTATTGGTTTCGGGAATCAGACTTGCGAAAATTTTGATGGTTTCTCAACCATCCCTTAACTTCAAACTCCCATATCTCGCGAACGGATTGACGAACACGAGAAATTCCTATTGCTTCTGAAAGAAGAAACTCGCCCCATTACAATGGTGTGTGTATTTTTGCTCTAGGCCATAGTACTTATTGGTTTCGAGTATCAGACTTGCGAAAATTTTGATGGTTTCTCATCCATTCCTGAACGTCAAACTCCCATATCTCGCGAACGGATTGACGAACTCGAGAAACTCCTATTGCATCTGAAAGTAGAAACTCGACCGATTACAACGGTATGTGCATGTTTCCCCTAGGCCTTTGTAGTTATTGGTTTCGGGAATCAGACTTGCGAAAATTTTGATGGTTGCTCAACCATTTCTTAACTTCAAACTCCCATATCTCGCGAACGAATTGACGAACTCGAGAAATTCCTGTTGCATCTCAAAGCAGAAAGTCGCCCGATTACAACGGTATGTTTATTTTTGCCCTAGGCCATAGTAGTTATTGGTTTCGAGTATCAGACATGCGAATATTTTGATGGTTTCTCAACCATTCCTCAACTTCAAACTCCCATATCTCGCGAACGGATTGACGAACACGAGAAATTCCTATTGCATCTGAAAGCAGAAACTCGCCCGATTTCAACGGTATGTGTACTTTTCCCCTAGGCCTTTGTAGTTATTGGTTTCGGGAATCAGACTTGCGAAAATTTTGATGGTTGCTCAACCATTCCTTAACTTCAAACTCCCATATCTCGCGAACGAATTGACGAACTCGAGAAATTCCTATTGCATCTGAAAGCAGAAACTCGCCCGATTACAACGGTATGTGTATTTTTGCCCTAGGCCTCTGTAGTTATTGGTTTCGAGTATCAGACATGCGAAAATTTTGATGGTTTCTCAACCGTTCCTTAAATTCAAAGTCCCATATCTCGCGAACGGATTGACGAACTCGAGAAATTCCTGTTGCATCTGAAAATATAAAATCGCCCGATTACAAGGGTATGTGTATTTTTCCCCTAGGACTTTGTAGTTATAGGTTTCGGGAATCAGACTTGCGAAAATTTTGATGGTTGCACAACCATTCCTTAACTTCAAACTCCCATATCTCGCGAACGAATTGACGAACTCGAGAAATTCCTATTGCATCTGAAAGCAGAAACTCGCCCGATTACAGCGGTGTGTGTATTTTTGCTCTAGGCCATAGTACTTATTGGTTTCGAGTATCAGACTTGCGAAAATTTTGATGGTTGCACAACCATTCCTTAACTTCAAACTCCCATATCTCGCGAACGAATTGACGAACTCGAGAAATTCCTATTGCATCTGAAAGCAGAAACTCGCCCGATTTCAACGGTATGTGTATTTTTGCCCTAGGCCTCTGTAGTTATTGTTTTCGAGTATCAGACATGCGAAAATTTTGATGGTTCCTCAACCGTTCCTTAAATTCAAACTCCCATATCTCGCGAACGGATTGACGAACTCGAGAAATTCCTGTTGCATCTGAAAGTAGAAACTCGCCCTATTACAAGGGTTTGCGTATTTTTCCCCTAGGACTTTGTAGTTATAGGTTTCGGGAATCAGACTTGCGAAAATTTTGATGGTTGCACAACCATTCCTTAACTTCAAACTCCCATATCTCGCGAACGAATTGACGAACTCGACAAATTCTTCTTCCATCTGAAAGCAGAATCTCGCCCGATTACAGCGGTGTGTGTATTTTTGCTCTAGGCCATAGTACTTATTGGTTTCGAGTATCAGACTTGCGAAAATTTTGATGGTTTCTCAACCATTCCTTAACTTCAAACTCCCATATCTCGCGAACGGATTGACGAACTCGAGAAATTCCTGTTGCATCTGAAAGTAGAAACTCGCCCCATTACAATGGAGTGTGTACTTTCCCCCTAGGCCATTCCAGTTATTGGTTTCTAGTATCAGACCAGCGAAATTTTTGATGGTTACACAACCATTCCTTAACTTCAAACTCCCATATCTCGCGAACGGATTGACGAAATCGAGAATTTCCTGTTGCACCTGAAAGCAGAAACTCGCCCGATTACAGCGGTGTGTGTATTTTTGCCCTAGTTCATAGTAGTTATTGGTTTCGAGTATCAGACTTGCGAAAATTTTGATGGTTTCTCAAACGTTCCTTAACTTCAAACTCCCACATCTCGCGAACGGATTGACGAACTCGAGAAATTCTTATTGCATCTGAAAGTAGTAACTGGCCCGATTACAACGGTATGTGTATTTTCCCCTAGGCCTTTGTAGTTATTGGTTTCGGAAATCAGACTTGCGAAAATTTTGATGGTTCCTCAAACATTCCTTAATTTCAAACTCCCATATCTCGGGAACGGATTGACGATCTCGAGGAATTCCTGTTGCATCTGAAAGTAGAAACACGCCCGATTACAATGGTGTGTGTTCTTTTCCCCTAGGCCATAGTAGTTATTGGTTTCGTGTATCAGACTTGCGAAAATTTTGATGGTTTCTCAAACGTTCCTTAACTTCAAACTCCCATATCTCGCGAACGGATTGACGAACTCGAGAAATTCCTGTTGCATCTGAAAGTAGAAACTCGCACGATTACAACGGCATGTGTATTTTTCCCCTAGGCCTTTGTAGTTATTGGTTTCGGGAATCAGACTTGCGAAAATTTTGATGGTTTCTCAACCATTCCTTCACTTCTAACTCCCATATCTGGCGAACGGATTGATGATCTCGAGAAATTCCTGTTGCATCTCAAAGTAGAAACACGCCCGATTACAGTGGTGTGTGTACTTTTCCCCTAGGCCATTCCAGTTATTTGTTTCGAGTATCATACCAGCGAAAATTTCGATGGTTTCTCAACCATTCCTTAATTTCAAACTCCCATATCTCGGGAACGGATTGACGATCTCGAGAAATTCCTGTTGCATCTGAAAGTAGAAACTCGCCCGATTACAACGGTATGTGTATTTTTCCCCTAGGCCTTTGTAGTTATTGGTTTCGGGAATCAGACTTGCGAAAATTTTGATGGTTCGTCAAACATTCCTTAACTTCAAACTCCCATATCTCGCGAATGGATTGACGAGCTCGAGAAATTCCTGTTGCATCTGAAAGTAGAAACACGCCCGATTACAATGGTGTGTGTACTTTTCCCCTAGGCCATAGTAGTTATTGGTTTCGAGTATCAGACTTGCGAAAATTTTGATGGTTTCACAACCATTCCTTAACTTCGAACTCCTATATCTCGCGAACGGATTCACGAACTCGAGAAATTCCTGTTGCATCTGAAAGTAGAAACTCGCACGATTACAACGGCATGTGTATTTTTCCCCTAGGCCTTTGTAGTTATTGGTTTCGGGAATCAGACTTGCGAAAATTTTAATGGTTTCTCAACCATTCCTTCACTTCTAACTCCCATATCTGGCGAACGGATTGACGACCTCGAGAAATTCCTGTTGCATCTCAAAGTAGAAACACGTCCGATTACAGTGGTGTGTGTACTTTTCCCCTAGGCCATTCCAGTTATTGTTTTCGAGTATCAGACCAGCGAAAATTTTGATGGTTTCTCAACCATTCCCTAACTTCAAACTCCCATATCTCGCGAACGGATTGACGAACTCGAGAAATTCCTGTTGCATGTGAAAGTAGATACACGCCCGATTACAATGGTGTGTGTTCTTTTCCCCTAGGCCATAGTAGTTATTGGTTTCGAGTATCAGACTTGCGAAAATTTTGATGGTTTCTCAACCATTCCTTCACTTCTAACTCCCATATCTGGCGAACGGATTGACGATCTCGAGAAATTCCTGTTGCATCTCAAAGTAGAAACACGCCCGATTACAGTGGTGTGTGTACTTTTCCCCTAGGCCATTCCAGTTATTTGTTTCGAGTATCAGACCAGCGAAAATTTTGATGGTTTCTCAACCATTCCTTAATTTCAAACTCCCATATCTCGGGAACGGATTGACGATCTCGAGAAATTCCTGTTGCATCTGAAAGTAGAAACTCGCCCGATTACAACGGTATGTGTATTTTTCCCCTAGGCCTTTGTAGTTATTGGTTTCGGGAATCAGACTTGCGAAAATTTTGATGGTTCCTCAAACATTCCTTAACTTCAAACTCCCATATCTCGCGAACGGATTGACGAACTCGAGAAATTCCTGTTGCATGTGAAAGTAGATACACGCCCGATTACAATGGTGTGTGTTCTTTTCCCCTAGGCCTTTGTAGTTATTGGTTTCGGGAATCAGACTTGCGAAAATTTTAATGGTTTCTCAACCATTCCTTCACTTCTAACTCCCATATCTGGCGAACGGATTGACGACCTCGAGAAATTCCTGTTGCATCTCAAAGTTGAAACACGTCCGATTACAGTGGTGTGTGTACTTTTCCCCTAGGCCATTCCAGTTATTGTTTTCGAGTATCAGACCAGCGAAAATTTTGATGGTTTCTCAACCATTCCCTAACTTCAAACTCCCATATCTCGCGAACGGATTGACGAACTCGAGAAATTCCTGTTGCATGTGAATGTAGATACACGCCCGATTACAATGGTGTGTGTTCTTTTCCCCTAGGCCATAGTAGTTATTGGTTTCGAGTATCAGACTTGCGAAAATTTTGATGGTTGCTCAAGCGTTCTTTAACTTCAAACTCCCATATCTCGCGAAAGGATTGACGAACTCGAGAAATTCCTGTTGCATCTGAAAGTAGAAACTCGCACGATTACAACGGTATGTGTATTTTTCCCCTAGGCCTTTGTAGTTATTGGTTTCGGGAATCACACTTGCGAAAATTTTGATGGTTTCTCAACCATTCCTTAAATTCTAACTCCCATATCTCGCGAACGGGTTGACGAACTCGAGAAATTCTTGTTGCATCTGAAAGCAGAAACTCGCCCGATTACAGCGGTGTATGTATTTTTGCCCTAGGCCATAGTAGTTATTGGTTTCGAGTATCAGACTTGCGAAAATTTTGATGGTTTCTCAACCATTCCTTAATTTCAAACTCCCATATCTCGCGAACGAATTGACGAACTCGAGAAATTCCAGTTGCATCTGAAAGTAGAAACACGCCCGATTACAATGGTGTGTGTACTTTTCCCCTAGGCCATAGTAGTTATTGGTTTCGAGTATCAGATTTGCGAAAATTTTGATGGTTTCTCAACCATTCCTTAACTTCAAACTCCCATATCTCGGGAACGGATTGACGATCTCGAGAAATTCCTGTTGCATCTGAAAGTAGAAACACGCCCGATTACAATGGTGTGTGTACTTTTCCCCTAGGCCATAGTAGTTATTGGTTTCGAGTATCAGACTTGCGAAAATTTTGATGGTTTCACAACCATTCCTTAACTTCGAACTCCTATATCTCGCGAACGGATTCACGAACTCGAGAAATTCCTGTTGCATCTGAAAGTAGAAACTCGCTCGATTACAACGGCATGTGTATTTTTCCCCTAGGCCTTTGTAGTTATTGGTTTCGGGAATCAGACTTGCGAAAATTTAAATGGTTTCTCAACCATTCCTTCACTTCTAACTCCCATATCTGGCGAACGGATTGGCGACCTCGAGAAATTCCTGTTGCATCTCAAAGTAGAAACACGTCCGATTACAGTGGTGTGTGTACTTTTACCCTAGGCCATTCCAGTTATTGTTTTCGAGTATCAGACCAGCGAAAATTTTGATGGTTTCTCAACCATTCCCTAACTTCAAACTCCCATATCTCGCGAACGGATTGACGAACTCGAGAAGTTCCTGTTGCATGTGAAAGTAGATACACGCCCGATTACAATGGTGTGTGTTCTTTTCCCCTAGGCCATAGTAGTTATTGGTTTCGAGTATCAGAATTGCGAAAATTTTGATGGTTGCTCAAGCGTTCCTTAACTTCAAACTCCCATATCTCGCGAACGGATTGACGAACTCGAGAAATTCCTATTGCATCTGAAAGTAGTAACTGGCCCGATTACAACGGTATGTGTATTTTCCCCTAGGCCTTTGTAGTTATTGCTTTCGGAAATCAGGCTTGCGAAAACTTTGATGGTTCCTCAAACATTCCTTAATTTCAAACTCCCATATCTCGGGAACGGATTGACGATCTCGAGGAATTCCTGTTGCATCTGAAAGTAGAAACACGCCCGATTACAATGGTGTGTGTTCTTTTCCCCTAGGCCATAGTAGTTATTGGTTTCGAGTATCAGACTTGCGAAAATTTTGATGGTTTCTCAAACGTTCCTTAACTTCAAACTCCCATATCTCGCGAACGGATTGACGAACTCGAGAAATTCCTGTTGCATCTGAAAGTAGAAACTCGCACGATTACAACGGCATGTGTATTTTTCCCCTAGGCCGTTGTAGTTATTGGTTTCGGGAATCAGACTTGCGAAAATTTTGATGGTTTCTCAACCATTCCTTCACTTCTAACTCCCATATCTGGCGAACGGATTGACGATCTCGAGAAATTCCGGTTGCATCTCAAAGTAGAAACACGCCCGATTACAGTGGTGTGTGTACTTTTCCCCTAGGCCATTCCAGTTATTTGTTTCGAGTATCAGACCAGCGAAAATTTTGATGGTTTCTCAACCATTCCTTAATTTCAAACACCCATATCTCGGGAACGGATTGACGAACTCGAGAAATTCCTGTTGCATCTGAAAGTAGAAACTCGCACGATTACAACGGTATGTGTATTTTTCCCCTAGGCCTTTGTAGTTATTGGTTTCGGGAATCACACTTGCGAAAATTTTGATGGTTTCTCAACCATTCCTTAATTTCAAACTCCCATATCTCGCGAACGAATTGACGAACTCGAGAAATTCCAGTTGCATCTGAAAGTAGAAACACGCCCGATTACAATGGTGTGTGTACTTTTCCCCTAGGCCATAGTAGTTATTGGTTTCGAGTATCAGATTTGCGAAAATTTTGATGGTTTCTCAACCATTCCTTAACTTCAAACTCCCATATCTCGGGAACGGATTGACGATCTCGAGAAATTCCTGTTGCATCTGAAAGTAGAAACACGCCCGATTACAATGGTGTGTGTACTTTTCCCCTAGGCCATAGTAGTTATTGGTTTCGAGTATCAGACTTGCGAAAATTTTGATGGTTTCACAACCATTCCTTAACTTCGAACTCCTATATCTCGCGAACGGATTCACGAACTCGAGAAATTCCTGTTGCATCTGAAAGTAGAAACTCGCTCGATTACAACGGCATGTGTATTTTTCCCCTAGGCCTTTGTAGTTATTGGTTTCGGGAATCAGACTTGCGAAAATTTAAATGGTTTCTCAACCATTCCTTCACTTCTAACTCCCATATCTGGCGAACGGATTGACGACCTCGAGAAATTCCTGTTGCATCTCAAAGTAGAAACACGTCCGATTACAGTGGTGTGTGTACTTTTACCCTAGGCCATTCCAGTTATTGTTTTCGAGTATCAGACCAGCGAAAATTTTGATGGTTTCTCAACCATTCCCTAACTTCAAACTCCCATATCTCGCGAACGGATTGACGAACTCGAGAAGTTCCTGTTGCATGTGAAAGTAGATACACGCCCGATTACAATGGTGTGTGTTCTTTTCCCCTAGGCCATAGTAGTTATTGGTTTCGAGTATCAGAATTGCGAAAATTTTGATGGTTGCTCAAGCGTTCCTTAACTTCAAACTCCCATATCTCGCGAACGGATTGACGAACTCGAGAAATTCCTATTGCATCTGAAAGTAGTAACTGGCCCGATTACAACGGTATGTGTATTTTCCCCTAGGCCTTTGTAGTTATTGCTTTCGGAAATCAGGCTTGCGAAAACTTTGATGGTTCCTCAAACATTCCTTAATTTCAAACTCCCATATCTCGGGAACGGATTGACGATCTCGAGGAATTCCTGTTGCATCTGAAAGTAGAAACACGCCCGATTACAATGGTGTGTGTTCTTTTCCCCTAGGCCATAGTAGTTATTGGTTTCGAGTATCAGACTTGCGAAAATTTTGATGGTTTCTCAAACGTTCCTTAACTTCAAACTCCCATATCTCGCGAACGGATTGACGAACTCGAGAAATTCCTGTTGCATCTGAAAGTAGAAACTCGCACGATTACAACGGCATGTGTATTTTTCCCCTAGGCCGTTGTAGTTATTGGTTTCGGGAATCAGACTTGCGAAAATTTTGATGGTTTCTCAACCATTCCTTCACTTCTAACTCCCATATCTGGCGAACGGATTGACGATCTCGAGAAATTCCGGTTGCATCTCAAAGTAGAAACACGCCCGATTACAGTGGTGTGTGTACTTTTCCCCTAGGCCATTCCAGTTATTTGTTTCGAGTATCAGACCAGCGAAAATTTTGATGGTTTCTCAACCATTCCTTAATTTCAAACACCCATATCTCGGGAACGGATTGACGATCTCGAGAAATTCCTGTTGCATCTGAAAGTAGAAACTCGCCCGATTACAACGGTATGTGTATTTTTCCCCTAGGCCTTTGTAGTTATTGGTTTCGAGTATCAGACTTGCGAAAATTTTGATGGTTGCTCAAGCGTTCCTTAACTTCAATCTCCCATATCTCGCGACCGGATTGACGAACTCGAGAAATTCGTGTTGCATCTGAAAGTAGAAACTCGCACGATTACAACGGTATGTGTATTTTTCCCCTAGGCCTTTGTAGTTATGGGTTTCGGGAATCAGACTTGAGAAAATTTTGATGGTTTCTCAACCATTCCTTAAATTCTAACTCCCATACCTCGCGAACGGATTGACGAACTCGTGAAATTCTTGTTGCATCTGAAAGCAGAAACTCGCCCGATTACAGCGGTGTGTGTATTCTTGCCCTAGGCCATAGTAGTTATTGGTTCCGAGTATCAGACTTGCGAAAATTTTGATGGTTTCTCAACCATTCCTTAATTTCAAACTCCCATATCTCGCGAACGAATTGCCGAACTCGAGAAATTCCAGTTGCATCTGAAAGTAGAAAGACGCCCGAATACAATGGAGTGTGTACTTTTCCCCTAGGCCATAGTAGTTATTGGTTTCGAGTATCAGACTTGCGAAAATTTTGATGGTTGCTCAAGCGTTCCTTAACTTCAAACTCCCATATCTCGCGAACGGATTGACGAACTCGAGAAATTCCTATTGCATGTGAAAGTAGAAACACGCCCGATTACAATGGTGTGTGTTCTTTTCCCCTAGGCCATAGTAGTTATTGGTTTCGAGTATCAGACTTGCGAAAATTTTGATGGTTTCTCAACCATTCCTTAACTTCGAACTCCTATATCTCGCGAACGGATTCACGAACTCGAGATATTCCTGTTGCATCTGAAAGTAGAAACTCGCACGATTACAACGGCATGTGTATTTTTCCCCTAGGCCTTTGTAGTTATTGGTTTCGGGAATCAGACTTGCGAAAATTTTGATGGTTTCTCAACCATTCCTTCACTTCTAACTCCCATATCTGGCGAACGGATTGACGACCTCGAGAAATTCCTGTTGCATCTCAAAGTAGAAACACGCCCGATTACAGTGGTGTGTGTACTTTTCCCCTAGGCCATTCCAGTTATTGTTTTCGAGTATCAGACCAGCGAAAATTTTGATGGTTTCTCAACCATTCCCTAACTTCAAACTCCCATATCTCGCGAACGGATTGACGAACTCGAGAAATTCCTGTTGCATGTGAAAGTAGAAACACGCCCGATTACAATGGTGTGTGTTCTTTTCCCCTAGGCCATAGTAGTTATTGGTTTCGAGTATCAGACTTGCGAAAATTTTGATGGTTGCTCAAGCGTTCCTTAACTTCAAACTCCCATATCTCGCGAACGGATTGACGAACTCGAGAATTTCCTGTTGCACCTGAAAGCAGAAACTCGCCCGATTACAGCGGTGTGTGTATTTTTGCCCTAGTTCATAGTAGTTATTGGTTTCGAGTATCAGACTTGCGAAAATTTTGATGGTTTCTCAAACGTTCCTTAACTTCAAACTCCCATATCTCGCGAACGGATTGACGAACTCGAGAAATTCCTATTGCATCTGAAAGTAGTAACTGGCTCGATTACAACGGTATGTGTATTTTTCCCCTAGGCCTTTGTAGTTATTGGTTTCGGGAATCAGACTTGCGAAAATTTTGAAGGTTTCTCAACAATTCCTTAACTTCAAACTCCCATATCTCGCGAACGAACTGACGAACTCGAGAAATTCTTGTTGCATCTGAAAGCAGAAACTCGCCCGATTACAATGGTGCGTGTATTTTTGCCGAAGGCCATTCAAGTTATTGGTTTCGAGTATCAGACCAGCGAAAATTTTGATGATTTCTCAACCATTCCTTAACTTCAAACTCCCATATCTCGAGAACGGATTGACGAACTCGAGAATTTCCTGTTGCACCTGAAAGCAGAAACTCGCCCGATTACAGCGGTGTGTGTATTTTTGCCCTAGTTCACAGTAGTTATTGGTTTCGAGTATCAGACTTGCGAAAATTTTGATGGTTTCTCAAACGTTCCTTAACTTCAAACTCCCATATCTCGCGAACGGATTGACGAACTCGAGAAATTCCTATTGCATCTGAAAGTAGAAACACGCCCGATTACAATGGTGTGTGTTCTTTTCCCCTAGGCCATAGTAGTTATTGGTTTCGAGTATCAGACTTGCGAAAATTTTGATGGTTGCTCAAGCGTTCCTTAACTTCAAACTCCCATATCTCGCGAACGAACTGACGAACTCGAGAAATTCTTGTTGCATCTGAAAGCAGAAACTCGCCCGATTACAATGGTGTGTGTACTTTTCCCCTAGGCCATAGTAGTTATTGGTTTCGAGTATCAGACTTGCGAAAATTTTGATGGTTTCTCAACCATTCCTTAATTTCAAACTCCCATATCTCGGGAACGGATTGACGATCTCGAGAAATTCCTGTTGCATCTGAAAGTAGAAACTCGCCCGATTACAACGGTATGTGTATTTTTCCACTAGGCCTTTGTACTTATTGGTTTCGAGTATCAGACTTGCGAAAATTTTGATGGTTTCTCAAGCGTTCCTTAACTTCAAATTCCCATATCTCGCGAACGGATTGACGAACTCGAGAAATTCCTGTTGCATCTGAAAGTAGAAACTCGCCCGATTACAACGGTATGTGTATTTTTCCCCTAGGCCTTTGTAGTTATTGGTTTCGAGTATCAGACTTGCCAAAATTTTGATGGTTCCTCAAACATTCCTTAACTTCAAACTCCCATATCTCGCGAATGGATTGACGAGCTCGAGAAATTCCTGTTGCATCTGAAAGTAGAAACACGCCCGATTACAATGGTGTGTGTACTTTTCCCCTAGGCCATAGTAGTTATTGGTTTCGAGTATCAGACTTGCGAAAATTTTGATGGTTTCACAACCATTCCTTAACTTCGAACTCCTATATCTCGCGAACGGATTCACGAACTCGAGAAATTCCTGTTGCATCTGAAAGTAGAAACTCGCACGTTTACAACGGCATGTGTATTTTTCCCCTAGGCCTTTGTAGTTATTGGTTTCGGGAATCAGACTTGCGAAAATTTTAATGGTTTCTCAACCATTCCTTAAATTCTAACTCCCATATCTCGCGAACGGATTGACGAACTCGAGAAATTCTTGTTGCATCTGAAAGCAGAAACTCGCCCGATTACAGCGGTGTGTGTATTTTTGCCCTAGGCCATAGTAGTTATTGGTTTCGAGTATCAGACTTGCGAAAATTTGATGGTTTCTCAACCATTGCTTAATTTCAAACTCCCATATCTCGCGAACGAATTGACGAACTCGAGAAATTCCAGGTTGCATCTGAAAGTAGAAACACGCCCGATTACAATGGTGTGTGTACTTTTCCCCTAGGCCATAGTAGTTATTGGTTTCGAGTATCAGACTTGCGAAAATTTTGATGGTTTCTCAACCATTCCTTAATTTCAAACTCCCATATCTCGGGAACGGATTGACGTTCTCGAGAAATTCCTGTTGCATCTGAAAGTAGAAACTCGCCCGATTACAACGGTATGTGTATTTTTCCCCTAGGCCTTTGTAGTTATTGGTTTCGGGAATCAGACCTGCGAAAATTTTGATGGTTCCTCAAACATTCCTTAACCTCAAACTCCCATATCTCGCGAATGGATTGACGAACTCGAAAAATTCCTGTTGCATCTGAAAGTAGAAACTCGCCCGATTACAATGGTGTGTGTACTTTTCCCCTAGGCCATTCCAGTTATTTGTTTCGAGTATCAGACCAGCGAAAATTTTGATGGTTTCTCAACCATTCCTTAACATCAAACTCCCATATCTCGGGAACGGATTGACGATCTCGAGAAATACCTGTTGCATCTGACAGCAGAAACTCGCCCGATTACAGCGGTGTGTGTATTTTTCCCCTAGGCCATAGTAGTTATTGGTTTCGAGTATCAGACTTGTGAAAATTTTGATGGTTGCTCAAGCGTTCCTTAACTTCAAACTCCCATATATCGCGAACGGATTGACGAACTCGAGAAATTCCTGTTGCATCTGAAAGTAGAAACTCGCCCGATTACTATGGTGTGTGTACTTTTCCCCTAGGCCTTTGTTGTTATTGGTTTCGGGAATCAGACTTGCGAAAATTTTGATGGTTTCTCAACCATTCCTTAATTTCAAACTCCCATATCTCGGGAACGGATTGACGATCTCGAGGAATTCCTTTTGCATCTGAAAGTAGAAACACGCCCGATTCCAATGGTGTGTGTTCTTTTCCCCTAGGCCATAGTAGTTATTGGTTTCGAGTATCAGACTTGCGAAAATTTTGATGGTTGCTCAAGCGTTCCTTAACTTCAAACTCCCATATCTCGCGAACGGATTGACGAACTCGAGAAATTCCTGTTGCATCCGAAAGCAGAAACTCGCACGATTACAACTGCATGTGTATTTTTCCCCTAGGCCTTTGTAGTTATTGGTTTCGGGAATCAGACTTGCGAAAATTTTGATGGATTCTCAACCATTCCTTCACTTCTAACTCCCAGATCTGGCGAACGGATTGACGATCTCGAGAAATTCCTGTTGCATCTCAAAGTAGAAACACGCCCGATTACAGTGGTGTGTGTACTTTTCACCTAGGCCATTCCAGTTATTGGTTTCGAGTATCAGACCAGCGAAAATTTTGATGGTGTCTCAACCATTCCTTAATTTCAAACTCCCATATCTCGGGAACGGATTGACGATCTCGAGAAATACCTGTTGCATCTGAAAGTAGAAACTCGCCCGATTACAATGGTGTGTGTTCTTTTCCCCTAGGCCATAGTAGTTATTGGTTTCGAGTATCAGACTTGCGAAAATTTTGATGGTTGCTCAAGCGTTCCTTAACTTCAAACTCCCATATCTCGCGAACGGATTGACGAACTCGAGAAATTCCTGTTGCATCTGAAAGTAGAAACTCGCCCGATTACAACGGTATGTGTATTTTTCCCCAAGGCCTTTGTAGTTATTGGTTTCGGGAATCAGACTTGCGAAAACTTTGATGGTTCCTCAAACATTCCTTAACTTCAAACTCCCATATCTCGCGAATGGATTGACGAGCTCGAGAAATTCCTGTTGCATCTGAAAGTAGAAACACGCCCGATTACAATGGTGTGTGTACTTTTCCCCTAGGCCATAGTAGTTATTGGTTTCGAGTATCAGACTTGCGGAAATTTTGATGGTTTCTCAACCATTCCTTAACTTCGAACTCCTATATCTCGCGAACGGATTCACGAACTCGAGAAATTCCTGTTGCATCTCAAAGTAGAAACACGCACGATTACAGTGGTGTGTGTACTTTTCCCCTAGGCCATTCCAGTTATTGTTTTCGAGTATCAGACCAGCGAAAATTTTGATGGTTTCTCAACCATTCCCTAACTTCAAACTCCCATATCACGCGAACGGATTGACGAACTCGAGAAATTCCTGTTGCATGTGAAAGTAGAAACACGCCCGATTACAATGGTGTGTGTTCTTTTCCCCTAGGCCATAGTAGTTATTGGTTTCGAGTATCAGACTTGCGAAAATTTTGATGGTTGCTCAAGCGTTCCTTAACTTCAAACTCCCATATCTCGCGAACGGATTGACGAACTCGAGAAATTCCTGTTGCATCTGAAAGTAGAAACTCGCGCGATTACAACGGTATGTGTATTTTTCCCCTAGGCCTTTGTAGTTATTGGTTGCGGGAATCAGACTTGCGAATATTTTGATGGTTTCTCAACCATTCCTTAAATTCTAACTCCCATATCTCGCGAACGGATTGACGAACTCGAGAAATTCCTGTTGCATCTGAAAGTAGAAACTCGCCCGATTACAATGGTGTTTGTACTTTTCCCCTAGGCCATTCCAGTTATTGGTTTCGAGTATCAGACCAGCGAAAATTTTGAAGGTTTCTCAACAATTCCTTAACTTCGAACTCCCATATCTCGCGAACGAACTGACGAACTCGAGAAATTCTTGTTCCATCTGAAAGCAGAAACTCGCCCGATTACAATGGTGTGTGTATTTTTGCCCTAGGCCATTCCAGTTATTGGTTTCGAGTTTCAGACCAGCGAAAATTTTGATGGTTTCTCAACCATTCCTTAACTTCAAACTCCCATATCTCGAGAACGGATTGACAAACTCGAGAATTTCCTGTTGCACCTGAAAGCAGAAACTCGCCCGATTACAGCGGTGTGTGTATTTTTGCCCTAGGCCATAGTAGTTATTGGTTTCGAGTATCAGACTTGCGAAAATTTTGATGGTTTCTCAAACGTTCCTTAACTTCAAACTCCCATATCTCGCGAACGGATTGACGAACTCGAGAAATTCCTATTGCATCTGAAAGTAGTAACTCGCCCGATTACAACGGTATGTGTATTTTCCCCTAGGCCTTTGTAGTTATTGGTTTCGGAAATCAGACTTGCGACAATTTTGATGGTTCCTCAAACATTCCTTAATTTCAAACTCCCATATCTCGCGAACGAATTGACCAACTCGAGAAATTCCAGTTGCATCTGAAAGTAGAAACACGCCCGATTACAATGGTGTGTGTACTTTTCCCCTAGGCCATAGTAGTTATTGGTTTCGAGTATCAGACTTGCGAAAATTTTGATGGTTTCTCAACCATTCCTTAATTTCAAACTCCCATATCTCGGGAACGGATTGACGATCTCGAGAAATTCCTGTTGCATCTGAAAGTAGAAACTCGCCCGATTACAACGGTATGTGTATTTTTCCCCTAGGCCTTTGTAGTTATTGGTTTCGGGAATCAGACTTGCGAAAATTTTGATAGTTCCTCAAACATTCCTTAACTTCAAACTACCATATCTCGCGAATGGATTGACGAACTCGAAAAATTCCTGTTGCATCTGAAAGTAGAAACTCGCCCGATTACAATGGTGTGCGTACTTTTCCCCTAGGCCATTCCAGTTATTGGTTTCGAGTATCAGACTTGTGAAAATTTTGATGGTTGCTCAAGCGTTCCTTAACTTCAAACTCCCATATATCGCGAACGGATTGACGAACTCGAGAAATGCCTGTTGCATCTGAAAGTAGAAACTCGCCCGATTACTATGGTGTGTGTACTTTTCCCCTAGGCCTTTGTAGTTATTGGTTTCGGGAATCAGACTTGCGAAAATTTTGATGGTTTCTCAACCATTCCTTAATTTCAAACTCCCATATCTCGGGAACGGATTGACGATCTCGAGGAATTCCTTTTGCATCTGAAAGTAGAAACACGCCCGATTACAATGGTGTGTGTTCTTTTCACCTAGGCCATAGTGGTTATTGGTTTCGAGTATCAGACTTGCGAAAATTTTGATGGTTGCTCAAGCGTTCCTTAACTTCAAACTCCCATATCTCGCGAACGGATTGACGATCTCGAGAAATTCCTGTTGCATCTCAAAGTAGAAACACGCCCGATTACAGTGGTGTGTGTACTTTTCCCCTAGGCCATTCCAGTTATCGGTTTCGAGTATCAGACCAGCGAAAATTTTGATGGTTTCTCAACCATTCCTTAATTTCAAACTCCCATATCTCGGGAACGGATTGACGATCTCGAGAAATACCTGTTGCATCTGAAAGTAGAAACTCGCCCGATTACAACGGTATGTGTATTTTTCCCCTAGGCCTTTGTAGTTATTGGTTTCGGGAATCAGACTTGCGAAAATTTTGATGGTTCCTCAAACATTCCTTAACTTCGAACTCCTATATCTCGCGAACGGATTCACGAACTCGAGAAATTCCTGTTGCATCTGAAAGTAGAAACTCGCACGATTACAACGGCATGTGAATTTTTCCCCTAGGCCTTTGTAGTTATTGGTTTCGGGAATCAGACTTGCGAAAATTTTGATGGTTTCTCAACCATTCCTTCACTTCTAACTCCCATATCTGGCGAACGGATTGACGACCTCGAGAAATTCCTGTTGCATCTCAAAGTAGAAACACGCCCGATTACAGTGGTGTGTGTACTTTTCCCCTAGGCCATTCCAGTTATTGTTTTCGAGTATCAGACCAGCGAAAATTTTGATGGTTTCTCAACCATTCCCTAACTTCAAACTCCCATATCACGCGAACGGATTGACGAACTCGAGAAATTCCTGTTGCATGTGAAAGTAGAAACACGCCCGATTACAATGGTGTGTGTTCTTTTCCCCTAGGCCATAGTAGTTATTGGTTTCGAGTATCAGACTTGCGAAAATTTTGATGGTTTCTCAAACGTTCCTTAACTTCAAACTCCCATATCTCGCGAACGGATTGACGAACTCGAGAAATTCCTATTGCATCTGAAAGTAGTAACTCGCCCGATTACAACGGTATGTGTATTTTCCCCTAGGCCTTTGTAGTTATTGGTTTCGGAAATCAGACTTGCGACAATTTTGATGGTTCCTCAAACATTCCTTAATTTCAAACTCCCATATCTCGCGAACGAATTGACCAACTCGAGAAATTCCGGTTGCATCTGAAAGTAGAAACACGCCCGATTACAATGGTGTGTGTACTTTTCCCCTAGGCCATAGTAGTTATTGGTTTCGAGTATCAGACTTGCGAAAATTTTGATGGTTTCTCAACCATTCCTTAATTTCAAACTCCCATATCTCGGGAACGGATTGACGATCTCGAGAAATTCCTGTTGCATCTGAAAGTAGAAACTCGCCCGATTACAACGGTATGCGTATTTTTCCCCTAGGCCTTTGTAGTTATTGGTTTCGGGAATCAGACTTGCGAAAATTTTGATAGTTCCTCAAACATTCCTTAACTTCAAACTACCATATCTCGCGAATGGATTGACGAACTCGAAAAATTCCTGTTGCATCTGAAAGTAGAAACTCGCCCGATTACAATGGTGTGCGTACTTTTCCCCTAGGCCATTCCAGTTATTGGTTTCGAGTATCAGACCAGCGAAAATTTTGATGGTTTCTCAACCATTCCTTAACTTCAAACTCCCATATCTCGGGAACGGATTGACGATCTCGAGAAATACCTGTTGCATCAGAAAGCAGAAACTCGACCGATTACAGCGGTGTGTGTATTTTTGCCCTAGGCCATAGTAGTTATTGGTTTCGAGTATCAGACTTGCGAAAATTTTGATGGTTTCTCAAACGTTCCTTAACTTCAAACTCCCATATCTCGCGAACGGATTGACGGACTCGAGAAATTCCTATTGCATCTGAAAGTAGTAACACGCCCGATTACAGTGGTGTGTGTACTTTTCCCCTAGGCCATAGTAGTTATTGGTTTCGAGTATCAGACTTGTGAAAATTTTGATGGTTGCTCAAGCGTTCCTTAACTTCAAACTCCCATATATCGCGAACGGATTGACGAACTCGAGAAATGCCTGTTGCATCTGAAAGTAGAAACTCGCCCGATTACTATGGTGTATGTACTTTTCCCCTAGGCCTTTGTAGTTATTGGTTTCGGGAATCAGACTTGCGAAAATTTTGATGGTTTCTCAACCATTCCTTAATTTCAAACTCCCATATCTCGGGAACGGATTGACGATCTCGAGGAATTCCTTTTGCATCTGAAAGTAGAAACACGCCCGATTACAATGGTGTGTGTTCTTTTCACCTAGGCCATAGTGGTTATTGGATTCGAGTATCAGACTTGCGAAAATTTTGATGGTTGCTCAAGCGTTCCTTAACTTCAAACTCCCATATCTCGCGAACGGATTGACGATCTCGAGAAATTCCTGTTGCATCTCAAAGTAGAAACACGCCCGATTACAGTGGTGTGTGTACTTTTCCCCTAGGCCATTCCAGTTATCGGTTTCGAGTATCAGACCAGCGAAAATTTTGATGGTTTCTCAACCATTCCTTAATTTCAAACTCCCATATCTCGGGAACGGATTGACGATCTCGAGAAATACCTGTTGCATCTGAAAGTAGAAACTCGCCCGATTACAACGGTATGTGTATTTTTCCCCTAGGCCTTTGTAGTTATTGGTTTCGGGAATCAGACTTGCGAAAATTTTGATGGTTCCTCAAACATTCCTTAACTTCGAACTCCTATATCTCGCGAACGGATTCACGAACTCGAGAAATTCCTGTTGCATCTGAAAGTAGAAACTCGCACGATTACAACGGCATGTGAATTTTTCCCCTAGGCCTTTGTAGTTATTGGTTTCGGGAATCAGACTTGCGAAAATTTTGATGGTTTCTCAACCATTCCTTCACTTCTAACTCCCATATCTGGCGAACGGATTGACGACCTCGAGAAATTCCTGTTGCATCTCAAAGTAGAAACACGCCCGATTACAGTGGTGTGTGTACTTTTCCCCTAGGCCATTCCAGTTATTGTTTTCGAGTATCAGACCAGCGAAAATTTTGATGGTTTCTCAACCATTCCCTAACTTCAAACTCCCATATCACGCGAACGGATTGACGAACTCGAGAAATTCCTGTTGCATGTGAAAGTAGAAACACGCCCGATTACAATGGTGTGTGTTCTTTTCCCCTAGGCCATAGTAGTTATTGGTTTCGAGTATCAGACTTGCGAAAATTTTGATGGTTGCTCAAGCGTTCCTTAACTTCAAACTCCCATATCTCGCGAATGGATTGACGAGCTCGAGAATTTCCTGTTGCACCTGAAAGCAGAAACTCGCCCGATTACAGCGGTGTGTGTATTTTTGCCCTAGGCCATAGTAGTTATTGGTTTCGAGTATCAGACTTGCGAAAATTTTGATGGTTGCTCAAGCGTTCCTTAACTTCAAACTCCCATATCTCGCGAACGGATTGACGAACTCGAGAAATTCCTGTTGCATCCGAAAGTAGAAACTCGCACGATTACAACTGCATGTGTATTTTTCCCCTAGGCCTTTGTAGTTATTGGTTTCGGGCATCAGACTTGCGAAAATTTTGATGGATTCTCAACCATTCCTTCACTTCTAACTCCCATATCTGGCGAACGGATTGACGATCTCGAGAAATTCCTGTTGCATCTCAAAGCAGAAACACGCCCGATTACAGTGGTGTGTGTACTTTTCCCCTAGGCCATTCCAGTTATTGGTTTCGAGTATCAGACCAGCGAAAATTTTGATGGTTTCTCAACCATTCCTTAATTTCAAACTCCCATATCTCGGGAAAGGACTGACGATCTCGAGAAATACCTGTTGCATCTGAAAGTAGAAACTCGCCCGATTACAACGGTATGTGTATTTTTCCCCTAGGCCATAGTAGTTATTGGTTTCGAGTATCAGACTTGCGAAAATTTTGATGGTTTCTCAACCATTCCTTAACTTCGAACTCCTATATCTCGCGAACGGATTCACGAACTCGAGAAATTCCTGTTGCATCTGAAAGTAGAAACTCGCACGATTACAACGGCATGTGAATTTTTCCCCTAGGCCTTTGTAGTTATTGGTTTCGGGAATCAGACTTGCAAAAATTTTGATGGTTTCTCAACCATTCCTTCACTTCTAACTCCCATATCTGGCGAACGGATTGACGACCTCGAGAAATTCCTGTTGCATCTCAAAGTAGAAACACGCCCGATTACAGTGGTGTGTGTACTTTTCCCCTAGGCCATTCCAGTTATTGGTTTCGAGTATCAGACCAGCGAAAATTTTGAAGGTTTCTCAACAATTCCTTAACTTCAAACTCCCATATCTCGAGAACGGATTGACGAACTCGAGAATTTCCTGTTGCACCTGAAAGCAGAAACTCGCCCGATTACAGCGGTGTGTGTATTTTTGCCCTAGGCCATAGTAGTTATTGGTTTCGAGTATCAGACTTGCGAAAATTTTGATGGTTTCTCAAACGTTCCTTAACTTCAAACTCCCATATCTCGCGAACGGATTGACGAACTCGAGAAATTCCTATTGCATCTGAAAGTAGTAACTCGCCCGATTACAACGGTATGTGTATTTTCCCCTAGGCCTTTGTAGTTATTGGTTTCGGAAATCAGACTTGCGAAAATTTTGATGGTTCCTCAAACATTCCTTAATTTCAAACACCCATATCTCGCGAACGAATTGACGAACTCGAGAAATTCCAGTTGCATCTGAAAGTAGTAACACGCCCGATTACAGTGGTGTGTGTACTTTTCCCCTAGGCCATAGTAGTTATTGGTTTCGAGTATCAGACTTGTGAAAATTTTGATGGTTGCTCAAGCGTTCCTTAACTTCAAACTCCCATATATCGCGAACGGATTGACGAACTCGAGAAATGCCTGTTGCATCTGAAAGTAGAAACTCGCCCGATTACTATGGTGTATGTACTTTTCCCCTAGGCCTTTGTAGTTATTGGTTTCGGAAATCAGACTTGCGAAAATTTTGATGGTTCCTCAAACATTCCTTAATTTCAAACACCCATATCTCGCGAACGAATTGACGAACTCGAGAAATTCCAGTTGCATCTGAAAGTAGAAACACGCCCGATTACAATGGTGTGTGTTCTTTTCACCTAGGCCATAGTGGTTATTGGTTTCGAGTATCAGACTTGCGAAAATTTTGATGGTTGCTCAAGCGTTCCTTAACTTCAAACTCCCATATCTCGCGAACGGATTGACGATCTCGAGAAATTCCTGTTGCATCTCAAAGTAGAAACACGCCCGATTACAGTGGTGTGTGTACTTTTCCCCTAGGCCATTCCAGTTATCGGTTTCGAGTATCAGACCAGCGAAAATTTTGATGGTTTCTCAACCATTCCTTAATTTCAAACTCCCATATCTCGGGAACGGATTGACGATCTCGAGAAATACCTGTTGCATCTGAAAGTAGAAACTCGCCCGATTACAACGGTATGTGTATTTTTCCCCTAGGCCTTTGTAGTTATTGGTTTCGGGAATCAGACTTGCGAAAATTTTGATGGTTCCTCAAACATTCCTTAACTTCGAACTCCTATATCTCGCGAACGGATTCACGAACTCGAGAAATTCCTGTTGCATCTGAAAGTAGAAACTCGCACGATTACAACGGCATGTGAATTTTTCCCCTAGGCCTTTGTAGTTATTGGTTTCGGGAATCAGACTTGCGAAAATTTTGATGGTTTCTCAACCATTCCTTCACTTCTAACTCCCATATCTGGCGAACGGATTGACGACCTCGAGAAATTCCTGTTGCATCTCAAAGTAGAAACACGCCCGATTACAGTGGTGTGTGTACTTTTCCCCTAGGCCATTCCAGTTATTGTTTTCGAGTATCAGACCAGCGAAAATTTTGATGGTTTCTCAACCATTCCCTAACTTCAAACTCCCATATCACGCGAACGGATTGACGAACTCGAGAAATTCCTGTTGCATGTGAAAGTAGAAACACGCCCGATTACAATGGTGTGTGTTCTTTTCCCCTAGGCCATAGTAGTTATTGGTTTCGAGTATCAGACTTGCGAAAATTTTGATGGTTTCTCAAACGTTCCTTAACTTCAAACTCCCATATCTCGCGAACGGATTGACGAACTCGAGAAATTCCTATTGCATCTGAAAGTAGTAACTCGCCCGATTACAACGGTATGTGTATTTTCCCCTAGGCCTTTGTAGTTATTGGTTTCGGAAATCAGACTTGCGACAATTTTGATGGTTCCTCAAACATTCCTTAATTTCAAACTCCCATATCTCGCGAACGAATTGACCAACTCGAGAAATTCCGGTTGCATCTGAAAGTAGAAACACGCCCGATTACAATGGTGTGTGTACTTTTCCCCTAGGCCATAGTAGTTATTGGTTTCGAGTATCAGACTTGCGAAAATTTTGATGGTTTCTCAACCATTCCTTAATTTCAAACTCCCATATCTCGGGAACGGATTGACGATCTCGAGAAATTCCTGTTGCATCTGAAAGTAGAAACTCGCCCGATTACAACGGTATGCGTATTTTTCCCCTAGGCCTTTGTAGTTATTGGTTTCGGGAATCAGACTTGCGAAAATTTTGATAGTTCCTCAAACATTCCTTAACTTCAAACTACCATATCTCGCGAATGGATTGACGAACTCGAAAAATTCCTGTTGCATCTGAAAGTAGAAACTCGCCCGATTACAATGGTGTGCGTACTTTTCCCCTAGGCCATTCCAGTTATTGGTTTCGAGTATCAGACCAGCGAAAATTTTGATGGTTTCTCAACCATTCCTTAACTTCAAACTCCCATATCTCGGGAACGGATTGACGATCTCGAGAAATACCTGTTGCATCAGAAAGCAGAAACTCGACCGATTACAGCGGTGTGTGTATTTTTGCCCTAGGCCATAGTAGTTATTGGTTTCGAGTATCAGACTTGCGAAAATTTTGATGGTTTCTCAAACGTTCCTTAACTTCAAACTCCCATATCTCGCGAACGGATTGACGGACTCGAGAAATTCCTATTGCATCTGAAAGTAGTAACACGCCCGATTACAGTGGTGTGTGTACTTTTCCCCTAGGCCATAGTAGTTATTGGTTTCGAGTATCAGACTTGTGAAAATTTTGATGGTTGCTCAAGCGTTCCTTAACTTCAAACTCCCATATATCGCGAACGGATTGACGAACTCGAGAAATGCCTGTTGCATCTGAAAGTAGAAACTCGCCCGATTACTATGGTGTATGTACTTTTCCCCTAGGCCTTTGTAGTTATTGGTTTCGGGAATCAGACTTGCGAAAATTTTGATGGTTTCTCAACCATTCCTTAATTTCAAACTCCCATATCTCGGGAACGGATTGACGATCTCGAGGAATTCCTTTTGCATCTGAAAGTAGAAACACGCCCGATTACAATGGTGTGTGTTCTTTTCACCTAGGCCATAGTGGTTATTGGATTCGAGTATCAGACTTGCGAAAATTTTGATGGTTGCTCAAGCGTTCCTTAACTTCAAACTCCCATATCTCGCGAACGGATTGACGATCTCGAGAAATTCCTGTTGCATCTCAAAGTAGAAACACGCCCGATTACAGTGGTGTGTGTACTTTTCCCCTAGGCCATTCCAGTTATCGGTTTCGAGTATCAGACCAGCGAAAATTTTGATGGTTTCTCAACCATTCCTTAATTTCAAACTCCCATATCTCGGGAACGGATTGACGATCTCGAGAAATACCTGTTGCATCTGAAAGTAGAAACTCGCCCGATTACAACGGTATGTGTATTTTTCCCCTAGGCCTTTGTAGTTATTGGTTTCGGGAATCAGACTTGCGAAAATTTTGATGGTTCCTCAAACATTCCTTAACTTCGAACTCCTATATCTCGCGAACGGATTCACGAACTCGAGAAATTCCTGTTGCATCTGAAAGTAGAAACTCGCACGATTACAACGGCATGTGAATTTTTCCCCTAGGCCTTTGTAGTTATTGGTTTCGGGAATCAGACTTGCGAAAATTTTGATGGTTTCTCAACCATTCCTTCACTTCTAACTCCCATATCTGGCGAACGGATTGACGACCTCGAGAAATTCCTGTTGCATCTCAAAGTAGAAACACGCCCGATTACAGTGGTGTGTGTACTTTTCCCCTAGGCCATTCCAGTTATTGTTTTCGAGTATCAGACCAGCGAAAATTTTGATGGTTTCTCAACCATTCCCTAACTTCAAACTCCCATATCACGCGAACGGATTGACGAACTCGAGAAATTCCTGTTGCATGTGAAAGTAGAAACACGCCCGATTACAATGGTGTGTGTTCTTTTCCCCTAGGCCATAGTAGTTATTGGTTTCGAGTATCAGACTTGCGAAAATTTTGATGGTTGCTCAAGCGTTCCTTAACTTCAAACTCCCATATCTCGCGAATGGATTGACGAGCTCGAGAATTTCCTGTTGCACCTGAAAGCAGAAACTCGCCCGATTACAGCGGTGTGTGTATTTTTGCCCTAGGCCATAGTAGTTATTGGTTTCGAGTATCAGACTTGCGAAAATTTTGATGGTTGCTCAAGCGTTCCTTAACTTCAAACTCCCATATCTCGCGAACGGATTGACGAACTCGAGAAATTCCTGTTGCATCCGAAAGTAGAAACTCGCACGATTACAACTGCATGTGTATTTTTCCCCTAGGCCTTTGTAGTTATTGGTTTCGGGCATCAGACTTGCGAAAATTTTGATGGATTCTCAACCATTCCTTCACTTCTAACTCCCATATCTGGCGAACGGATTGACGATCTCGAGAAATTCCTGTTGCATCTCAAAGCAGAAACACGCCCGATTACAGTGGTGTGTGTACTTTTCCCCTAGGCCATTCCAGTTATTGGTTTCGAGTATCAGACCAGCGAAAATTTTGATGGTTTCTCAACCATTCCTTAATTTCAAACTCCCATATCTCGGGAAAGGACTGACGATCTCGAGAAATACCTGTTGCATCTGAAAGTAGAAACTCGCCCGATTACAACGGTATGTGTATTTTTCCCCTAGGCCATAGTAGTTATTGGTTTCGAGTATCAGACTTGCGAAAATTTTGATGGTTTCTCAACCATTCCTTAACTTCGAACTCCTATATCTCGCGAACGGATTCACGAACTCGAGAAATTCCTGTTGCATCTGAAAGTAGAAACTCGCACGATTACAACGGCATGTGAATTTTTCCCCTAGGCCTTTGTAGTTATTGGTTTCGGGAATCAGACTTGCAAAAATTTTGATGGTTTCTCAACCATTCCTTCACTTCTAACTCCCATATCTGGCGAACGGATTGACGACCTCGAGAAATTCCTGTTGCATCTCAAAGTAGAAACACGCCCGATTACAGTGGTGTGTGTACTTTTCCCCTAGGCCATTCCAGTTATTGGTTTCGAGTATCACACCAGCGAAAATTTTGAAGGTTTCTCAACAATTCCTTAACTTCAAACTCCCATATCTCGAGAACGGATTGACGAACTCGAGAATTTCCTGTTGCACCTGAAAGCAGAAACTCGCCCGATTACAGCGGTGTGTGTATTTTTGCCCTAGGCCATAGTAGTTATTGGTTTCGAGTATCAGACTTGCGAAAATTTTGATGGTTTCTCAAACGTTCCTTAACTTCAAACTCCCATATCTCGCGAACGGATTGACGAACTCGAGAAATTCCTATTGCATCTGAAAGTAGTAACTCGCCCGATTACAACGGTATGTGTATTTTCCCCTAGGCCTTTGTAGTTATTGGTTTCGGAAATCAGACTTGCGAAAATTTTGATGGTTCCTCAAACATTCCTTAATTTCAAACACCCATATCTCGCGAACGAATTGACGAACTCGAGAAATTCCAGTTGCATCTGAAAGTAGTAACACGCCCGATTACAGTGGTGTGTGTACTTTTCCCCTAGGCCATAGTAGTTATTGGTTTCGAGTATCAGACTTGTGAAAATTTTGATGGTTGCTCAAGCGTTCCTTAACTTCAAACTCCCATATATCGCGAACGGATTGACGAACTCGAGAAATTCCTGTTGCATCTGAAAGTAGAAACTCGCCCGATTACTATGGTGTGTGTACTTTTCCCCTAGGCCTTTGTAGTTATTGGTTTCGGGAATCAGACTTGCGAAAATTTTGATGGTTTCTCAACCATTCCTTAATTTCAAACTCCCATATCTCGGGAACGGATTGACGATCTCGAGAAATTCCTTTTGCATCTGAAAGTAGAAACACGCCCGATTACAATGGTGTGTGTTCTTTTCCCCTAGGCCATAGTGGTTATTGGTTTCGAGTATCAGACTTGCGAAAATTTTGATGGTTTCTCAACCATTCCTTAATTTCAAACTCCCATATCTCGGGAACGGATTGACGATCTCGAGAAATACCTATTGCATCTGAAAGTAGAAACTCGCCCGATTATAACGGTATGTGTATTTTTCCCCTAGGCCTTTGTAGTTATTGGTTTCGGGAATCAGACTTGCGAAAATTTTGATGGTTCCTCAAGCATTCCTTAAATTCGAACTCCTATATCTCGCGAACGGATTCACGAACTCGAGAAATTCCTGTTGCATCTGAAAGTAGAAACTCGCACGATTACAACGGCATGTGAATTTTTCCCCTAGTCCATTCCAGTTATTGGTTTCGAGTATCAGACCAGCGAAAATTTTGAAGGTTTCTCAACAATTCCTTAACTTCAAACTCCCATATCTCGCGAACGAACTGACGAACTCGAGAAATTCTTGTTGCATCTGAAAGCAGAAACTCGCCCGATTACAATGGTGTGTGTATTTTTGACCCAGGCCATTCCAGTTATTGGTTTCGAGTTTCAGACCTGCGAAAATTTTGATGGTTTCTCAACCATTCCTTAACTTCAAACTCCCATATCTCGAGAACGGATTGACGAACTCGAGAATTTCCTGTTGCACCTGAAAGCAGAAACTCGCCCGATTACTGCGGTGTGTGTATTTTTGCCCTAGGCCATAGTAGTTATTGGTTTCGAGTATCAGACTTGCGAAAATTTTGATGGTTGCTCAAGCGTTCCTTAACTTCAAACTCCCATATCTCGCGAACGGATTGACGAACTCGAGAAATTCCTGTTGCATCCGAAAGTAGAAACTCGCACGATTACAACTGCATGTGTATTTTTCCCCTAGGCCTTTGTAGTTATTGGTTTCGGGCATCAGACTTGCGAAAATTTTGATGGATTCTCAACCATTCCTTCACTTCTAACTCCCATATCTGGCGAACGGATTGACGATCTCGAGAAATTCCTGTTGCATCTGAAAGTAGAAACTCGCCCGATTACAACGGTATGTGTATTTTTCCCATAGGCCATAGTAGTTATTGGTTTCGAGTATCAGACTTGCGAAAATTTTGATGGTTTCTCAACCATTCCTTAACTTCGAACTCCCATATCTCGCGAACGAATTGACGAACTCGACAAATTCTTCTTGCATCTGAAAGCAGATTCTCGCCAGATTACAGCGGTGTGTGTACTTTCCCCCTAGGCCATTCCAGTTACTGGTTTCGAGTATCAGACCAGCGAAATTTTTGATGGTTACACAACCATTCCTTAACTTCAAACTCCCATATCTCGCGAACGGATTGACGAAATCGAGAATTTCCTGTTGCACCTGAAAGCAGAAACTCGCCTGATTACAGCGGTGTGTGTATTTTTGCCCTAGTTCATAGTAGTTATTGGTTTCGAGTATCAGACTTGCGAAAATTTTGATGGTTTCTCAAACGTTCCTTAACTTCAAACTTCCATATCTCGCGAACGGATTGACGAACTCGAGAAATTCCTATTGCATCTGAAAGTAGTAACTGGCCCGATTACAACGGTATGTGTATTTTCCCCTAGGCCTTTGTAGTTATTGGTTTCGGAAATCAGACTTGCGAAAATTTTGATGGTTCCTCAAACATTCCTTAATTTCAACCTCCCATATCTCGGGAACGGATTGACGATCTCGAGGAATTCCTGTTGCATCTGAAAGTAGAAACACGCCCGATTACAGTGGTGTGTGTACTTTTCCCCTAGGCCATAGTAGTTATTGGTTTCGAGTATCAGATTTGCGAAAATTTTGATGGTTTCTCAACCATTCCTTAATTTCAAACTCCCATATCTCGGGAACGGATTGACGATCTCGAGAAATTCCTGTTGCATCTGAAAGTAGAAACACGCCCGATTACAATGTTGTGTGTACTTTTCCCCTAGGCCATAGTAGTTATTGTTTTCGAGTATCAGACCAGCGAAAATTTTGATGGTTTCTCAACCATTCCCTAACTTCAAACTCCCATATCTCGCGAACGGATTGACGAACTCGAGAAATTCCTGTTGCATGTGAAAGTAGATACACGCCCGATTACAATGGTGTGTATTCTTTTCCCCTAGGCCATAGTAGTTATTGGTTTCGAGTATCAGACTTGCGAAAATTTTGATGGTTGCTCAAGCGTTCCTTAACTTCAAACTCCCATATCTCGCGAAAGGATTGACGAACTCGAGAAATTCCTGTTGCATCTGAAAGTAGAAACTCGCACGATTACAACGGTATGTGTATTTTTTCCCTAGGCCTTTGTAGTTATTGGTTTCGGGAATCACACTTGCGAAAATTTTGATGGTTTCTCAACCATTCCTTAAATTGTAACTCCCATATCTCGCGAACGGGTTGACGAACTCGAGAAATTCTTGTTGCATCTGAAAGCAGAAACTCGCCCGATTACAGCGGTGTATGTATTTTTGCCCTAGGCCATAGTAGTTATTGGTTTCGAGTATCAGACTTGCGAAAATTTTGATGGTTTCTCAACCATTCCTTAATTTCAAACTCCCATATCTCGCGAACGAATTGACGAACTCGAGAAATTCCAGTTGCATCTGAAAGTAGAAACACGCCCGATTACAATGGTGTGTGTACTTTTCCCCTAGGCCATAGTAGTTATTGGTTTCGAGTATCAGATTTGCGAAAATTTTGATGGTTTCTCAACCATTCCTTAATTTCAAACTCCCATATCTCGGGAACGGATTGACGATCTCGAGAAATTCCTGTTGCATCTGAAAGTAGAAACACGCCCGATTACAATGGTGTGTGTACTTTTCCCCTAGGCCATAGTAGTTATTGGTTTCGAGTATCAGACTTGCGAAAATTTTGATGGTTTCACAACCATTCCTTAACTTCGAACTCCTATATCTCGCGAACGGATTCACGAACTCGAGAAATTCCTGTTGCATCTGAAAGTAGAAACTCGCTCGATTACAACGGCATGTGTATTTTTCCCCTAGGCCTTTGTAGTTATTGGTTTCGGGAATCAGACTTGCGAAAATTTAAATGGTTTCTCAACCATTCCTTCACTTCTAACTCCCATATCTGGCGAACGGATTGACGACCTCGAGAAATTCCTGTTGCATCTCAAAGTAGAAACACGTCCGATTACAGTGGTGTGTGTACTTTTCCCCTAGGCCATTCCAGTTATTGTTTTCGAGTATCAGACCAGCGAAAATTTTGATGGTTTCTCAACCATTCCCTAACTTCAAACTCCCATATCTCGCGAACGGATTGACGAACTCGAGAAATTCCTGTTGCATGTGAAAGTAGATACACGCCCGATTACAATGGTGTGTGTTCTTTTCCCCTAGGCCATAGTAGTTATTGGTTTCGAGTATCAGACTTGCGAAAATTTTGATGGTGGCTCAAGCGTTCCTTAACTTCAAACTCCCATATCTCGCGAACGGATTGACGAACTCGAGAAATTCCTATTGCATCTGAAAGTAGTAACTGGCCCGATTACAACGGTATGTGTAGTTTCCCCTAGGCCTTTGTAGTTATTGGTTTCGGAAATCAGACTTGCGGAAACTTTGATGGTTCCTCAAACATTCCTTAATTTCAAACTCCCATATCTCGGGAACGGATTGACGATCTCGAGGAATTCCTGTTGCATCTGAAAGTAGAAACACGCCCGATTACAATGGTGTGTGTTCTTTTCCCCTAGGCCATAGTAGTTACTGGTTTCGAGTATCAGACTTGCGAAAATTTTGATGGTTTCTCAAACGTTCCTTAACTTCAAACTCCCATATCTCGCGAACGGATTGACGAACTCGAGAAATTCCTGTTGCATCTGAAAGTAGAAACTCGCACGATTACAACGGCATGTGTATTTTTCCCCTAGGCCGT